>NC_143578.1:19327260-19651545 GCF_048544385.1 Mastigoproctus giganteus | reverse complement strand
CAGTCCGTGAAGTTGTGGCCCTTGCCAGCGCAGTGGCCGCAGGTTCGCACAGCCTGAGAGCATGTGAGCGATGTGTGTCCGAACTTGCAGCAGTTGTAGCATTTGATGATAGCCACATGTTCGCGGAATCGGTGGCCACTCCAATATATATAAACTCTAGTCTGATTTATAAGTATTTGCCAAGCCAGCGGGCTCAGTTCTACAGACCAGTTGACTGTGCTCGAGGACTTGGTCTTGATGGTGTGCTTGGGTATCACATGATCATTTAGATTTTGATCTGGCAAATGTTTGGACAGATTTCTATCAAACAATTCTCTTGCGACCTCCTCGGGTTTGATATCCTTATCAAGGTCGTATATAAGGATGGAGGGCCCCTTCCTTCTTGGGGGTTCCGCTCTGAGTCCCAGTGTTGCTATCTTGGGGTTGGCTATTATTTCGTTTATTTCCTCTGTGGTCTCTGTTTCGATGACTACACCTGGATTCCTTGTCTTTCGTACCGATTTTATTTTCGTGGTCCTTAGGTCATCGGAGAGTTTATTAATTATTGCCTGCTTAATGCCTTCACTAGAATGTTTGTCCACTTTATTAAGGGGTCTCAACACTACAATGTTGGGTCGCCGAGTGGTGGATTTCTCCTTGGCTTGTATTGGTTGGGTGGCTGTATGGTCACACTGAGCCGGTATCCTCAGTGTATCTGCATAGGAGGGAGTGCGCTGTGGCATATTTTTTGCTCCACCTTCCTTATAAGCCTGCAGTTTAGCTGTGGCTATTTCAGATTCTAAGTATGTTTGGAATAAAACGGACTCCATTTTATTCCATAAAGTAGCAATTTGGCCACTGAGGCCTGCTGAGATTCTGTTGCTCTGGTCCCTAAATAGGTCTTCTAGGGCTGTCTTGAGAGTGCGTGCTTGATCCAAGGGGGGTCCGTCTGGGAGTGCAGGGTCCAGGGGGGAATCCTTCGGTTTGGTTTCAACTTGTTTTCCTGGTTGTACGGAGCCAGGATCATCATGAGCGTCCTTTGGTTGGCTCTGGCTTCTAGTTGCTCTGTCCGAATTAGAGACTATTTGATTTTTATTTTTTCTTTTAGCCAAAGGTGTCGGTTTAACTTCTTCAGTATGGAATTGGTGTTCAGGGTTAACTTGTTCACAGTCAGAGTCACAATCTTTTTCGTGTGGTTCTCCCACCATGTTTGTATCCATTTCGGATTTTCGAAGTTATCCGGATTAGTGAGGTCTAGACGCGTTATTTTGTTTGAGTGCTCTGAGAGCTGTTGGAGGATATAAACCACTAGTCCGTGGGTATATTTGTTGCCGTGTGATCTGCAGGCGAAGATTTGGGCTCTCCCCCACTGGCAGTATAGCGGGGAAACAGCCTGGTATACAAGTGGCCCTAGGAAAACGGGGTTAATTTCTCTGGGGGTTTTTCTTGGCGCCGATAACAGTGGTAACATCAGTTTTTGCACTACACGTATATTTGCTAAGATCCATTCTGTTCACGGTATGTCTATTGCAGAGGGGGGTAGGAAGACACAAAATACATGTTTCACTAGCACAGTAACGGTAATTCAGCACAGATGATGGAACGCCCTTGCAGCTCGAGTTTAGCACAAGTTGGGGCACCTCCCCAGTCAAATACAGGGTATTAACGTGGCCGCCGCTTTATATTGGCGCCTCTCTATATCCTTGCTGCCAGCCACATGGTGACCACTGCGGTCTCGCAAACAAAGGATATGGATTCTTCAAACAGGCCTCTGAGGTTGGGTATATTCATACTGTAGATTTTAGTGTTTTGCACCAACCTTACGTAAAAATAAAAACACAAAGGAAACTGGACTTTTAATAACTGTGTTTATAATAAATTATAATAACCTGTATTTACAATAAATTTAACTTTACGATAAACTATACATATAAAATATTAAAATCTGCTACATTATGAACAATAAAATGCATTAAAATATACTAAGTTAAAAGCGATAAAAAACCATAGCTTTCAAAGGCTCCAGCCTTCTTCTTCAGCGGTATTTTCTTATTCTGCAGTACATCTTTAAATATCAGCAGGTTCATGGTACTCATCACGTGTTTCATTCTCACGTGTTCCGTTCTCTTGCGTTGTGGAAGTGGCTCGAGCGGGAGTCATACGGAACCGTTCATCCCTTCTGAGGATAGTGGCCTCAAAGAGGGGATGAATCCGCGTACCTCTATCTCTATTAATGTTGATTGTAGAACAGATCCGCAAACTCTCGAGCCACTTACAGTCCCAGAACTTATGCGCCCGATCGGTGATGATAGCATCGTCCGGGGGGATCTGGTGCTGCTTCTCCCAAAAATGTTCGGCCACGGCGGATTTGCCATACTCCGTATTTCTTATTGCCTTAGTGTGTTCCCCCGGACGATCTTTGAGACGGCGTTTTGTTTCCCCTACATAACATTCCCCACAATCCGGGCATCTAATGCTATATACGACCCCACTTGTGTTCTCTTTTTGAATGGGGTCCTTAACCTGAGACACGATTGTGTGCAGCCTCCGCCCCGGAAGCTGCACACAACGTGTCTGGTACTTTCTTAGTATTCTAGCTATATGATCAGTCAGACCCGGATAATAGGGAATGTATGCAGTGGGTGTTGGTGTAAAAGACTCGCCTCTCCTCTGATTTCCTTTAACATATTTATCTATAATCCTCTGGGGGTAACCACATTTTGCAAGATCCGTCGTGACCCGTTCATACTCTAACTTCCTCTCATCGGAGGTACTGCAATGTGATTTTGCTCTATCAACTAATGTTCTTATCACACTGTTCCTATGATGGTTGGTCTGAGCTGAACTGTAGTGCGAATACTGCCCTTTACACATGGATTTCCTGTATACCTTAGTCTTTAGCTGTCGGTCTTCCCTACAGACCAACACATCTAGGAACGGCAAAACTCCTCCTTCTTCTACCTCCGATGTAAATTGTATGAATGGGGAGAAGCCATTTAAGATGTTCAACACCTGATCTTCACTCCCCTTCCGAATGATAGAAAACGTATCATCTACGTACCTTTTCCAGGGGCGCATAGGGAGAACATTACCATTAAATATTCTGGCCTAGAGCTCCTCCATAGCTAAATTAGCTACAATTGCGCTAATGGGGGAGCCCATGGCTGTACCATTAACCTGCTTATACATAGTATTGTCAAACACCATAGTGGTGCTTGAGAGGCATAACTCTATTCCTTTCCCAATATCCTCTAGCTTTAGTTGTGTTCTAGTATTTAGGGTGGTGTCCCTCCGTAATGCCATGTGTGCACACCACACCCCATGGTCAATCGGAATACATGTAAATAGCGATTTCACGTCGAAAGATATCATGATTTCATTCTCTTCTATGCGTTGGCTTCTAATAAAATGCACAAAATCTTTACTATCTTTAATACTATATTCAGAAAGTCCCACTAATGGAGATAATAATTTGGCTAAGAAACCAGAAAGTGCATAGGTTGGACTACCTATAAATGAGACTATGGGTCTAAGTGGCACATCTGTTTTATGAATTTTGGGTAAGCCATAAAATCTTGGCATTTGTCTACCTGTAGCATGCAGCATCCAATATTGTTCCTTAGAAATTTTGTTAGATTTAAGCCAACCCTGTACCATTCTGTTCACTTGTCGTTCCAAACTAAGAAGTGGACTTTTATGAATAACCTTATAGGTTATCTGATCTTCCAATAAATCTAACGCTTTATTTCTATATGTTTCCTTATCAAGAACCACCGTTGCTCTGCCTTTGTCCGCGGGTAGGACTACAATGCTATCATCTTGTTTAAGGCTTCTTAGCGCTAATTTTTGCTTCACATTAAGATTGGAGGGGGCATTTCTAGCTTGACTAAGAATAGCTGCTACTTTTACTCGAATTTCATTAGCTATAACTTCGGGAAATTTGTTTATAGCCCTTTCCACGCCCATTGCTATTTCTGCAACGGGTAACCTGGGCGGCACCATGGCAAATTTCGGTCCTAAATTTAGAACCTCCAACTGCTCGTTAGTTAGTTGTTTATTACTCATATTCACCACAAAATCCTTGGTAGTGCTATCACTATTGCCCCTAAGCTTGGTTTGTTCTCTAAGCCTGTCAAACTTCCCCATTTGTCTTCGTCTATAACTGTCCAAGCTTAGGGGCAATAGTGATAGCACTACCAAGGATTTTGTGGTGAATATGAGTAATAAACAACTAACTAACGAGCAGTTGGAGGTTCGAAATTTAGGACCGAAATTTGCCATGGTGCCGCCCAGGTTACCCGTTGCAGAAATAGCAATGGGCGTGGAAAGGGCTATAAACAAATTTCCCGAAGTTATAGCTAATGAAATTCGAGTAAAAGTAGCAGCTATTCTTAGTCAAGCTAGAAATGCCCCCTCCAATCTTAATGTGAAGCAAAAATTAGCGCTAAGAAGCCTTGAGGCAGAGCAACGGTGGTTCTTGATAAGGAAACATATAGAAATAAAGCGTTAGATTTATTGGAAGATCAGATAACCTATAAGGTTATTCATAAAAGTCCACTTCTTAGTTTGGAACGACAAGTGAACAGAATGGTACAGGGTTGGCTTAAATCTAACAAAATTTCTAAGGAACAATATTGGATGCTGCATGCTACAGGTAGACAAATGCCAAGATTTTATGGCTTACCCAAAATTCATAAAACAGATGTGCCACTTAGACCCATAGTCTCATTTATAGGTAGTCCAACCTATGCACTTTCTGGTTTCTTAGCCAAATTATTATCTCCATTAGTGGGACTTTCTGAATATAGTATTAAAGATAGTAAAGATTTTGTGCATTTTATTAGAAGCCAACGCATAGAAGAGAATGAAATCATGATATCTTTCGACGTGAAATCGCTATTTACATGTATTCCGATTGACCATGGGGTGTGGTGTGCACACATGGCATTACGGAGGGACACCACCCTAAATACTAGAACACAACTAAAGCTAGAGGATATTGGGAAAGGAATAGAGTTATGCCTCTCAAGCACCACTATGGTGTTTGACAATACTATGTATAAGCAGGTTAATGGTACAGCCATGGGCTCCCCCATTAGCGCAATTGTAGCTAATTTAGCTATGGAGGAGCTCTAGGCCAGAATATTTAATGGTAATGTTCTCCCTATGCGCCCCTGGAAAAGGTACGTAGATGATACGTTTTCTATCATTCGGAAGGGGAGTGAAGATCAGGTGTTGAACATCTTAAATGGCTTCTCCCCATTCATACAATTTACATCGGAGGTAGAAGAAGGAGGAGTTTTGCCGTTCCTAGATGTGTTGGTCTGTAGGGAAGACCGACAGCTAAAGACTAAGGTATACAGGAAATCCATGTGTAAAGGGCAGTATTCGCACTACAGTTCAGCTCAGACCAACCATCATAGGAACAGTGTGATAAGAACATTAGTTGATAGAGCAAAATCACATTGCAGTACCTCCGATGAGAGGAAGTTAGAGTATGAACGGGTCACGACGGATCTTGCAAAATGTGGTTACCCCCAGAGGATTATAGATAAATATGTTAAAGGAAATCAGAGGAGAGGCGAGTCTTTTACACCAACACCCACTGCATACATTCCCTATTATCCGGGTCTGACTGATCATATAGCTAGAATACTAAGAAAGTACCAGACACGTTGTGTGCAGCTTCCGGGGCGGAGGCTGCACACAATCGTGTCTCAGGTTAAGGACCCCATTCAAAAAGAGAACACAAGTGGGGTCGTATATAGCATTAGATGCCCGGATTGTGGGGAATGTTATGTAGGGGAAACAAAACGCCGTCTCAAAGATCGTCCGGGGGAACACACTAAGGCAATAAGAAATGCGGAGTATGGCAAATCCGCCGTGGCCGAACATTTTTGGGAGAAGCAGCACCAGATCCCCCCGGACGATGCTATCATCACCGATCGGGCGCATAAGTTCTGGGACCGTAAGTGGCTCGAGAGTTTGCGGATTTGTTCTACAATCAACATTAATAGAGATAGAGGTACGCGGATTCATCCCCTCTTTGAGGCCACTATCCTCAGAAGGGATGAACGGTTCCGTATGACTCCCGCTCGAGCCACTTCCGGTTCCACAACGCAAGAGAACGGAACGCGTGAGAATGAAACACGTGATGAGTACCATGAACCTGCTGATATTTAAAGATGTACTGCAGAATAAGAATATACCGCTGAAGAAGAAGGCTGGAGCCTTTGAAAGCTATGGTTTTTTATCGCTTTTAACTTAGTATATTTTAATGCATTTTATTGTTCTTAATACAGCAGATTTTAATATTTTATATGTATAGTTTATCGTAAAGTTAAATTTATTGTAAATACAGGTTATTATAATTTATTATAAACACAGTTATTAAAAGTCCAGTTTCCTTTGTGTTTTTATTTTTACGTAAGGTTGGTGCAAAACACTAAAATCTACAGTATAAAGGATATAGATGAAAACGCAAATAGCCTGCTAAATTCCCAGTTGAAATTTAAAAATTTCTTACCGTGAGAGTCCACTGGTTGACTTCTTTAGTTGAGAACACTTTTTATGGCAATAACTATAATTAAAACGCATATTTAAGCACATTTTTCTTTAGCGTTGATCAGCACGTCCGACTAGTAAGGCAGCCCTCTGGCTGGATCGGTAATGAAGCCGATGCAGATTACACTTTTCCCTCCTCATAGCGAAAGAACATGCCGCAGCGGATAATTTCTAAGTCCAGGTGGAGTGATCCCGCCAAGGCGTACAGCGCGTGTGAGCTGACAATGCAGCACGCTCTTGTGATGGTGAGCAAGATGCTACGCTGTATTGATTCTAATTTCCTTTTGTTGATAGCCGTGGTTGCTTTGTTGTACCAAATCCCTGCAGAGTATGAGACTGCTGGGATGAAAAAAATGTTTTAAAAGATGGGCAGGGTCCTTTTCCTTAGATCGCAATCTTTTCGTGTGACTCTTGCTATGAGGGCTGACTAGTTCCTGATCTTTTTCTGGAGATGAACGAGGTGTGTGGTAAAGGATAAGTTTTGTTTTTATCCAATACGATTCCGATGTATATTAATTCTAAATTTAGTTTAACCGTGGTTCCTTCTATTTTGATTTGTGGTGACCTTCTGGTGTCAAGAGAGCCTTTGAGGAGTATTGAGGATGTCTTTGTCGGTGATATCGTTAGGTGGTTCTGTTTCACCACGTTTGCAGTGTGTCAATTGCCCGGTTTGAAATGGCTTGCAGTTGTGCTCAGCTGTCCACCTTCAGCATCAGGACGAGGTCGTCTGCAAAAGCTTGTGCATCTGCCCCATTGAGATTCTGATTGAGGAATCCGTCAATCACCAGGTTCCAAAAGAGTGGCCCCAGGACTGAACCCTGTGGGCATCCCCGGAAGACAGGCCGAGTAAGTTGAGAGTAGGGAGCAAATACTGAGATCCTTCTGTCAGATAGATAGGTTTTGATACAGAGGTTTTTAGGGAAATTTGTCTCCCGAAGCCTGCCGATGACACTTGACCACCAGAGTGAGTCAAATTCTCTGGCAAAGTCGACAGAGATCATCAGGAAGTATTTGCGCTTACAGTTGGTAGCTGCGGTTATTACACGTTCCAAGGCGTCTACAGTGCAGCAGCCTCTACGAAAGCCAAATTGTTTGGGGAGATGGTAGGTCCGCTTCGAGCTAATGGGTTTCTATCCTGTTGTGGAGTATCGGTATTACCGGTACTCAACAACAGGATAGAACAGGATAGGTGCACAGTATCGGTATAGGTCTGTACGACTTCGGAAGTTCCTGTGATTTTGTCGGGTTCTTCAAAGTCAGTCGGATCCGTGCAGATCTCCAGCCGTGAGGGAAGTAGCCAGCAGAGAGACCGTGGATGATCAAATTTAGAATAGTTGTTGGGATGTATTTCACGGCCTTTTTCACAACCTATGGTTCCTGATCGTCTTCACCAGGCGTCTTCTTGTTTCGTATTTTGGTTGTCACGAAGTAGAGATCTGCTAGTGTGAATTGGTCTTCCATTTTACAGGGTTGAAGTTTGCCTTTTCTTCTCAGAGACGGAGCTGCTTCAGAGAGTGAGCTTTGCCGAGTTGCCGGAAGGCGGTATTGAGGATATTGTCTATTGATTGGTTCCATGATTTGCTATAGACGCCAGCAGGTGTTTTTATTCGAGGGAACTACCTCTCTTTTGGGTAGCTTGTTTGTTGCGGCTTTATATACAACCCCCCAGAGGTATTCGTTCCCGGTAGTATAGTTGAAACTAGCATTTCCCAGGATCATTTCTTTCGGGTTCTGATCAAGGGGATGTATTGATTCCAGACCTTGCGGTATTGCTGTCTGAGAATCTCCACTTCTGCCACTGGCGAGGATCTTCTAGCTAATTGAAAATTTTAATTGCGTGTACTTATTTGATGTTTAGGTAAGTGTAAAGTGTATTTAGGGTCAAACGGTTCCAGGGGTTTCCCCAATCTCCGCTTAATTTGCATTGTAAGGTGATACAGTACACTGTAAAGACAACAGATTTAAAAGTGTATGGATAATGTTTAAGTGATTAGGTAAAATGTATTTAGGGTCAGATGTCACCAAGGGTTTCCCACATCTCCGCATAGTTTACATTGTGTGGTGATATAGTTCACTGCAAAGGCCAGAGATTTAAAATTGTATTGATCTTGAGGTGTGGGGTGGCATGTACCGTTGTTCTTCAGGCCATTTAGCCGCCAGATCTCAGCTGAGACCTGACGTTGCCCCACTTTAGCCCCGTGGAGGCAGACCAGGTTCACCAGTACAGTATTTTTAAATATGTACTCTAGCAGATACTGCCACCTAATTTCCTGAGAATTTAGTGGCCAGACCTATAAAAAAATAAAATAAATAATAATAAATAAATAAATAAAATATATATAGCGTGCCCGTTAATATGCTGAACACATACATGTTGTATTTTCCTTGTTGGATGGGGGTGCATTGGAGATTTAGTAGCCGAAGAGTTGGCGAAAATAATTTAGAGAAGTTAAAATTTTGGTGTAGGTCGTGCACTGGCAAGCAGATAGAAAGGGGGAAGACTGAAGACTGGGGAGAAAAGGTAGGAAGAAATGGGATCAATAGAGAAGACGACCCAGACAAATGTTAGTGGGCAATGCCCATACCCACCAGAAGGAAAAGAGGGGGGTGATGAGGGGGGGAACCAGGAAGGCTTTCGCCCCCTCGCCCGCCAGGTAGGGGAGTACAGTGAACTCAACAAGGGAGCCAGCTCAGATCGCTAGTAAGGCTTTGCAACAGTTTATATTGTCATTAGTGTTGCTGTCCCCTCAGGTTCTGGCACCAAAGTTATAGTCTCGGTGCTTATGCCATTTGCGGGATGATCGCTCTCAGTGGTGACTTGCTGGACTGCGTTGCCAGCGGCTTCTAGTTGCCGCTGTTTGTCTGGTAGGTGAGCTGTCACACGCGGTTTTTGCAGGTCAGTGCTTCAGCGATTTCTACCTAGCAGCACCGTCCTGGGTGGTTGTCGCTTCCAGGTCCATATGGAAGTGTCTCTGTGTGTTGTACTCGACGGATTTGTCTAGTCCAGGTGAGAGGCTTCTCCCCGGAAGAAAGTCTACCTCATTACTCAAACTCCGAAGGAGTTTGAGTAATGAGGTAGACTTTTTTCGAGGGAGTTATGTTTTTATATCTGAAAGTTTATGTAAGTAAGAGCGTTTATGGGCTGGTGAATCAGCGGGGTTTCACTACTTATGGTTGTGGCTGAGAGAAGGTACTTCATCAGCCGAAAAGGTCCTGCGCAAACTTAGTTAGCGCCTTGTATAAGTGTTTAAGTAGGTGGTAGATGTCATAGTGCCTGGCACATGGATAACTGGACCCAGGGTATCCCAGCACAACGTCGCAGAAAGCATGAGACCGCCACCACTGGCTCGTTTTCGTTCCATGCGCCATCACTTCCCCAGGTAAACAACGCACACGTACCCGGCCGTCCACATGGCGCAACACGTGATTCATCTGAGCAGGCAACCATCTTCCAATTGCTCAAGGTCAAGTTTCGATGCTCGCGTGCCCATTGTAGCCGCAGTCGCGGGTAAACTGTGGTTAGCATAGGCACTCGAAGCAGCCTGCGGCTACGTAGCCCTATTTTCAGCAGGGTTCGATGTACCGTGTGGTGTGACTCATTATTCCCGACATCAGCATTCCAATTACAACGCAGACACCCTGCGGTTGCCACGTACCATCCGGGACAGCCCTCGCTCATCACCTCGAGCATGACGAGCCGTGGTCGTCCAACTCGCTGACGGTTCGTGGGTTCCCCTCATCGGACCACTTTCGGTAGGTACTAACGACGGCTGACCGTGAGCATCCTACCAGTTTATGCCGTTTCGGATATGCTCCGACCCTGTGGTCTGTGCTACATGGCCTCTGTTAACGAGGCATATATCTTACAGAGAGCAAATACAATTGTATTATGGTATACCTTTAAAACATTAATCACAGAAACCTTGAATACTTATGTATCATTAAAAAAAATACTCCACGATGAGAGTTCCAAGTTGGATGAATAGTGAAGTTGCCACATTAATTGAACAGAAAAAAACAGCATGGAAAAGTTACAGAGCAATAAAAAGTACTGAAGCCTATAACAGCTACAAGATGATCTGTAATAATGCCACAGAAAAAGTTAGACTGGCAAAGACAGATTATGAGAAATTGCGAGCAAAGAGGAGGGATAAGTAATTCTTCACATATAAAAATGCAAAAATGAGAAGGACAAACCAGATCGTACCCTTATGTAATGGACGTTGTTGTTTAGTTTTTAGGAGCATTAACAACTAAGGCCATATTGCTCTGGGGATATGCGGTGGTCATTCCCTGACTTTTCTGCATCCTCCGTATTTGGTGGCTCACGGGCTCGAACCCTGGTCTAATCATGAAGCATGTGCTACGCACTGCTGCTCCTGCCCACCTGGCTACGGAGGCGCGTAATGGACGTGGGACAATATTAGATACCCCAAGAGAAGTTGCAGATGAACTAAACAGACAAAAAAGTCTATTGTACTTCATTGAAGAAAGACTGCGCTTTTAAATTAGAAAAAGGTACTTACCGAGAAACTGGTCACCAGACTTTGAATTTATAGTGAAAGTGAGAGACTTGAGCAACAAGAAAATAGTGAACAGTATTGCAGACATTTCTCGAGTTCACCTTTGTAAAATTGGCTATCAGCTATCTCTCAGCGGCCTTCCATACACTCAGCTTGGTTGCTGACCAATGGGGTTGGTCAGCAACCATACACTCAGTTTGTTTTTGGGATCGATAAGTTGTCCCCTCTCAACAATGCTCGGTTGGCACAATGCGCACATCACTAGGAGACTATTTCTTGTGTTTTATATTTCTCTGAATTGAACTATTTTTTTTTTTTTTTTTTTTTTTACTAATGATTGTTGCAAATTATTGTTTTAATAGAGTTTTTGGAGCATCAGCAACTAAGGCCATATTGCTTTTTGAATACTGTCAGTAAACTGCGTGTTTTGGGTGGTCGATTTTGTTTTCTGGAGAAGAACCATTACATGTTTCAGCAATGTCTGTGGCTGTGTTTGCTTCAATTTGTGTCCAGCAGTTTGTGAATACCTTTTTTATGTTTTGATTAATATTCATTTGCTGCCTGGAACTGCTTGCACTTTTTTGTTACTGACATGCACATCACATTAAGAAACGATTCCAAGGTGATCGATTGTGTTTTACATTCCAAAAACGGAACTATTACTGCATTCAGAGCGAAAAAAAAATTCTTCTCTCTACATCCACATCAATCTTTCAAATTATTTATAAATATTTTTTGCAACAATAATAACAGTAATATTATAATAATAAAGGACCGCGATGGCCCAGTGGTTATGACACTAGACTATGAGCCTGGTGGACCGCCTTGGCGCCGTTCCATCACGCTGGAAGACCGGTATAATAATAGTAATAATTTAGAAATAAGCCAACGCATGAAGTGGAGCATCGAAATGAATATCTGGCTCATGAGAGCATTCTACTCAATAACCAAGTTAGAGACCAATATGGCAATGTACAAGTCGAGACTACATATCAAGTGGTTGGAAAGATTCCCGAATATTCAGGTCAAGGAACAGCGAAAAGCGGGCCACAGAAGGGCCGTAGTCACCAAGAAACTGATAGCTCCGGCAATCTTGAAAAGGTTGAACAGGAGAAGAGCTATCAATACAAAGATTACGGACAGCACGGAACAAGAGCAGGAGGAGAAAGCAGAAATACAGTCTAGAGCAGCTGAAATGGAAAGAGCGGAGGTCGTGATATCCAAAATATAAGTAGATTGGAAAAAAGGCCCTGACAGAATTCGCAGGAATAGACTACACAAAGGCCGACGTGATATCGAATCAAAGACCCAATACAATCCTGTGGAAAATCACAGCCCATCTCAATCGGCAAATAATATCGCATTACCTCGACAACAAAGATGCAATTCTGGAAGCCCATCCACATAGTCGTACAGTGTGCTATCATAGCAGCCACTAGGATTAATGCCAGTGCTTTTTGTGTAAGAAAAAAGGTACCGGAACTCACATCTTGTTAATCTTTTATAAAAAAAAAAGCATATATTCAGTTCTTAACATAAATTCAATTTATTGTGTTTGAGGCAAATGTTCATAGTAAATTTCAGTTTTTTCCAATTCTCGTCCGACAAATCTTCTCGACTCCTTTCCTTGCTGTTAGTATCTATGGCCGAATGTCGTCCTCTCAGTAACCATAGAACAACGTACTTTGAAGGATCGAAAAGTCTCAGAGGTAGTCCGACAAGTTTGATGAACAAAATAGCTGACATTGTCTTAGTCTTTAACGAAGTTCTTGTTGGGGTGGCAATTAGATTCATCTGCGAAAGCCCGCGTTCACATACACTTGAAGAAATGGAAATGATATTCAGAGTCCGTATCAAATGCAACAGTTTTTCTGGATATGTATTTTCGAGAATGTATTCACGAAATCCTGGAATCATTTCTCTTTCCTTTAGTTGCGGTCTAATTGACAAGTTTCTAATTTCCACTTCTCCAAATGTCAGTAGATTGTTAACAACTTCAGGCAAATGGGTTTGATGAAGTACGTGAAACCAACATGCCAACTCATCATCTTTGCTATCAAGCAATCTTTTTTTAATTGACACTTTCAATTTTGTATAAATGTACTTGGGTCAATTGGAGGATCCTTTCTTGAATGTTTTTCGTGAAGTAAAACTCCACGAAAGCGAAGATCACATATATCAGCAACAGCGCATTTATAATAGGGCCCAAAGTTCAGTCTTCTTTCTTCAAAAACTTGTACCAGTATTTTTATTTTCTTATTTGCCTTGTACAGGTCCATGTTGTGATACTGTAGATCCAAACTTAATTCTGATAATTCTTGGAGAGCGACAGACATCAATCCTATGTCCAATAAAAATCCTGTAGATGTGATTTTTCTTTTCAAGCCATCATAAGTGCATTTATCATTTTTATCTCTTGTGGGATCATGCATTGCTTCTTCAAAATGATACACAATGGATTCAGAATTATTCCGCACAGCCAAAATTGAACGCAAACTAGATGACACCCATCAGGTTGTAAGATATAAAATCTCACAAGTAAAAATATTTCATACACAGGAGAGGTTAATTAAAAGTAAAGCATCTGATAAAACAATATGAGACGGCGAAACCTTTCCGATCACAAATTGTATTTAAGATAATGGGTCACTCGCTAGGGATTAAAATTAGACAAGGTTACAAGAAGGGAGGGGTAAGCTTGAGAGACTAGTAGCAGATGGGTTACTCTTCAGCTCCGAGCACACGGGTATAAACCAAAACAACGGGAACAGGTAGCAACGGCTGTTGATAAATAGATGTGTAAGTAGTAGCTTTGGAAAACAGTGCTGAGGACCGAGTTTGTCGGAACTTTCCTGTGATCGGTGACATCGGAGACGAGACGGGAAGTGGATACTTGACAAATGCTCGGATTAGAATTAAAACTGGCATCTGGTTGTCGGTGATAGCAAGTTTTGTGGATCTTATGAAGAAAAGATGCTAAGTATAACCAGAGGTTTGCGGAAATGGTGGAGGACTTCAAAGGAGCGGACTGCCTGGGAAATTTACAAATTTATTAAAATGAAAGGTTGGATTGAGTACTGAAAGGACAGCTTGGGAAATAATACATGAGCAAATAAGGACAGAGAAAAAGGTTTGATAAAATGAGAAGATTGGTTAAGACCCGGAACTAGGGCAGGCCTGAATTAGGGGTGGTACGGAATTGACGTGAACAAAAAGGGAGAACTGGGGAAAAAGAGGGGAGACAAAGTTGAGGTATTTGTCGGTGTTAGTGAAAAATGATTTAGCCGAAAAAAGACAGAGTTAAGTTTTTGTCGGTGTTGGTAAAAATGGTTTAGTGTGAGACAAAGTTCAGATATTTGTCAGAGTTAGTGAGAGATGCGCTGTGAGTTTTCTTTTTGTGAATGCGTTTCTTGAAAGGTGGGGCGGAGAAGAAAGGGAAACGCCCTGTGAGCTTTTTTCTTGTGAATGAGTTTTTTAGAAAAGATGGAGCAAAGTCATAAGCGGAATTAATAGCCCGACCAGAAAGCCGAAGCCGCAGAATTAGTAGCCCGATCAGGTGGAGAAAGGCCGCAGAAGGAAAGATAGCAGTCCCCGCAACGACGGAATAGGACCGTACATCAAGGAGCCAGCTCAGACCAGATGGAACAGTAAGTTTCAGCATAGTAGCAGAACTGTGACCCGCACGAAAATCCTCTAGAAGTCCTCAGATGAATGCCCTTGGCAAACGATGATGACAGTCCACAACAAGGAGTGGAAGGCCCCAAAACAGAGAAGTCCGATTCGTAAAATTAAGTAAGTGACTAGTTATATAGTATTCTCACTTACCTATAAAGGACTGTACGAACCCTAATAGCAGATTAGTAGCAGTTCAGAAAGACACAAAGGGAAGGATGTACAAAAAAAAAGATAAATATATATACATAAATATAGGGATAAGTCAGATGATAGTTATTAGTTTTGATTAATGTATAATTAGACTTATGTAGAAAGGTAAAGGAAAGAAATTTGATATTTGTTAATTAGTTATTGTCTAACATATATGTATGATAAATTTTGGAAGGGAAGGGTGGAGAAATACAGAGAAAAGAATAACCTTCTGAATGTAGCTAACCCTTGAGAGTAGCATTAGTCCAGAAAGTGATGTCAAATGTACGATTTATCTTGATTAGAGAAAGTTTGTGAAATTATCTTCACCGAGGCAAAAAGGGGCACAAAATAAATCAGAAGTTAAGAGTGAATTCCTAAATCAATGACTTACATAGAAGAAAGGGTGTTAACTCAACTTATTAAGTATTTATTGATCATGTGTGAAGAAAGAAGAAACTATAGCAGTTTTCTGTAAGGATATTGATTATATTGGGTAGAAAGAAATAACCCTTCTAGTGTAAACCCAATGTACTAAATTGCATATATATCTGATGCTACATAGGCAAATTTGGATAATATTAGTATGTGCCTGAGTTTTGATCATTTTATCATGTTCTACAGGGTGTTTCAGTTAAACGTTTCAGAACTTCTAAGAGGGGTAGGGTACATCCTGACAACTCGAAATCATATAGCAATGTGGGGTCGGAAATGCTTTCCTGAAGCGGTGTTGTACACAGAAGCACCATAAAAAGAAAAGAGACCGTAAGTGAGAAATCGTTTTAATAATACATGAAAAGAAGCAAAAGGTACATGGATTAAAGTAAGTGTTCGAAGTTTCTTCCACGGGCTACAATGCACGCCTCACATCTCCGACGCATGGACATCCGAACATTCTGGAATACACCAGGCGAATTTCGAATTTCTTGAACAAGAACGCCAAGTTAGTAGGATGGATGATTACACGAACGCAGAGTTAGCCGATATGCATTTGGCGTACGGGGCTGCAAATTGTAGTGGGCCACCCGCACAGCGTTTGTACGCGGAACGATATCCGACGAGGCGTATTCCCAGTCATAATTTCTTTGGAAGACTGCACCAGAGGTTAGCTGAGAGAGGTTCATTTGAAAGAGCTGACAGGGACAGGGTAAGAACAGCACGGACTCCAGCCGTCGAACAGAATGTGTTGCAGCATGTACAGGGGAATCCAAGAACGAGTACACGAAGTCTAGCAAACGCAGTCGGGGTTTCCCATTGCAGCGTCTGGAGGATTCTCCGAGAACAAGACATGCATCCGTTTCACGTGCAACGTGTCCAGACACAGCAACCGGAGGATTATGCACCTCGTATTGCTTTCGCACAGTGGTACCTTGGAAAATGTGCTACAAATCCCCTTTTTCCTGCTGAAGTGTTGTTTTCCGATGAGGCATCCTTCACAAGGGAAGGAATTTTCAACACGCATAACGACCATATCTGGGCGGTCGAGAACCCGCATGCAATACGACGTCGTGCAGCACAGATTCGATTTTCGGTCAATGTATGGGCCGGTATTATGGGAGATCACCTCATCGGACCTTACCTGTTACCGTGTCGTCTAACCGGACCTATCTACTTGATCTTTCTGCAGCAAGTATTGCCACAACTTTTGAGAGATGAACAGATTTCTGCATCGACGCAACAGACAATGTGGTTCCAACACGATGGAGCCCCTGCCCATTATAGCGGAGATGTTCGTAACTACCTGGATGTCACATTTGGTCAACAGTGGATCGGACGTGGTGGTCCCGTGCGTTGGCCTGCTCGGTCACCCGACCTATCATGTCTTGATTTTTATTTCTGGGGTCATATGAAATCGCTAGTTTATGACACCCCTGTTGACAATGCTGAGGAGCTGGTTGCAAGAATCGCAGTAGCTGCCGAAGAAATTCGAAATTCGCCTGGAGTATTCCAGAATGTTCGGATGTCCATGCGTCGGAGATGTGAGGCGTGCATTGTAGCCCGTGGAAGAAACTTCGAACACTTACTTTAATCCATGTACCTTTTGCTTCTTTTCATGTATTATTAAAACGATTTCTCACTTACGGTCTCTTTTCTTTATGGTGCTTCTGTGTACAACACCGCTTCAGGAAAGCATTTCCGACCCCACATTGCTATATGATTTCGAGTTGTCAGGATGTACCCTACCCCTCTTAGAAGTTCTGAAACGTTTAACTGAAACACTCTATATATATATATATATGTAAATAAACTATGTTATTTGTTAATTGGGGAGTTTGTTATTCTTGAACACCCAGCCTTTCCGGAAAAAATTATACATAATTGAGAAGTTCCCTCGAACCTATATTCTCCTGTGAATTCAAAGTAAGATGTGTAAGTATAGAAAAGAAGAAAGAAAACCCCCACCAGGTACTTAAAATTCTTCCAATTTTCAGAAGCTCAGCCCCCAGTAATTCTACACAAAAATCCAAGTCTCCACTATTCTTTGCCGAAGCATGGTATATGAAAAGTTTATCAAAAAACGATTTGAATCTATTTATTCCTGGAGTTTCCTTGACAGCATCACCTACTGATAATTCTAGTCTGTGATTAGCATAATGCCAAACTATAATAGAAGGAAAACGTTCTAATAGCAACTTTTTCACTCCACGTTTACACCCTAACATCAGAGCAGCGCAGTCGCACGCCAGAGAAACCAAATATATTTTTAAAATAATCTTCTATCATCCTACAAGAGTGAAGACATTGGAGTAAGCAATCAAATACTCCTTCTGCCGTTACTTTTTCAAGTTCTACCATGTCCAAAAACAAATTCATCGGTGAATTCATTCCAACACCTTCGATACAGCATCGAACATATACTATGAGGGTAGTTTTTTGCTTATTGTGGTTGATTCATCAATTTATCAATGAAATTTTATTATTGGATTGAACAATTTCTTTAACCACAGTTTTCCTCATTGCTTCAGTTGTACGATTAACAACGTTAATTCACGCATTTAGAATGAAGAATACGACCCATTTCAACTCCCTTCAGTTCTTGCAGATCAATTTCAGTTTCAAAATGATTGAACGATCGATTTTCCTTTGCTGCTTTATATGCAGTTCGAAAACTTTTTGCAGTTATAATTTTTTCGTGAAATAATGACGTTAAAAAACATTCTCAGAAGTCATTTTATTTCGCTTTCTGCAACTATTTTTAATGCTACTTTATGTGCAGCATATTGTCTGTGATGAAAACTTTTTTTTCGTAGTGAGCTCAACTGTTGCTTCCTATCTTTGGCAGAATAAGTTATCTCATTGTTGGTCCATTCTTTGGAAAGTTTCATTCCCATTTTCGTTTCAACTCCAAGAGTTCCAACTTTTCTACAAGGCGTACAGCCAAGTTTCATTTTGCAAACACAGAGCCATTCATTTTTCAAGCAAAAATCAAGATCAGATTTGGAAAAATCAAGATCAGATTCAGATAAATCAAGATCTTGCTTCTCAAGATCAGATTCAGATAAAGAAATTATTTACCTTTCGCACGTAGTCAATCACTGTACACACACCCACACACGTCAGTTGTGTAACGAAACATAACGGTCGCCGCCAGCAGTAAACACTCAGCGCGCGACTACACGACCAATCACAAGCCGAGCAGCGCCACAAGACGAGCATGAGGTATGAGGTATATTGAGGGTCTAGCGGTTCCTGGGATTTCTCCCATCTCCGCGAATGTTCTATGTATCGGTGACAGTACCCTTCAAAGCCAGAGATTTAGAAGTGTGTGGGTCATGAGTAGTGTTATATGTTGTACCCATTGTTTATCTGGCTTATTGGCCACCAGGCCCCTAATGGGACCCGACGTTGCCCATACCTCGCCACGTGGAGGCTAGCCGGGTGTTACCATTGAGTCAATTGTACTCTGGCAGGTCCTGCCACTTACTTTCCTGGGATTTTAGTGGCTAGGACCTAAATTAAAATTGGAACGACCGCGGTTGATTTTAGTTCGCTTACATTAAAACGCTAATATGGGGTTTGACGCTGAAGGCCTGTTTCTGAAGTGCCTAAAAGTTTGGACGAAATTTTTTTGGTGTATTTTAAATTTGGACGTGTCGGGTTATACATCGTGCAAGAGAAAGTGCTGGGAGGGAAGAGTGAAGGCTGGGGGTGAAATAGGAAGAAGAGGGTCGATAGGGTAGGTAACCCCCAATTATTCAGTGAGGCATGCCCATGCCCCACCAGAGGAAAGAAATGGTGTGGCAGGGAAGAGGGGAGACAGCAAGCCGTCACCCCCCCCTGCCCGGTGTGGGAGTAAAAGAATTGCACTGCACAAGAGAGTGCAGAGCCTTGAGCCAATATGGCTCCATCAAGGCAGCAACTTGGAGTTTCTCTATCTTCGTCGGTCTTCTCTGTCATCGGTAGCGTTTGGTATCCAGATTTTTCCTCAGCTATGAACACTGGTCCGGTCCGTTGTTAGTCTGTTATCAATGGCTGTGGTTCTCTTCATCATGGGAAGATCCGCATCTCCATGGGGTTATTCTTGCGATCGCTGGTTTTAGATGATTAGTAGTGAGCAGGTTCCTGAGGGAGGTTCTCCTTGAGCCCTCTCCATGCGTGTTCTGTGTCTCTTTTTATTTATTTATTTATTATTATGGCTTCCGATGGCTATCAGTGTTTTACGCCTAGCAAATAGTTTTTGGGCATATTTTTCTAGTGAGTCCAATAGATGTGATTCCAAGTTCTTGGGAAGGTAGTGTATTGCAGTGATCAGTCTGTACCTGAGGTCCTCATAATGGGTGGAATCGTACATAATGTGCTCCCAGCACTCAAGCTCCCCATAGGCACAGCTCGGATCCACCTCAATCCCCAGCGCTGTCAGCTTGGCTTTAAAGGCCCCGTGACCAGTCAGTAAATAGGTGGTGTATAAGCCAGATTGAAACCAAGTTGCGGGACTGGGGTACATCCTGTCGATGTTCGGAATGAATTTCCTGATTATATTTCCCTTATTTGAGTTGGCCCTGCGCTCCTGCCAAACTTGTATCAGAATTACCTAGAATCTTATCTGTTATTTTATAATCTGTTAAGAGATTTTCTGTAACAATAATATGGGTTACCGTATTCTCATCCTTTATCTATCTTTCAGCTCTTCTGCTGAACAACCATTCTGTTAGCTTTGGGTATTGTTCAAACTACATCAGCATGACTGACAGCGTTTTATAAAAAAACTTTGATCCCTATAGGACACAAAAGGCTCACCCTTGTCACCTGATTGAACCTTTTCCAATAATAGAGACACTAAGTATTTTTGCCACATTTTACAGTTCCAGAGAGTACAATTTGGTTCTTTGTTTAATGTTCTCTCTTTGTAGCCATGCTCCAGAGATTTCGAAACTGAATAAACAAATCGTTGTATGTTTTCGAACAAGGTCTCTTCCTTAATATCAAATTTCAAGCTTTTGATTGCCTAATACTTTTGCAAGTAAAACTGAATCGTCAAAATTCAGTTTTACTTGCAAACAGAAACATAATATGGCCGCTAACTGCGATGGAATCCAGGCAATGGTATTCTAGTTACAAAGTAAATACGAGAAAAAAATAAATAAATATTCAATCAGATCCTTTCCCTTCTTAGCACTGAAGACTAAATTATATTGTTAACGAAATATACTTTGAGTGGACCGAAATCATGGGTTATCTACCTAGTAATGGGTCCACAAGTTCACGAAAGCGTCCCACAGGTATTTCCATCCGTGCTTGCTGCACTGCTGTCCATGATTCCGTCGCAATCCTGGGTGGAGGAACCAAAGGTCGTACTCGCCATTCCACAGAATCCCCAAGATACTCCACAGTGTTCATGTCGGGTGAATGGAGAAGCAATACCAGGTTGGTAAAATCTGTGGAATAGAGAAAAGAGAAATCTTTATTGCAACACGGAAACTAGTGATGTACTCTGTGGGGTGGCGCATTGTCCTGTTGGAAGAGTCCGTTGCCCTGTGGGTGCACGGTGAGCACGTAGGGATGCAGACAGTCTGCAAAGATGGACACGTAATCGGGATCGTCAGAAATGCGTCTAAATGTTCCAGAGGCTCCAACGTGTGCCAGTTGAACATGCTCCAGACCAGTACTGGCCATTCACCTGCCTGAACAGTTCCTTGTTGACAGGACATGTGCATAGCTTCGTGCAGTTTCAGCCAGATATTCACCCTCCCATTCGCTCGAAACTACTGTAAACTGGACTCATAGGACCAGGAGACCCATCTCCAATCATCCATGGTCTAGAGCCGATGTTATTTCTCCCAGTTGAGACTTAACAGTCCTGTGTCGCGGTGCTATCAATGGGACTCTGCAGGATCGGCGGCTGCCATAACAAATTGCGCCTAAAAATTGCCTGCTGGTCTTGGTAGAGACACTTCTGGCACCTCCCTCTTTGAAGTTGGCGGTGATTTATGCAATTGTCGCTTTTAGGTTGGCTGAAACAATGCGAGAGAGACGTCGACAGCCACTTTTATCCACCACCTTTCTACGCCCACAGCGCTGTCCACGAAGAGTTGTTATTCCGGAAATGGCGTATTCCCGATACACTCTTGATACTGTCGAATGGGGACAGTGCAATTTCTGTAGCATCTCCGCAATAGAGTAACCCATGGGTCGGGCACCCATTATCATCCCCCTTTCAAAGTCGATTTACTCACGATGTTTATTTATACTCACATGGAATTACGGTCTACTTGAATGAGGTGATGCAGTGTACCTATATACCTGCCAAGCAGTGGATTCGTCCACTAGCGAGACGGGTGACAGTATCGCGTTCCCCATGAACCAGGTACCCCATGAATTCTGTCTTTTCAGTGTAAGTTATATAAGAAACATCAATTTTCTTAAAAATAACTGATGCTCAAATAGTGAGAGTGCAATGTACATATTTTTGGATTGTTTCCTTCCTAATTTGAACGCTTACGCAAAATGTAATAATTATTTTCTGTCTTAGAAACATACTGAATTTTGTTATCGAAATCCGAAGTGCTATGAGTTACAGCTAAAATAAAAAAATTCGCTTTTTTTTCCAGTATGATGAAACTCCTTGATTTTGGCATAATTAACAAAATCGTGAAGGAAGCCCTAATTGAATCGGAGTTAAGAGCAAGAGAAACCATTTATTTAAGCTATAATGAGGGTCAAATTGGCCAAGCGTTAAAGTTGGATATTCTGAAAATGGCAGTTTACTATTAACAGTACCTTGTTATCAGTAAAGTTTACTTTACTAAAATGGGGTATATACCCTGTTATCAGTAAAGCATGGCCCCGAGTGCCAATCAGTGTCCATGCGATTTTTCCTGAGCGATAAATAAATGTGATTTTCCTAGCGATCTCGTTCGGTTTCATTTCTAGTGCTTTCCAAATTCACAGTTGATTATAAGCGGTTCTATACTTTATAGATAATGAGTAAGAATCCAGAAAGGGAAATCAACTTTCTTTTTCTTAGTATATAGAGTATGTTTCAGAAATTATGGTCAATAATTTAAACGTGAAAAGTACAAACTAAAATATGAAAAAATGTCCCACTGAACATCGGGCCGCGAATGAACAGTTTCGAGATAATGCACATTTTCTGTTAAGATCCGGGACTGATTATGGAAGCACTAGTTTAGCAAAAAGCTGTGAATCCTTAGCTAAGCGTGGTTTTATTAAACATAAGATAATACATTTTTAATTTTTGGTTTCAACACCACAGGATTTTACAGATGTTACACGTTACAGGATGTTCTTTCTAACACCCTTTCCTCAACAATGCTTCTGGGCCTACCTTCTCGTACTCCATGACCGAAGCGCCCATGTTCTCTAAAGCGTTGATGTACCCTGATGAATGTGCGCCTCTTGGGCTGCCTTCGGTTGGGAAATGCTTCTTGGTGCAAACTTGCAGCCTCGAGTGCACTGCCGTTGGCTTTACCATGCATGAAGTGCATGTTCGCATACTCTTCGTTGTTGTAACCTCTTTCCATGTTGAAAATCCTTTGACAAGTACTAGCAGGCCTACTACGTCTCAGAGCATTGAGAGAGAGGAAACCGAGAGAATGAGCCAAACCTAACCTAAACAAGCAAGTCAGTGGTGGATTACAAATAGAAATGTGCAATATCTCGAAAACGATTCACTTAAGGACCCATGTTTACTAGGCTTTTTTTGCATATTGTAGTCTGTACGGTTCACCTTTAAATTATTGACTATCACTGTTGAAAGACCATGTATATTATTTTTTTTTACTAACAAACATTTCTCCAGCCTTTTGGTCGCTATGCGGCATCGCTCCTGCCTTCATGTGGCAGAGTCGGTAACCTGGGGAAAAAGCTGTCCTCCAGGGCACAAAGGAACAAGCATGGATGCAAATCACTATCCACCTCTACAGCCTTCAAGTTGAAGGCCAGAGACATCACCTGTTCATGAACTGAACCAACCCAAAAGGCTTTGTAGGAGGGCACAATGTTTTGACTTGCCAAATTATTTTGGTAATTCACTCCCTATCCACCCAGCCTGTGGCCAAGTTATCGCCATTTCTAATCCAATGATATTTGGAATCATCGCCAGATTACCAAAAACGGTGAAACGACTGTAATCGGGAGACCGCCTGATTGAAACAGCTTTCTCTAAACATTCTGAATGGCTGCTAAAAACAATGCTGTTTTGCAGGCTGCCAGTATCTGTCACTCCCCACAACACCTTAAATTCATCTAAAAGTATTATCACAGAGTGGGACACTTACAGTCTCTGAGGAAGAACTAGTTCAAAAACTTAGCAGTCAAAACGTGATCAGTGCCAAACCAATAATGACAAAAAAACATGGAAATCTCATTACTACTAGATCCATCATCTTAACATTCAACACTCCATAATTTCCATCCACAGTAAAAGCTGGTTATTTAAATTTCCGAATTCGTCCTTATATCCCAAACCCGATTCATTGCTTTAATGCCAGAAATATGGGCACTCACAGCAGGCATGCAGAGGGCATGCCATCTGCCCAATTTGTGGATCAAAAGACCATACACAAACAGATTGTTCAGCCTCAACTCCGATTTGCCCCAATGCAAAGCGAACCACCCTGCTTTTTCCAAATCATGTGAAATGTGGAAAACTGGAAAAAAAAAATCCAAAAATACAAAATTGAACGTAAAGTCAATTCAAGGTATGGTCAACATAATCTGCCTACGTGCCTCATCCTGAGGCACGCAAGCTGATTTTGTTGACCATAACTAGACGATCCTATGCGTCTCACACCCGGAGCTCTTCCTCAACTGCAGTTCAAACAGATGTGTCAATTCCGCCCAGCCCTTCTCTTGCTAACTGGGTTAAAGCAACCTTGTCAACATCTGGAAAAGACACCCCTAAAACTAAAAGCAGTCAAGCCACTAATACTACAATTAGTATGCCAACTGATACTCCAACAGTCTCGAATGGCCAAGAAAAATTGAAAACTGCTAAAGACTAAGGAAACAGAATCAACCACTAACAGTATGGAAGTGGATGAACACCAAGGTTACGAGGAACCCGTCCTGGAACTTCATGCAAACGACACAATATGGATACTGGATGCCCTGTGTTCCCAAAAAAAAAGACTGGAAGAAATGCTCTGTACAAAAAAAAATAGTCAGATGAATCTTCTTGAACTGAACCGAAATAATGCAAAACATAATAACAATGGAACTGCAGAGGACTAAGAAGCCATTCAAATGGCTTGAAGGATTTACACACCCAATTTAATTCCATAGGCGTATACGTACAGGAAACATTCCTGTTACCACAGATCTTGCCAAAATTTTTGAATTATATCATGTACAGACGATACAGAAGATCAGAATCTCCTGCGCCTGGAGGAGTAGTTATTCTTGTTAATTCAAATGTTCCATTGAGGCTCATCCAGTTACGAATCTCCCTAGAAGCAGCGTCAGCTCGTATTGAGTTTGGTAATTCAGTTGCCCTTGTTTCTATTTACATTCCACCATCTCTGCTTTTCCTCATTAAGAACTGGACAATCTCCTCACACAGATCCCAACGCCAATTTGCCTTTTCGGTGAATTTAATGGCCACCATTCACTGTGAGGATCCATTACAATTGTAACAAGAACCAAACTGAGTGAAGAGCTTTTGAATAACAATGATCTAAATTTTCTAAATTCTGGATCTTCCACATACATCCATCTACCTGCAGGATCTAATTCTGTAATTTATTTGTCAATTTGTTCAACATTCATCTTTCCAATCATGACATGGTCTGTGTTAACTGATCCCTTTAATAGCGATCATTTTCCGATTATTTGCACGTTACAAACAGGGATAACTCTGACTCCTGACCAACGATCCACTTGGAAGTTTAGAAAGGCGAACTGGGATGGCTATTCTGCCCAAATATGTCTAGCCAGACTTAATGTTCAAAAACAACTCACTAATGATGTCACTGCATACATAACTAATCAGATTCTGACAGCAGTCGAATGATCTATTCCAAAATCCATGGCATATTGCATTCACCGGAATCACAGGTGGAATACAGATTGCCTTCATGCCAAACAGGAGAAAAAACGTGCGTGGAATAATTTCGAAAAGTATCCTACCACAACCAACTTGATCCCTTATAAGAGACTTAAAGCAAGGCATATTACACGGAAAGCGAAACGTGATTCGTGGATTGCCTTTGCATCAACCATCACGAAAGGCACTGACACCCGGCTCAACCGCAGAAGGTTTCAGGCCGTAAATGGCTAATTTGTTCGGCTGCCCTCTCCAATACGTAATTGGAAAGGGAAAGACGTGTCTACTCCTGAAGAAGTTGCTAATGTACTGTCCGAATCGTTTGCCACAATCTCTGCTTTTTCTTGGGATGCATCCGCCTTCCAAAACATTAAAGCGGCTGCAGAACGGCATAAAATCAACTTCTTCACACGGCGCTCCATCCCCTAAAACCAACCCTTTACATTAGTAGATCTCAAAGAATCATTAAACAGATCATCCAATAGTTCCGCAGACTCAGATGGTATTCATTACATTATGCTCAGGGTATTCAGATATATTCATGTGTTGTTGTTGCGGACCCCAGGGTTTCCCCAATTAGCCCCTACTGTATGTCTTGTGTTGAAGCTTACGCTAAAACCGGCCATTTGTATGTAACGGTATGTTGGGTGTGTAAATGTTATGATGTATTGTGTTGTTATGTTTTTGGCCGGTACCTGGCTCTTAGCAGGTGGGACGCGGCAACACCTGGTCACCATGTCCCACCGCCCATCCCCGCAACGTGGAGGCGGCCAGGATCTACTACTCACCTTGCTGATCCATACCAGCATAGATCAGCTTTAGTGAATGAAAGAAAAATTGAATACAGTGGGAATAGTATGGGACGGAAGGGGAAGAAAAGTATAGAAAAACAGTGGATCAAACAGATCCTCTGTTTTTCTATACTTTCCGCCAACGAAACGGAAGTTACAGAAGAACGTGGATTAAAGACATAGGAGGTAGTGGAAAATTATCTTTCAGGACAAATTTTCCTTGAGAAATCAAATCCCATCCCGATATAGAAACCGCAGCATTCGAAGATCTTCAGCAAGTCGCAAAGCAAGAGTTAAAGTTATCTGCATGGTCCTATCCTCTTGAGGGAATGAAAAAGAAGGTCGATGTACTACCTCAGATCAAAATTATCAAGGTAATTTCCTCTTACTGGCCTATCCTTTTGAAGAAATACAGAAGGAAGTGCATTATCTTCAAAAAACCAGCAACGATACGGAGTAGAGTTTAGTTCTGAGTCCATCAGTCACTGGTCCAACAATGACACAGCACTGGGTTTATGATGTGTCGCACAAACATCAAGATTAAACTTGTTATTCAATTAATTAGATTTAAACCAGTGAGCTGCTCCACCAATAAGAACCCAGGGAGAACGGTTTGGAATTTCACATTCCAAGAAATGAATACCTTATATACAGTTTATATACAAGTCAATCAACGCAATTTATCCACACAAGTTTTCAGTGTAGCTAAATTTTTAAACATCAAGAAATAAGTTTGCTTGACGATACGACATAACAGAGATCTATGGCATAACAAAAAAGTAAATTTCCGTCTAGCCATCAATCATTTTTACCTGACAAGATCCAACATTTCAATCCAAAATGTCAACTAGTCAATCAGCTGTAAGAGACGATCTAGGTTCCATTCTTCTCTGGAAAGTACACATGGCAAATAAGTTGAGTGCCTGAAAAGCATCTAAGGTTCGAATCAACAGTGCCTTATTATCACTAGAAAAGTCGCCTATGGTTAACTGCAGTTCATTTCTGAAATCCCTATATAGGCGACAATTCACAAGAAAGAATGTGATCAGCACCTTCCTCGAGCCCACAAGAACATAAGCGAATGGGTGACCGTCACAGTTTATTATTCAAACTCCCATGTCCAGTCAGTAAATAAGATCCATACAGACCAGGGAAAACCAAAGGAACTCACCTTTCATGCATTCCGTAAGAGTAGGAATGAATCCTCTTGTTAACTTTCCAAGTGCAGAAATGTTCCAGTCATCTTGCGATTTTTTAACAAAAAAGGATAGAAGACAGACATTTCATCTGTAGAAATTGAAGTATTTAAATCGAGTTGTATATTATCGAGAGAAGTACGGTATCACTTTTTAAGTTATGTTTCACTCTACTGAACTTCATAATGAATAGGCAACCTTCCTGTTAAACTTGAAGTGCCACAGTTGAGGTAGTCCTGCAGGCGCTGGTCATCATGAGAACAGCCTCCTGCTGTGCTTGAAGGAGTTGCTTGATGATAGCTGTTTTCTAACCAAGGATGGAGAGGGTGATGCAATTGTAATATAAACACAACGTGTGGCCCTTCAAGCCCTACTCTTTTTTGCTAACTCGCCTTAGTTTGGATAGGAATGACTCATATTACATTACGCTCAATCTTTTATCTGAAAAGGACTTGCTTAATTTGTTGATCTTCTACAATTGAATCTTCTGTAAAAATGCCTATCCTTCTTCATGGTGCTATTCCTTCATTATTTCCGTACCAAAACCAGGAATAGATCCTTCCCTGGTTCAAAATTATAGGCCCATATATTTCACGAGCTGTTTGGGTTAAATTTTCGAAAGGATGGTTCATACTAGGCTCAATTACATCCTGGTGTCACAAAATCTTCTGATAGATTATCAATATGGCCTTCGAAAAAATAGATCAACCCTAGACGTGCTAACCAAAGCCGAATCTCATTCTTCAGTGCCTTTTTCAGGAAACAACATCTTGAAAAGGCATTTGACACTACCTGGCTTCATAGTATTCTTGTGGATCTTTGCCATCTGGGATTTAGGGACCATTTTCCTGAAATAATTAAAAATTTCCTGCAATCGTGCACTTTTCAGCTGCGGTATAAAAGCATACTCACTGCTTCTCACATTCAGGAAGAATGAATCCTGCAAGAATCGCTACTTAGTTCAGCACTTTTTGCAGTAAGAGTTAGCAGCATGACGCATTATATCCCAAAAACGTGCAGACGATCTTACAATTTCTTGTCAGTCTCAAAATATCAATACCATTGAACGTCAACTCCAAATTGCCATAACCAAAATAGAACATACTTCGCACAGTCTCGTCCATGTCTTGTGGAACTGATCGATATAATTCACTTCACCTTTACAGAACTTTAATCCGTTCACGCATAGATTATGGTTGTCTCCTGTATGACTCTGCCAGAAGCACTACTTTACGACGTCTAAATATCATCTAGCACAATGCTCTGAGGACTGTTTTGGGCGCTTTCAGGACTTCTCCAATCCAGAGTCTTTATATCGAAGAGCATGATCCTCCATTACATCTTCGTAGTTCATGATCCTACATTACATTGCTGCTCCAAAAAGCTGCTAAAATCCCGAGTCTTCCATCGCACCCCAGATGGGAGTATCTTTATAATACACGGTGGTATTTGTTCTATGAGAGCAAACCAAATGAAAATAAACCTGCTGCACTCGGAATTAAAGAGCTTGTTCAGAATTGGATTATTGATTTAAGTGATATTTTTCAGGACACAACTGCTCTTGTTGCACCTTGGAAATAAGTTTTTGCCTCTTACGATGTACATTTTCTTTAGTGGGGTTAAAATGTCATACCACCTTGCAATATCAGGCAGTTGCATTCAGCTCATGTTAATCTAAACTCCCGTGCCTGTAAAATCTATATTGACGGATCCAAAACTGCCAGTAGGGTAGGGTAGGTGTTGATGCAGTTTTTCCTTCATTCATTGCCACAGACTCACTACCATTAGCTTGCAGCATCTTCACTGCTAAATTATATCTATCAAGTTAGCACTTGGCAAAATCATTGAGCTATCCATCTCACCTGTCATAATTTACACAGTCTCCCTCAGAGCTGTTTCTGCCAAAAGGAAGAATTTCTCATCTTCCCATCCTATGTTGAAATACATTCATTCCCAGTTAATTGATTCATTTCAATTATTTACACACACACACACATTTTATGTACAATTTCATGATAAATGTAAAATTTTATATTCATTCTCAATATATCCATCCTAATGGGGTGTGTGTGTGTGTGTGTGTGTGTGTGTGTGTGTGTGTGTGTGTGTGTGTGTGTGTGTGTGTGTGTGTGTGTGTGTGTGTGTGTATTTCCGTTTCTTTTAAGTTCGCTGAGCGGCTAAGACCCTCACTTGAAGCCGACTTTTAAAGAAATTAGAAGCGAAGTCTTGCAAGGCTCTGAAATTGCCACCATTATCCATAAGAACACAGATATTCTCTTCCGATAATTCTGGAACCAGACTCGATAGTGCGTGCCTGAATTGTACATACTCTGGGCAACCAGGGGAGAACATGTTCCCAGGTGTCAAGACCGCGACAAGTACAAAACGGGACCGACTCTAAACCACCCTCAAAAATCTTAACCCTCAAGGATCCATGCCCCTTTAACAAATATGAGGTAAACATTTTAAGCGTGAACCATAAATTTTAACTGGAAATGCTAAATAATCAGCTTGTTGTATGTATCTCTTTGTGGTTTGGCCATATTGACTCTCATCCCATCTTTGTTACCATATTCCTGTTAGCTGCCTTCAATTCTAACCTTTTCCTGTTTTATATCATTTGCAGGATCAGATATTATGCCTGCACAATAATCGATAGACCCTTCTTTAGTTTGTACAGCATTCCAGATATATAGCGTTTAGATCTAAGGACAACACTCCTCCTAAGACTTGTAGAGCATTGTTTGAAGTGGTTCTAGGAATATTACGTATCGTCAGTAATACGGATCTCTGCAAAAAAATTAACTTAATTTTCAACTTTACACTGATAACGTTTCGGCACCATACACTAGCTGCATAGGATACCACAGGCAGGAAAATTGTTTTATAGCATAGTAATAAAGTTTTCGTAGTCAGGCCAGTTAATATTCTGCAGCGTGTCCAATCAATCCATCATTTTCTGCTGGATCCCGGGTGATTCTGGCTTTCCAGGAAATGAAAGTGCTGACGTCGCCCTAAACAACCTCAACCCTCTCTCTCGAAACATCCTCAGGTTCCTTACAGCGACTATAAGCCTATCATTCGCAAAGCATGCCACGAAAAATGGTCAAAGATCTCGAAAACTACACCAACAATAAATTTTACCAGATAAAACAAGTTGAAAAGCTGTGGCTCTCTAGCATTCGACCAAACGGAATTGTGGAAGTGGTATTGGCAAGACTCAGAATTGGTCACACTCACCATACACATCTCTTCCTACTACTGGGAGAAACCCACCTTAATGGCCATCCTGTCTAGCGCCACATACGATCCGTCATTTTCTGGTTGATTATCTCTTATATTCAACCATCCGCTCTAACATTTTGAAATCTATCTCCACCTTGAACATCTCTCACGATTCATCTCACTTCATAGGAAAGGAAGGAAACATAGAAAAAATTTTAATGTACCTAAAATATATTATGTTGTACAGGAGAATATAATTTAACATCTATAATTATATGTTGCCTATAAAAAAAGACAATGAATAGACATTATTTGGCCTCAGTAATCCGTGTGTCATTAAGTCCTACACCAACAACAACATTGGTAAAGTATAAAGGTATTAGTGTTATACTGAATTTGAAATTTTACTACCTATCAAGACCTAAGAAGAAAATTGTTCCATACTTTAAAATAAAATGTCAAAACATCTATTCACATGCAAAGAATCAAGAGTATAGAGATGGTATATTGATCTATTTCTGTAGGAATCTCTATGAGATTCCTACAGAAATAGTTCTCTTTGTTAACTTAGTGGTAAAAATCGTTCTTTTTTTTCAAATTGTATAGAAAACTCTCGAATGCCACTAGACTGGAACAAGTTCTAAGAGAAGAAGTAGAAAAACATGTGCTCTAGAACAAAACAAATATTTTTCTCCATCAACCAGTTCCAACTGGCAAAAGATAACTCCATCGTAGCAAGTCTACAGTTTACAGTTTAGCAAGTCGTCAAAGTTTACAGTACAAAATTCATCACTAGGAAAGAACTAAAGTTGCACAAATTAATCTGAGAATTTAGCGAGATCCTTGTTCTTCTAGGTAAAGATCTACTCTCTGAGAAATTATCTAAGGTGAATAACAATTTTTTGTTCTTTATTACTAGACAAGTACAGATTACAAAAGCAACACAGAAACAACACAACACGTATTTAGAGATAAATTGGTACTATACAATTTATATTATTAAAGAGCTTGAAAATATATATACAATATATATATTATTTTATATATTCTACTTGTACAGATAGAAACAAAATATATAACTGAAAGTAGCATTAGTAGCTTATCAATGGGTTGCTGGATTCAGCAACACTGATAGTAAATATTTTAATTCCATTAATCGAATACAAATCAACAAACTGTTTATACTTAAAAGTTACTTATAATTCTTCTTTTTCTTCTGAGACAGCGTGCTTTTCTGTGGCTTTGTTGAATTTCATTTGTAAAGCCTTTTTTAATTTGAAGTACGCAATTTCCAGCAAAAGTGTAACGATCGAAATGGCCAATCCAATTAATAATAATAGTATGGTCATTCTCAGATTATTCATATTTAAGGGCTGAGGACTTTCGCTGTTATCCTGGCCATGAGACATTTCTACCCTTCCTCTTAACGTCGGATTGAATAGAATAACCGCTTCGAGTCTCTGTTGTATTCCAAATTCATAAAATTTCATTAACCTGGAAAAAGAAATTGAATATTTAAAACTGGAATGCATTCACCTAATGAAAATTCTATATTTTCTTACTTAGCAAATACTTATGTTTTATTTAACCAGTATGCATTATACGTGCATACTACTTTAAAGTAATTACCAACATTCTGCTATTCGAAAGAAATCATTCCTTCTTGGGGAACCTTGAAATTGAATCTAAATCATGACTCAGACCAGAGCAGCAAAGCTAAAGGCGCAAGCTAATGGGAGTGCTGTGGCTGAGGAGAGACTGAGGGGGGTCAGTTGCCCTGTGAATCACAGCCTTTTAAAATGTACTGCTTGCTTGATGTTTGTGGAACTATCAGGTATGGGAGATGATATTGCCAAGGAGGATGTCTTTGTGTGTGCACGATGAAAGGAGTGTGAGGAAATAAGGCAACAAATCAGCGTTGTTGTGGGCCTATACGAGTGCTTGAAGGACAGGATGGATGCCATCGATGGATTTAAATTAAGGTTCCCATCAAGCTCTGAGCTGCCCACATCAACGCCGGAGCTTGGACTTGAACATCATGCAACACAGTGGCAACCCCCAAGGCAGAATGCGAAAGTCCCACAGGAACTAGTAGTTATTAGTAGCTCTAATTAAGAAAAACATAAAATCAAAAGAAGTTCACCCAGTTGATATATAGGAACAGTGCACTGTTGAGTCAGTTTGGTGTGACATAAGCATTGCGAAAGCCGAATAAGAGTAGGAGTGTGTTATCGGCCTAATGACTCGAATGAGTACAATGAACAATTGTACAGAGAAATAGACTGGGCTAGTAAATCAGAATGTCTTATAATGGGGGATTTTAACTTCCCAGATATTAACTGGAAATTGTGGGTTGGTCACTTACACACTAGTAAGATTTTGTGGATTTATTGGATGGTTGTTTTCTGTAGCAACATGTTCGAGAGGCAACCAGAGAGGGTAATACTCTTGATCTGGTTATCAGCAGTGATCATTCGTGTATTAAGAATTTGCAGATAAAGGAACCACTAAGTAGCAGTGATCACAGTGTGCTGATGTGGGATTTACATAAAGATATAATTACCATCAGGGGTAAAGGAAAGGGTTTTTGCTTCCCTAAAGGTGAGTACAGTGGTCTCAGAAAGTTTTTAAATTCTGTACAGTGGGATCAACTGACGATGTTACCAACAGTAAATTCTAAGTGGGAAGCATTCAAGGAATTAATTGTGGATGCAACTAAAAATGTCATACCTATTAAGAAACATTGTTCAAAGTTTAGGCCTAAATGGTTATCTAGTGAACTAATGAAAGTCGTGACAGAGAAGAAAAATGCATGTCATGCATATAAATTATCAAGGGACTCAGAAGCTTATGGCAGATATAAGCTAATCCGTAATCAGGTGACAAAGGAGGTTAGGCAGGCGAAAGCAGATTACGAGAAATCCTTGGCAAAAGATGCTAAGAAAAACAGCAAGAATTTCTTTACTTATATAAACTCTAAAAGGAAGGGGATGAATCTGATTGGTCCACTTGATATTGATGGTTCGACTTTTGATGATCCTGCTCAGATAGCAAACAAACTGAATGAGTATTTTGCATCTACATTCACACATAAGGAGTTATTAAGATTTGAAAATGGGAGAAGGTTATCAAATTGTAGCAGGGTGCTTAATGATTTTGTAATAAATGAGAGCAAAGTGGAGGAGAAATTGTTGAAATTAAACATAAGAGAGGCACCTGGGGTGGATGGGATCTCTCCAGTTATATTAAAGGAGGCTGCAAAGGAAGTAAGCAAACCCTTAACCATAAATATGAGCGCTTCCTCGGATACAGGGGAGATACCCATGGACTGGAGACGTGCAAATGTATCCCCAAATCACAAAGGAGGATCAAAGGGAGACACAGGTAATCGCAGACCTGTTAGCTTAACTTCTGTTTCAGGGAAATTAATGGAGGCACTGATTAAAGAAGCACTGCAGGATCATCTAGAAAAGGCTTCCGTTTTAGCTCGGACACGGCATGGGTTTGTTAAGGGGAAGTCTTGTCTGATCAATTTGATTGGATACTATGATGTGCTCATAAAGCAAATAGATGCAGGAAATAATTTTGACATCATATACTTGGATCTTAGAAAGGCTTTTGATACTGTTGCACATGGAAGGCTGGGGCACAAATTGGAGCAGTGTGGCTTTGGAGGCAAATTGCTGCTATGGATAAAAGGATGGTTGAGTGGGAGAAGACAGAGTGTGGTAATCAATGGACTAATGTTATTAGTTGAGACCCTTAGGGTTCAGTGCTGAGTGCATTGTGTATTTTTGTGTATAAATGATATTGATGATGGTATATCAGGCTTAATGTCCAATTTGTGGACGATACGAAGGTTGGCAGGATGGCTAATGAAACTAATGACAGTACGCTGGTGCAATAGGATCTAGAAAAGTTGAGCAGATGGGAAGAGAAGCGGCAAATGAGTTTCACATTGATAAATGTAAAGTACTACATATGGGAAACAGCAACCCCAGAGCAACTTATCAACTCTGTGGTACTACACTGACAGTGGTAGAGAATGAAAAAGACCTGGGCGTAATTGTCTAGAAATTTTATGAAGTTTTCTGAGCAGTGCAGACGGTCTGTAAAAGTAGCTCATGGTGTCTTCTCAGTGATATACAGGAATTTTTCTAGCAGAGATAATGAGGTGATTATCCCTTTGTATAAGGCGATGGTCAGGCTACACCTTGAGTACTGTATACAGGTCCGGAGGCCTCATTTCAAGAAGGATGTAGAACTGTTGGAACCAGTACAGAGAAGGGCAACAAGATTAGTGAATGGAACAAAGGGTTGCTCTCACGAAGAAAGGCTTAAGTTTTGCAAATTACAGTGTCTGGAGATTAGGCCCCTGCAAGGGGATCTGATAGAGGTGTATAAAGCCTTGAATGGTTTGAGCATGCTCAATGATCACGGGATTCTTCCTCTGTTCCGAATAATCGCCTGGCGGGCATAAATCCAAATGGAAGAAAGACAGTTGGAGGATAGATGTGCGGAAGTTTGGGTTTAGACAGAGAGTAGTCGATTGGTGAATAGACTTCCATCTTTTGTTGTGGAAATTCATAGCCTAAATCAGTGGTTTTCATGCGGGGTGCCGCGTCACACTAGGTTACCGCAACAACATTCTTGGGATGCTGTGTAATTTGGGTTCAAATTACTGTACTTAGTTATTATTATTATTATTATTTTAAATTTGTATATTTATTTCATTATAAAATGGTGCACAGCATGCATTGTACCGTATCTTTTTAATTTTGTGGTGATGTATAATTAATCTTTATTTAGTACCTCTATATAAAGAATAAAATTGTTATATAGGTATATAATAAAAGGTCGAAACCCACTGTGTTAGGTATTTCGTTTGGCCTACGGGTGCCGTAAAAAATTACTGGGACACTAAGGGCACCGTAAAAAAAATTACTGGGACAGTAAGGGCGCCGTGAACCGTTAAAATGTGGGTACCTCTGGCCTAAATAAATATAAGGCTGAGTTTTAGAGGTATTTGGAATGAAGGGAGGCGTGGTAGCCTCGGTTTGTGCATTGCTGTGTTCAAATGTTCAATACCAAGTTAATCGACAATGTACAAAGAAAACCAATGTTTGTGGTAAATTAATTCCAGAGACTGTACAAATGTAAATACTAAAAAAAAAAAAATCGTAAATATTAAGAAGTTTGATGAGGATGTGGAAAAATAAGCCATGTCGTTTCTTTATAACACCAAAGATATCCACGAGCTGCTAGAAGGATTTATCCTCTTCCTTCAAATAGGGAAACCATCAATCTAGACTCTTCGTTTAAATTTTTACCGTATATTTCCAAAGAGGAACATTGCTCGTCTTTGGACCTTTCTCAAAAGGCTCGATATGGTTTTTTTTTCAGTGCACAACGTTCCAAAGTTTGGCCGCGTAATTTCCTTAAAGGGAATTTTCTTTTAAATTAATTTTGACCTCCCTATTCCTACAAGCATTGTTTGATAAATCTTTGAGCGGACAACACATACTCGACTTGCATCCTGCCTTAATATGGAGGATTTCTGATTGTGTGGATCGTGCCCACTCATTCGTTTACATTGCCTGGAGAATAGATACAGATGGGATGATCTAGTTCACTGAGAATTGTAATATTCAAAGGAGAAAGGGATCTGGCATTTTTTCCAGGAATGACTGGGTCCGTTGTGAAACATAGTGATGAAATTCTTCCACCATATATCAGATTTTCTAAGGATGCACCATGACTTCGCTTTCTTCAAGCACAATATTGAACTCCTCTAAACAAACAATCAAATGTAACAGTTTTTAAATTGAGAATATTTCCAAACTGTTTCGATTCCCGAGATCTCTAAACTGGCCGCTTATCAGGCATGTAGGAGGAGTTATTCTAAGGAGGCAAATTTTCAGTTCGACAGACACCTTTCAGAGCTACATGAAGCTTTCTGTACTAACTGGACCAAATGTCTGTACCAAATAGACTCTTCAACACTACCATTAATGTCCAATTTTTATTGTTACTGGCTATCATGGATACCTCGTTAGGTCTACAATCTACTTTTCTGAATTCTCATTTTCAGAAATGTCAGCTTCACCTATATATTCGAATATTTTACTGTTGCAATGTAGTTAGAAACTAAATGGTGATCTCATTGACGAGTTATTGTACAAACGTAAAGAGATTAACAACTGTATTAATAATCAATAAATTTTCTTACGTAATTGAGAAGTGCTCGACACATGGATGGGCGGTAGTGAGCATAAATCCCAAGCTGTTCATATAGAAACTGTCTTTTGATATGAAAAACTTCTCAAAACCGTTTCTGAAAGTCACAAGTTTAAAAAATAAATCGTGGCCAATTATACAGCAGTTTTCGTTCAAAACTTTTGCAATGCCATCTTTAGGCGAAAACATAATAAGCGAAGGATCTCTTTCGATTTGTTTCTTAACGTCGTAAAGAATACCACTGGTGGAGTCCTAATAGAAAATAAAAGCAATAAAAATAATTACAAATTATTTTTATTTTTTTCTTTAATCAATTTAAATGAGAACAAAATTTATTATTATAGAACTTTTTTTGCTAGATAACTTCGTGTTTTTTGGTAAAGGCAACGAGGGATGCATGGTGTTGGTTGGTTTCTTGTGAAACGGGTGCATTCTGTAGTCAGTTCGCTTCTTCTATTGGATGGAAAAGTTAGAGTTTTCATTTGAAAATTGTGCCCACTTGCTCCAGAGCATTTAACTCAACTACGTTACAGAAAATCCAATAATTTTCCTGTCATAATGGGATTCGAACTTTAGCATTTTCTGCATGGAGTCAAATAGCCACTGTTCTATCTGTAAAGATATTATCCTATGTGCTTCCATAAATGTCTGTGTGAATCAGATATTAATTGTAGAGGGTGAGTCCATTATAACATGTTATAATGGACATGATGATATTACGTTTGTGAGTATATTTTATCTGGCCATCCTGTAACAATTCATGAATTCAAGTTTTTAATTGGAAGTCCTTAAACATCAAACAATCTCTGAGTACAGGCAACATTATGATCACTCTATCCATGGACGAAAGTATTACACTGAAGTCCTCATGGGTGGCACGGTAGTTATAATCACCAGCTATCAAAGTTTGAAGCCTCTCAATGACGAGAGGAATTCTGTGTGTTTCTTCACAATGGCTGAGTTATTCCGTCTTCGGCAAAGGTTGCCTGCTTTTCTCATTGAACTTCGGTTTTTACAGCAAACCAACCAAAGAACATAAACAGTTACAGTTCAGCTCTGGGTGTGAATGCGCTAAGCCGTAATAAAAATCTGTATTGAATTTAATGAAATATCACTAGTCAATCTGATCCATCTTATTATACACTGAGTGATCACACTGAATTATGGCAACCTACCCAATACTTCGTAGCTCCTCCTTTTGCCCTCAGTACATCAGCTATCCGATGTGGCATTGATTCAACAAGATGTCGGAAGCCTTCTGGAGGTATGGCCACCAAGCTGTGTGTAATGCGATCAGCAATGCAAGTATGGATGTGATTTGTGTATCCGGACGCCTGATATGCTTTTCCATAGTGTCCCGCACATGCTCTATGGGATTGATATAGGCGGAGTTTGGAGAACAATCGATATGCTGGAAGTCAGAACTGTGTTCCTCAAACCATTCATGCACAACAATTGCCCAATTGCCCGTCGCAATTGGGCAATTGTTGCAGACACCATCGCCCTTTAGTAAAAAGTGCAATATAGCGGGGTGTACACAGTCAGCAAGCAGTTGACGGTAGAGCAGACCACTGATACGTTGTTCCACATGCACCAGGTGTCTAAGTTCCTGCCATGCCCCACACAACACAACCGCATCCAGCGACCTGCACTTTTGATACCATGCATGATCGATGAAGAGCCTCATGTCGTTGACGCCAAATCCGTACACGACCATCCACGATGTGGAATAAATAACGTGATTCATCCGACCAGTTCACCTTCTTCCAATCTTCTAACGTCCAACTTGCATTCTCTTTGCAACAGGCGAGTCTTTTACGCCGATGAACCTTGGTTAGGAGAGGATGCCCTAGGGATCGTCTGCTGCTTTAGCCCACATGTGCGAGCGTGCGACGCATGGTCCGGCCAGATATTGTTCTGGATTTGCCCATGTTGTATTGGATAGTGACCTCTTCAACAGTGCTGCGGCTGTTCGCCTGTACGAGGCGTCGGACCCGGCGCTCACCTCTAACATAAACCTTTCGTGACCTTTGCAGTTTTGCCGTCGGGTCGTTGTTTGACCATTTCGACGTCAGTCCTAGTACACTTTAACTGCGGCTCTCCAACATCCCACCAGTTCAGCCGTTTGGGAAATCGAGGCACCAGCTCGTCAAGCACCCACAATCTATCCTTTATAAAAGTCCGATAAATGCTTCGTTTTACGCATCACGCTCGAAATATTACTAACTACTGAACCACTGACACATTATATACGCTACATAGATCGACTAACTGCGAACTCTAATACCTCACGTGGTCAACGGGTCCCATTCAGTTTTCATAGGGGTGGTCATAATTCAGTGGTCACTCAGTGTATACTGACTCGTTACTTTATTAGATACATCTATCTAACAGCGAGTACGTTCGCATTTAACCCTCCAAAAGTTGGATTCCCTGGGACATGGTCTCAGAGAGATGTTGAAGCCATGTCACAGCTGCGCTGGCCCATGTTGATTCAATTATTGAATTGTTTCTGATTTCTACACCGAAGAGTCAGTTTTTGACCTTTCGAATAGTGTTCAAATTTATTCGCAGCTGATAAGTGGGGTAAAATACCCCAGTGAGCTAAATTCTCTTACGTATTCCTAAAATCAGTTCTGTTAAATTCTGGCTTTGCGACATGGCATATTAGTCTGGAGGATTCACCCAATCGGAGTTAGAGACTTAACCCAAAAAGGCTTCGTCTCCCCGAAACAATATCCACATAATCTGTGGCTTGTAAATTTTGCTTCTTTCGTACCAACAGGTCCAATGTACACCATGAAAACACTTCACCACCACTTTCTTGCACCTTTGCCATCTGGCAGGACAGGTCCATACACACATGAAGCTTTCGCCATATATTTGTACGCCTATCAGTCTGAACTGTTCAAGACGCCTGGTCAGCGTGAAGAGGAAAAGACCAAACCCTCCACCATATGAGAACACGACAAAACAAATGGCCCTCAGTCCCCAGCGGCTTTCACTTCCCCTCTTACGGCAGCGAGAGGATCAGAGTGGAAGCAGAGGGTGCTAAGAATCTCTCTGTACGACAAGGCTACCATGCACGGAAACCGAACTTGAGCTGTTACAATGAAAGATCACTCATCGGTGAAGACAGGATGTTAGATCTGGAAAAGGAATTAGAAAATGTGAATTTAAATATCATCGGTTTCACTGAAACAAGACGAAGAAATGAATCACTTTTAAGTTTATCAAGTGGACATCTACTGTACACCAATGTAAACAGTGAAAAGAGTGAAGGTGGAGTTGGGTTTCTGGTCCATAAATATTTAAAAAAACAACATTTTGTAATTCAAAAGTAGTAACGAACAGGTCTGGTGTGTACTGGGGTCCATGGTTGAGATAAAAAATAGATACGTGTAATTATAATTATAACCTAGTTTAATGTAAAAATAAAATTTATATAACAATAAGTAACAGGAAGTAGCTTTCAAGACTAATGAGTCTCTTTTTCAACTGAAATTCAAATACGAATACAATGGATAAGTGCAATGAGCTGAGTGAGGCACGTTATTCATGTGTTGTTGTTGTTGTTGCACGGACGTGCGCTGTTTTACCCCACTAGAGTTAAAACAGTTTGTCTTGAAAGCTACTGCCTGTTACTTATTGTTATACATTTTATTTTTACATTACACTGGATTATAACTATAATTATACCTATCTATTTTTGCTCTCATTCAAACGTGCATCACCAATGGTGTCGAGATTAATACTCAAGATTTCTAAGAGGTACAATCTAAAGGTTATAATGATTTATGCACCAACATCGAGCCATGATGATGAAGAGGTTGAAGAAATGTACATCGAAATTGAGAGTCTTCTAGATGAGCAGAAAACCCACTACACTATTATTATGGGGGACTCCAATGCTAAGGTTGGAAAAAGACAAAACAGCACAGAAAGGGGAACTATAGAAAATTTTGGAATTGGTGAAAGAAATGAAAGAGGCGAAAGACTTGTGGAATTTGAAGAATCTCAAGGATTTTCATTAATCAACACTTTTTTCAAGAAAAGGGTGACCAGAAAGTGGACATGGAAGAGTCCAAATGGATTCACAACTAATGAAATCGACTTCATCCACACTAACAGAAGACATATCGTGAATGATGTTACGATACAGAATAAGGTAAATGTTCGAAGTGATCACAGATGGTAAGATGAACACTTAATATAGATGTAGGAAAGGAAAGGAAAAAACTGACTCGAGTAAATAATACAAAAGTCTTTGAGATAACAGAAAAGGAGAAAAAGCAGTATGTTCTGGAACTTAAGAACATGTCTGAGCTTTTGCATACTGCTCATGACGAAGATATCGACCAGGAATATTACAACTTTTTGAAAGTGATAAAGCCCAAGAAACCTATAGGGAAACAGAAATCCAAAGAAGAAAAAATTAGTCAAGAAACACATGTCATGATGAACCGAAGACGACAAATAAAAAGCAAGATAATCACTGACAAGGGGAAAATTGAGTATACTGAGTTATGCAAAGCCATTAGAAAGAGACTCAGAGAGGACATAAGACGATTTAACACAAGAAAAGTAGAACAAGCATTAAGGAAAAACAAAGGATTTAAATCAGCAGCCATGAGCAGTAATACAGAAAGACAAATGATACTGAAACTGAAGAATAGCGATGGTGTACTTATAAACAGCAGAGAAGGCATAATTCAAATAGCAGAAGACTACTATAGAGAATTATACAAGGAGCGAGGGAATGATGCCTGCAGTGGGGAAGATGAATCGCAAATTAGCAACACATACGGCATACTTTTGTTAGTGTGGATGAGCCACACTTATGTATCTCCCATACATAAGGGTGGCTCCAAAAGTGAAGGTGGAAATTATCGACCTGTCAGTCTGACTTCAGTAGTAAGGAAAATTATGGAGGCAATGATCAAGGGTGGAATTCAGGATCATTTGGATCGAATTGAAATTCTCAAGAATACTCAGCATGGTTTTGTAAAGGGAAAATCATGTTTAACAAATCTGGTTCGCTATTTCGAAAGGGTCACTCACGAGCTGGATTTAGTGAATAATTTCGACATTGTTTATTTAGATTTCAGCAAAGCTTTTGATTCAGTCCCACATGAGCGGTTGCTTTATAAACTGGAACAAGTTGGAATCACTGGGAAAATCCTTAGATGGATAGAAGGATGGCTTCAGTGCAAGAGGCAGAGGGTTGTGATAAATGGCTGTTCCTCAGATTGGGTTGATCTAAGAGGTGGGATTTCCCAGGGATCACTATTAAGACCACTGTTGTTTTTAATTTTCATAAACGACATTGATGAAGGGATAGAGGGCGTGATGTCTAAATTTGCACATGATGTTAAAATTGGTAAAGTAGTAAATGATCACTGTCAAGCTGAGCTTCTTCAGAGAGACCTAGATAGACTTCAGGAATGGTCATAGAAATGGCAGCTATGCTTTAATCTAACAAAGTGTAAGGTATTACACCTGGGAAACAGTAATCCCAAAATAACTTATTCACTTGGTGGAGTTCAACTAAACCCAGTACTGGAGGAAAGGGACTTGGGTGTTACGATACGGTCAGACATGAAATTCTCTGAGCATTGTAAACAGGTTGCAAGGAAGGCCCATGGTGTCCTATCGATGATCTATCGAACTTTTGCAAGTAGAGATAGGGAAGTGATAATCCCATTATATAAGGCTTTTGTTAGACCACACTTGGAATACTGTGTTCAAGTATGGAGACCGCACCTGAAGAAAGACATCGAGCTTCTTGAAAGGGTGCAAAGAAGGGTAACTCGCCTGGTGAGATGAGCAAAAGGGCGTCCTTATGAAGAAAGACTTCGAATATGTGGGTTGCAGAGTTGGGAAACTAGACACCTTAGAGGAGACTTGATTGAGGTGTTTATCGCTCTGAGAAGCATCAGTAAAATGAATGAGGACGAAATTTTCAAGATTATAATTGATACTAGAACTAGAGGACATAAATTCAAGTTACGGGGGGGAAATATTTAGATTGGACTGCAGGAAGTTTTATTTTAGCCAGCTTGTTATAAATTACTGGAATAAGTTGCCTTCATGGGTGGTAGAGGCCGACAGTTTGGGGAAATTCAAAGGTCATCTGGATAGTACTTTCGGGTAAGGGAAGCGCATAGGATGATAGGTTTAATTTCGTTTTTTTTTTTATTAATTATTATAATTTATTTATTTTTTGTTTTTATCATTGTTTTGTTCGGATTTTTTTTTTTTTTTGGCTGGTGCAGCATAAGCTATAGGCCTTCTTGCACCATGCGGCCATTACTAATACTAATAGTAATACTAATACATACCCGATATCCTTCCTGATGAGGTAGAACATGCATTGAAGAAAAGGAAGAAGAATCAGAAAACCCCTGGAGAAGATGAAGTTACTGTAGAGTTGTTAAAATTGGGAGGAAGAGACATAACACAAAAACTGGCAAGGCTCTTCACAAAGTGCATTAGAAAAGGTGTGACGCCTAAGCAGTGGAATAATTCAGTCACGGTTTTGCTGCATAAGAAAGGAGATACATCAGAAATTGGAAATTATAGAAAAATTAGCCTGTTATCTCACATGTTCAAGTTGTTCGCAAGGTCATTACTAACAGATTAGAAAGAATACTTGATGAGCATCAACCGAAAGAGCAAGCTGGCTTTAGGACAGGATTCTCAACTATGGATCACCTTCACGTAATATCACAGCTAATGGAGAAAGCAAATGAATATAAAACACCATTATTCCTGGCATTTCTGAATTATGAAAAGGCATTTGACTCCATACAGCATGAGGCAATGTTTCGGGCACTGGCAAGACAAGGCATCGATACCTCATATATTAGGATTTTGAAGAAAATATATGAGAGTGCTACCACCTTTATTAGACTAGACAAAGACAGTAGAAAATTTAAAATTGAGAAAGGAGTTCGACAAAAAGACATAATATCTCCGAAGTTGTTTACTGCTGCCCTCAAGAAAGCTTTCAGAAGATTAGACTGGCCACAGAAAGGAGTCAATGTGAACGGAGAGTACCTAAACCATTTACGATTTGCAGATGACATAGAGCGTACCGAGTTGACCATAATGTTGTGGTCATCAGCCACGATCCCAAAGAATTAGAGGAAAATCTTAATCAGTTATGCAGAATTAGTAAGGATATTAGACTAAAGAAGAATATGGCTAAAACAAAAGTAATGATGAACAAGTACCACAGAAAGGGATATAATGATTGAAGGAGTAGTAATCGAAGTGGTGGAGTCATATACTTATCTGGGACAAGTTATTAGCTGTAATAATTATAAATGGCTGGAAGTCAAGAGAAGTATAAGTTTTGGATGGATAGCATTCAGGAAATATCGTCACATACTGAAGAGCAATATCCCAGTTTGTCTGAAACGTAAAATAATGAACCAATGTATACTCCCCAACATGACTTATGGAAATGAAAATTGGACACTCACCAAAGAATGATAGAGAAGCTGAGAACTACACAGCGAAGAATGGAACAAATTATATTGGGAATCAGACAAGAAGAGAAACACATGGACTAGACAGCAAACTGAACTACAGGACATTCTTATCAAAACTAAAGAACTAAAATGGTCTTTGGCAGGACATATAGCTCGGAGACATGATGACAGATGGACGAAGAAAATAACTGAATGGTACCCAAGAGGAGCTAGAAGAAAATCTGGAAGACAAAGGCGGAGATGGATAGATGAAATTCATGAGTTTGTGTGTAGTAAATGGATGGCCAGTGCTCAAAAGAGAAGGAACTGTAAAGTTGCTGTAGAGGCCTTCATCCTGCATTGGATTGAAAATGGCTGATGATGATTAGTCTGGAACAGCAGGAACCGGAACTTGTAGTATCATGCAATTTTTTTTAATACTCGGTTCACTAGTATTAGTGTTCCTTAGTCGATTGTAAACTGACTTCGTTTTCTTTTTTTTTTTTTTTTTAGCTACCAGTTGTAGAACTAGGTTAGATTTGTCGGCTGCAATATACCATCCGTGACAAAGTACGACGAGATGTGGTTTCAGAAATATCTCTTTGGTTACCACTGTTGTTCTAGGCTGTTATGTGAATCCCTGTAGCCTTTCTGTTACTCTGCACGTCACTCAGTTTCCGTCGTTCTCTCGCATGAACGATCTGTTTCCGACCACAGGATCACCGTTAGTTGGAGATTGCACATTAGATTTTGAGCGATTGTAAGATGGTTTCCAGGCTTTCCCAAGATCCATGTTAAGTGCTCCGTAAGTCCTCTGTTAAGTGTACAATTTTCAAAAACTAGTTGGTGTGTGTTATGTGAGTAGTTTCTTGTTCGACCGGTCATGTAGTTACCAGGAGGCACGATCACCAGGAAGGGACCTTCCGGCGTCCGTCCAAGGCAGGGGAGCCGGACTACACACAGTAGATAGGCACGCTCACTCACGGCCAGTGTAAAGTAAATATTTCAGAGTAAATGCTCTGGCCAAGAGCAAAGCTAGTCCTGGAACGGATTGGATAGTGCGAATTACTTAAGAGCAGGGAATTCTAAAGGAATATGGAGTAGGAGGGCGTCTCTCCAAGCCAAGTGAAGAGCAGGACCCTAATTGAGGTAAGCAGCGCTATCGAAGAGTAGGCAGGATGGAGTAGCCCTGAGGCGACCGAAGGAATAAATAAAGATGAGAAAGAAAGAAGTAGAATTAGCTGCGAGGCCAATCAATATGCAAAGCATGAGCTCCCGCTGGGAGAACATATTCCAACACCTCCAGAAATCCAACTCTTGAGAGTACAAGAGTGAGCAAATTCATGCCATGGTGAAGAGAAGCAAGCCATCCGTAAAAGGAAGTAGAGCCAGAGTAAGTCAGAAGATCCCATGCTGGAGTAGCAATATTGCTGTAATATTTGCGACAACAGGAAGTTGAGTCCCGGGATTGAAAGGTCAGGCATCATCAGAATGTCCTTCCCAGGTGCAGAATGAGCACAGGTCAAAAGGAGCCAATGGGCGAAGGCAGATCGATATGTAAATCCCACAGCGAAGGGGAGGGCGCTTGCCCTCAGCAGATCCCACCCGGATTCAAGGAGCATTAAAGTCAGCATTAGCATGCCAGACAAGTGAGAACGTGATGCCTGACCTGGCATCACGTAAAGATATATAGTGAATCGTCGTCAGCACAATCCCACCCAGGTAGGACAATACGAAGGCCATCAACTCTAGTTTAGTCAGCAGTTCCTAGTTATAAAAATTATAATTGCTATAAAAGAGAAATAATGATAGAATGGATTAGTTCCATCTGGAATGGGTAGAAACCCACTATGGTAGTCCGAAGTTAGTGGGTATTGCAGTACAATTCATCTTGATTGGGCACTTTTGGCATATTAGCCAGGTTGGGGGTTACCGAGTTGAAAAATTAGAGAAAAGACCTTTCAGAGGATTTGAAGGCTGTATTGTTAGTAACGAGGAGTTGCTGTATTGATCTCTTCATATTAGTACACCGTTTGAATAGGTCATTAGGAAATATAAAGAGGCTCTGTAAAATTCTAGGCAAGCGATTGGATTATGTTCTGTCTGGATTGAGGAAGTATTCAAGATATGTAGGAGGTTCAACCGAAGGACAACGTAAATAGGATACTGATGGAATACATGGCGCCAGCTCTCTTCCTTTCCACAATTACAGAGTGCATCCACCGATATGCCGAAGTCCTCTATTTTCCATTGAAGGCGCCGTGGCCAGTAAAGAAAATGGTGAACTGAAGTTTGGAGAAAATCAAGTTGCAGTATGCTTTTCGATAAAGGACACTGTGGGGATACGTTTCCGGGTTGCTTCGCTTTTTTGGTATGTTATCCACGCTCTTGCCACCGAGAAGTAAGCGTGTTCCTGATCCGCCGTCGTTGGATAGCATTTGGTGTTTGAACCAATATTGAGACAGAGCCGTACGTATCTTACGATTGGTTCCCAGCGTGGTTGCAGAGTAGTCAACACGTCCAGTACCGTCTACTTTGACTCATTCAAAATCACTTAAATTTTTTGTTTTAAATTTTAGTCATTATAAACATTTAAATGAATTAATTTTTACTATGAAGCTAATATGACATACTTTAATGGACCTACCATGACTGCATCTACTGGAGTAGAAGTATAAATGACCCCGCACTTCATTTCTTTATTTTGCATTGCCTTTGATAGCTGAGGTATCGTTTCTATGGTCCGATCATCACGCAAGATTGTCAAGAAAGAGAGAAGGCAACTGCGATAGGAAGCAGTCATTATAAAAGCAAAGGTCAACCAGAAGAAGCCGAATATTTGAAGTGATCGGGAGTGAAAGAGCGGTCCTATTCCTGAAAAAAGCAAAAATTATTAAAAATAAAAATAAGGTAGCAAAGAATTGTAAACTGAGCTAGTCTTTAACTTACCATAATTCATTAATTATTAATTTACATCAATTATGGCTTTAATATTAGCATCAGCATATACCATGCCGTGAATGCACTGGCACCTTAAAGTCAAAGGTCTAAATCTGATGACACCGTGAACTGCAACGTTACCCGTAAAGGCCATAGTGCAAGGTGCTAGATCTCTACAGAAGTGGAGTATACATAATTACCAAAGTGAGGAAGACGTTGGGTTATCTGATGTTGGTAAGCTCGGTGGTGCAAATCTGAGTCAGAAGGGTGAACTTCGTGTTGGCTCAACATGTGTGTTGAGGCGGTTCCTGTGGTTTCCCAAAAATACGAGTTAAGACTCTGCGATGCTGCCCAACCTTTTGAAACCAGTCGGTGTTGGTAGTGTGAGTTACAGTGTGCTGTTTTCGTTGTTGGACTGGGTACAGTTACTGAGAGGTCATTTGCCTCCCAGTAATTGCGTAAAATCGAGTTCCTTTCAGTTTCGCCTTGATGGGTGTGTGTTCGGTAATTAGGTAAGTCAATTGTAGGTTTGGTAAGAGGGTTTTTATTTTGGAAAAGCCGATGTTTGGGGAACCCTCCGAGTGATTTCCCTTGTTTTCTTTCCCCATCTTGTTTACTAGAGGAGATGGACTTCCGGTAGTAGTCACTTCCTTTCGGTTTTAATTCCCTGATTCAGTGTGTTGGAAATAAAAAAACAGCCGAGTTTTACTCTTTAGTCTGGTGTTAGCCATAGAAGGTTATATAAAAATTTAGTGGGATGCATCGGGAAATTATTAAAATGTTGGAGAGTATGTTGTTCTACCCGCTTTCATCATCCCAAGAAGGAACAGGCGCTGTATATGGTTGAGCTTGGCAGTAATGGTTGGTAATGTTTGGATCCAAATCTGAGCCGCACACGAGACTATAGAGAGGAAACTGCCTCTCTATAGTTTATTTGTTTCGGGTGCCGATCTAGTTTGTCATATGAGACGCACCTCAGTCCATAGTCGCTTTCTTTCGGTTTTATTATCGTGATCTGGTCTGGTGGCAACAATAATAATAAATATCACACCAGGACCACCCGGAATATCAATTCATCTGCCCAAGTGAATTATGGTTGTGAATTGCGTGTGATATCTGGTCTATTTTCCGGTTTTGCTATAAGAAAATCCCGATTTTCCGGTTGGTGCGAGAGGTAACCTTACTATATAGGATGCCTGAGACCGATTAACTCAGCAACGGAGTGAAAAAAGCCCATAAAAGTTCCTTGCATCATTGGTGGGATTCTAATCCCCGTTTTTTTTGGGTAATGCCGTTCCACACGCTCTAGCAATGCGAAGAAGGAACAGGCATTATATTCGGTTGAGGTTGACAGCTCAAGTGTTTAAAAAAAACACTTGAATGAGCAATGGGAATCCATTGAAATTGAAGATTGTGTATTGAAGCTAATTAGGAAACCAGGAAACCTATATTTGAGCTTAAGTCGTACCGTCCAATTGACTTGTTGGATAATCTTGGAAAAGTGTTAGAGAAGTTGATAGCGATATGTTTACAAGAATATCCATGCGAAGATGCTCTTCTGGATTTTCAAACGTAGATTTCAAACTCTAATTCAAAATATGAACTCGCTATATGTATATAATTTGAAGGTGCGTTCGACTCAGTATGGTGGGGAGCAGCTCTTTCTCAATTGCGTCATGCTGAGTGTTCTAAGCAGTTGTACAGTGTTTTTAGGAGTTCTTTTGCTGAGAGATATATGACTGTGAGGCCTAAATATTTTCACCTGCAATGATAGATTACACGAGGTTGTCCTGAGGGTTCCGTGTTTGGTCCTTCCATTCGGATTCTTTTGCTACATAGCTAGCTGGTTCGATCAAAAATAAATTGTCATGTACTGCTGATGATGTCATAATAACTATGTGTTTTTTTAATGGGCGGCACCTGGAACGTCAGTTCATCTCCGCCTCGTATCTCTGTGAAGAAGAGTACCACTCTCGAAGGGCCAGAAATAAGTAGTGTATGTTTGGGTGTATTATGTGTGAGTTCTGTTGTTGTGTCTGACCGCTTGGCTACCCAGAAGCATCAGTCACCTGGACAGATGAATCTGGTTACTCGTCCACACCACGGGAAGGTGGGCCAGTCCCAATGGAATTCCGCTGTCTCAATTCGAGACTCTGACCCACCTGATGTTGACAAAAGATAGGCCAGATTCATCTGGGGGGCCCACCCAGAGGAGAGAGAGAAAACAGGGATTTCCCGTGGTGTTAAAAAAATAAAATAAAAATAAATAATAATAAATAAATAAAAAATAAATAAATAAAATAAAATAAATAAATAAAAATAAAATAATATAAAATAATAATATAAAAAAGGGAATGTTGCTCCCTATTGAGTAGCTCCACCAGCAAAAGGAATAGAATTATTCGTAGCCGTATAACTAATTCTTCTTCTTGTGAAAACATCAGATGCAAACTGCTGAAGAGCAACATAAGAATTCTTGTCTTCCACCAGCAAAAGTTCATGCCCATGAGAGAGTGTAGAAACTGACGAACGAAGAACATCACTTAAGTCATTATACAGCGGACATTCAAATAAAATGTGGCTCCAATTTTCATTTTTCCCGCATTGACAAGCTTCCGTCCTATAAAGACCAAAACGACATAATTTTTCATTAAGTTTTTTTTTTTTTTTTTGGTAGTTGTTGGCGCATAGGCTTCTCTGGCCATAATGCACCTCGCAAGGTTTTCGCAGTACTTTGATCCAAGCCCGAGGCGGGAATCGAACCCGCGACCTTTGGGTTGCCAGGCAGGCACTTTACCCCCCCCGGCTAGCCCGGTCGGCATTTTCATTAAGAGATCCATGTCCCGTTAAGAGGAAGGATGTATATAAGTCTAAAGAGAACCAATCAGGTTTCTGCTTTACACAAAAGGTCACCTCAGGCAAAAAGGTCCTAGTAACAGATCCGACAGATGACGCTTCCCAGCGGGTCTGCCACAGATTTTTCATTTAATTCTACAAACGATTACGTCCTTGCTTAACATCCGAATGAATATTAAGAACCAAACCCAAAAATTCAGTTGATAGTTGGTTTTTTTAACCTTATACAAAGGCCTCTGTAAGCTACACGAAAGTCCCACCTGCAAGAACCTGTAGTGCAGAAGTTTAAACAGTACAACAAGCTCTTAACATACATAATAATATTGTACGTTGCATAGTAGCCAACTTCAATCGAAATTTCAAAGTCCCAACTCAGTGAAACCATACACCTGCAGCGAAAATCGCCATATAAGGAATTCGGCGTTATAATAGATTCTCATGGTACGTCTAGAAAGTCCCCAGTCTGAACGAGAAAATTTTTACAATAGCACCAGTGAATCTTCTGATCTTTGTTGTTACATTATTTAAATGAGGGACAAAATTAAGCTTTGAGTCGGTTGCAATCCCAAGGAATTTAGTTTCAGAGACTAGTCGAATCCTGTTATTATTATGGGCTTGGCACACCCAAGGACCTGAGCTGGATATAATCAATGTTCTCTTTCTTGGTGATCCCTTCTCTCTCTCTCTCTCTCTCTCTCTCTCTCTCTCTCTCTCTCTCTCTCTCTCTCTCTCTCTCTTGCTCTGGGTGATTCAGAAATTGTTTTTTGGCTGGTGCAGCATAAGCCTCAGGCTTCCTTGCACCACATGGCTAATAATAATAGTAATAATAATAATTATTATTATTATTGATCCTCACTAAAGGAGGTAGTTAAGGGTTTAAATGTGATCCAAAGATCATCATTTTAGTCTTAGACGAACTTATTGTCAATTTATTATCCACTGTCCATTGAAATAAATTTTGTAAGACATCATTGGCATTACTTTTGATAGCAGATCTAAATGAACCATGAATTAAGATAGTAATATCGTCGGCATAAGCGATGATTTTAGTACTACTGAAACAACGGGAAATACAATCCTGTAATAGCATGTTCCATATAAGAGGCCCTAAGATAAGATTGCTGGGGACACCGGCGTGAAACTTCTTTAAACACCTCCTGAAATTTAGATTTCACTAAAATGTGAGGATTACTGAAATAGCTTGTGAACAGGTGGTATAGTTGCTGAGAGCATCCAGCTGATCGTAACCGTTCGAGAGCACTCTGCCACCATAGTGAGTCAAAAGCGCCCTCGAAATCGAGAAAGGTAGCTAACGTGTACTTTGATTTTGACCTCTCAATGCTGCGAGCAAATTTAACAAGTGCATCTTCACAGGACTCCCCTACACAGAACCCGTATTGATTAGAAGACACCATTTTTTCGACTGAAGAAGATCAGTAATACGCAGAGTCATTCTACGCTCTAGCAACATCCCAAGATTTGGCAAAAGTGCAATAGACCTCTAAGATCTAGGATTTAATGCTGGTTTATCTGGTTTTTTAATCAGTTTTACAAGCGCAATTTTCCACATATCAGGAAAGAGACCTTCTTGGAGACATTTTTTAAAAAGCAAAAGCAGTATTTGTGGATCCAATGAGATAGACCAGGTCTATCCTAGGACATTTCTTAATATTAATCCTTTTAGCAAGAGAGGTTAACTCATCAATGGTAAATTTTCTGTCTGGATATTGGTGGTATAAAGCCTATTTCCAACTGGAATATTTGAATGTACAACAGAATCAGTAGTTGGGTCATCCACCGGGAATAGTCTGTCAAGAATAACATTAACTGTATTCATCCAATCGGTAGTCTCCAGGAAATCTTCCTTCACAGTCCCGTATACATCTAAAGCGTGAATTTTATTACGAGCTATCTTATAAATAAGACCCCAAAGGATTATCATTACCTGCACTGTGATCAAACTCCTTCCATGTTTCTCGCTTACGTGTGGAAATAGCCTTGACGTAATGTTGTTTGAGTGAAATATATTGAGAGTTAAAATAAGCTACTTCATCAGAATGCCAATCCCTACGTTCACGCTGATATTTTCAACGGGCTTGATGTACCTTTTTCCTTAAAGAAGACAATTCTGATGTCCACCAGGAACAGGTCTTTAAACTAATCTTTTTCTTGCTAGCCGATTTGTATTAGGCCTTAATTAATGGCTGCTTAATAAGGCAGCAATTCCAGCAGACGAGCTAAAAAGTCTAGAAAGTCTAAAAAGAGTGAAGAGACAAAAAGTCTTGTTCAGGAAAATCAGCAGAAAGGGAGGAGTCAAATAATTCCCAGTTTATGTGATTTATGGAAAATCTGACTAAAGCTGGCTGTAGTAAAAATTGACCATCAAGTTTAGAAAATTTAGTAACAACAAAAAATAGAACCCGATGATCACTTGTTGTCCATTCAGTAATCGCCACCCAATCACGAACAACTGCTTTAAAATGAAAATTAGTTAATGTCACATCAATATTTGATTCTCCAAAAAAGCTGGAAAAGTTTGTTACCACCTGAGGTAGGTTTATTACATTAAGCTGTCATTAATAATAAATTCCTCCAAAATATGACCACGATGATCGCTTCCATTACTGAACCAAAGTGGAGGTTTAGCATTTACGTCAGAAGGTATTACGACATTCTGTGGACCCAAGAAATTTAAAGTTGTTTCCAGATAATTCAAGGATAAATTAAAATCTTGTGAGGGAAGACAATATACAGAAATTAAATAAAAATACAAAGTCAAATATGTAACCAAAATACAAATAGCCGTTCTATTGCATAAACCATTGATTAAAGTGATATCAAGCTGATTATTCAACACCGCAATACACGTTTTAAGTTCCTTAGAGACCGGTTGAATTATACGGGCAGTAAGTGGAAATCCCGTTATCTTTGGAGTATATCCAGGTTGCACTTTAACAGTATAAGGCTCTTGAATTGCAATAATATCAATATCATTTTGCTCAGCAGACACTCGAATTTCGTCCGATACTGCTCTAGAACGCTGGTCGTTAATTTGCATAATCCTAATACCAGAAAACAAACAAAGATGCAGGAGAATCAGCAAGAACATCATTAGCTCCAATAACAGCTCCATCTCCGGTCCTTAATCGTGCCGTCTATAATGCCCGTAAGTACTCGGGACATGTACCGTCCCTTACCGAGTGCTGATATTCCTTCCTACGTCTCTTACAATTGATACAACTAGGTGGCTCTTCCTTAAATGAACACTCATTAAACACGTGCCCACTTCGAGCACAATGTCCACAATACGGGGACTCAAGCGAACAATATTGGGTAGTATGTCCATACCCAAGACCCAGATAACATTTAGTGACTATCGTTAAAGACCGTGCTTATGAGAACTCCAAGTCAAAAACAACCTGTCCAGTGAGGATATATATTTATAAATTTTAGTTGAGAAGCTAGCAACCCAATGAACTAGCGATGACGACCTGGCCTGAGTAGTAAAACGAAACACTGTTTGTTGCTTCACTTCTTCCAATGTTTAACTATAATCCACCAAATTCTTGTTATAAAGATTATCCACAATATCGTCCTTTGAAAGATCCCGTGGGACATTATAAATTATGACTGATGGATTACTTTTACGAGGAACGCTAGTGATCACTCCAGCTTTGGAAAACGCCGCCCTAGAAGTTAAGCAGTCCAAATCTGATTTCGTAGCTGTTACCACAACCACTCCTTGATTACGAACAAGTCCCAAAGATTACACTTTTATATTCTTCAAATCATTTTTAAGAGTTGTAGTAACTACATTTTTCACATCAGAACTTGTTTTCATGTCTCTAGTATCTGTAGCTCAGATTATTAGAACATTATTAGATGATTTAATAAGTTCACTAGAAGAAACACCCTTCTCAATAGTACCCCTCACAGTATCAGCATAGGTACGCACAGGCTCTTGTGTAGTAACCTATCCGTCAAAAACTCATCTGTATCTACCTCTAACTTCGGTATGTTCTTCCCTTCATCCTGTTCAATGTGTTTGCCAGGGACCACAGATAAAGTTTGTAACACTGTTTGTAGCAATTGGGCTCTTTTATCAATTTCCTCATTAATGGCTTTTAATCTCTCATTTTCTATCAACAGTGCAGTTGTTACAGTCTCCAAATTACACCATTTATCCATAAAGATATCCCCAATTTTTTAGCCACCTTATTAGAATTTCCGAAAAGAAAACTTGTGATATCTTTTGGCATTTTGGAAATGACCGAATATGCAGAGGACGCATCTTGAATATTATTACACTCATCAGTTATTGTACTTCCATAATTTTCATATTCATCAAAAAAAAAACAAAAGAAAACATTAATTTTAAAATTTTTAAAACTTTTTAAAGCGTTAATTATGTTAATTATGACAGCTCGATCACGACAGAATTTGGAGAAAAATGCTAATCTGTGTAATGAATGATATGTATCTATGTGTTTGATTTTATTTATGGTTCCCGGTGGCCCCTAAACATATGTCCAAATCCACCTGTTATCACTGTTCTTTATTGTTTCTTTTTTCATAGATAGAGAGCAGCCATCACTCTCGCCACCACTACTCGACTCCAGGCATGGGACCAAAAATTAATCTGTTTATACTAGCTACACAAAAATCCCGCACCCACCAATAGAAGTGCTAGACCAGAGGGTGCCAGCAACCTCGCTCTCCAGGTGTAATGAACGATATAAATACCTGGGCACAAGAATTCACCATTAGCCACCAAAAGACCAAAATGGTGCTTTTTAAAACAAAACTTGATTTGGTACGACCACCGCAAAAAAAAAAATAATTAAATGGGAGAGATTTGACTATGGTCTTTGAAACTAAGTACTTGCAGCTCATTATGGATCACAAGTTGTCTTATTATGAGCATATATAGTGTAACTACTATGAATCAATAAGGATCACCTTTATTTTCGATATAGGAAGCTTCTTTTCCAACTCTCCTTGTCGCTCTTGTAAGATTTCAGGCTAAATGGAACTCATTGCAAATAACTTTGCTTCTTGATATATTAAGGGTATGTAGAACTGTACCTATGACGGAGCTTCAAGTGATGGTTGGGACAATCCCCTTGGATTTATTCTTGGCTTATCGAGCGCTAGGCTATGGGATTAAGTAGAAATTACCTACTAGATTTCATGGCGTAGAAGTTGATATAAATTCTGATATTAAGAGGGAGAAGAGAAGATGTCTAAATGAGATTGTTAACTTGTGGCAAACAAGATGGGATACTGTATCTTCTGGTCGAGTGACCCAGAGAGTTATTCCTGATGTTGCTTTTTTAAGTGACAGAACAGTTCGAAGCTGGTTTACACCAGGTTTACAAACATCGTTTTAAATAACAGATAACGGCTCAAGGAAAGCGAAGTTATATCAGTTGGGACTTTGGGATACTGCTTTTGTGGTGAGCTGAGGATGAAATTTGGCAGCATACATTGTGTGTGTGTACAATTTATGACAGTGTCAGGGAAATAATCAATCAGAGAAATCATTGCTGAGAATGAGTTAGATAGGTCAGGAAGAGATAGTTTTATCTAACAGGAGTGTATTTCAATTATTCCAGGATTTTGCAAAGGCCTTTCAATTGAGGAAACTCCTGTTAAACAGTTGGACCAGAATAGTGTGTTGGAAAGATTATTCGTGTCCAGAATGCCCAAGACTGATGGTGAGGAGCAGTTTTTCTTTATGTATTATATTTTTAGATGTGGTATGAAAGTTCATTTCTCCTCTAGTACAATTCCTAAATATTTAAGTGAGGATTTTTCGGGTATACTTAGTTGAACTGATGGGAGGGTGGTGTTTGTGGGGATCATGTGAGACCCTGAGTAGCAAAATCTTTGTTTTTATTGTTGGGACTGTGAGCTTGCGGATTTTTAGCCAGACAGAGAAAACAAAAATAATTGAATTTTTATGCCTCCTCCAGATTGAACCGTGTTGGTACTCTTCAAAAGAGACTGTAGGTAAACCAGTTCAACATGCAAATCAGCTTGCGATTATACACTTTTATAGACAAAAACATACTACTGATTAAAAGCACCAAGCTCCGATGGCATAAAAATTTCAATTGAAATTTCATTTCCAATCTGTCTTGAAAGTATAAAACGTGATCATTATTCTTTACAACATATGAAAAAGATCTGCGATTTTTATGATTTAGTTTCACCACAGCAAAGGTACTCGCTCTGCTTTAAAAACTGCATTATTTTTCTTAACAGGAAATCTGCATTTTAATCCCCCAAAATGGAAAACCAAGTACAGAATATGCACGTTTGACATCTGATATTTCTTGATATAGTCATCTCAGAAATATATTACCTAACAAATATTAACACACAGCATTAAGAATCTACTGTATTAAAGCAGAAGTGGAAACATCTTACATCAGGAAAGTCCAAAGCAGAATATCTTTCAACCTGCATTTGGACACAATCCTATTATTGACAGCAGGTTAATTTCTAAGCCGTTAGCTTGAATTACTTCTAGGAAGAACTGGGCAAATTACAGACGACGAGCAGGGGTTGTGGGACTAAGAGCAAAGTTTCTCTTTTTCTAAAGAGATATTTTTTCCATTATTGTCCAAATATGTTTAAAGACAGTTTATAATTATAAATAATATAATGTATTCCCAGTATTGAGGGCCCAGGTAATCAGTTTTCCGAGTGCAACGTACGGCCGAATTTAAAAGAACGCAATGGAATCCCAGAGGTTTCTTATGAATCATCAATGAGAACGGTGTTTGAAGGGTTTCATTCAATGAGCTCAAAAAACTGAGTTACTTTTCTATGGAAATTAGGATGCAAAATCTTCTGTTAATTGTATATTAAAGAAAAAACCAGTGGCATGCGTACAAACGGAAAAATCCTTCCGGTATTCAGTGAAGATGGTGCTGATAATAACATGGATACTGTGAACGATTATTGCGCTCTGAGTAAGAGCGCAATTACCATTCACCAAAGCACAGAATGTTGAAATGCATTCCGAACTGGATTTCCTTCTATGAACACAGATAGTATTTTCATTATATTATGGTGTGGTCTTCGGAATGAGTTAATAATTTTACAATCTTCTAGAACACAATGAAAGAAATCGACATTGGGCATCTTAATACGCAAATTCATGCCAAGAACACCCATAGAAAATATCTTCATAAACAGTTCTGTCAGCATTGAATCAGAAGTGAATGCCGAGTAAATGGCTACGACGATCCTCTGGTCCTTTACTTGGAACCAGATTTCACGCGTAGCGCATAAACACATACGATCCCACAGCGGGTGGAAAACGACCCCCAGGTTCGCCTCCCGCGACGACGCCAGGAACCTTTATGAGCTTTTATCACCCTGTCTGAATACCAGAGAAAAGACCCAAAATGTGGACATGGTATACTCGTCTAGTAATTCGGGACATGGGTGCACCTAATAAGGAAGTTTTTTTTTTATTGTTTAAACTGGAACCATCTCAAATACAAGTTGAAATTATGCAATTCCCAACCGCTTAAATGAGGGATTGCTATTAAGCGAAGTTGGACCACATTTCAAAGAGGTGTTCTTCTTGACAGGAAAAGAGATTTCAATGGTGCACACATTCATCGTATTTTGTAGCAATTTGTTATGGTTCCAGGCATATGGTACCCATTGTAGTACACTTTCAGAAAAAACGTTAAATATGGCATTTAAACCAGCATATACATAAATGTATGAATAATACACAGTAAATATGAAAGAAACAAACCTTGTAAGGTGAGTGTTCCAAACAATTCCCAGAGAACATCAAATAAATGTAGGTTAACATTGTTAGGAAACCTTGAGGAAATTTTCATAAGAAAATATGCCGAGAAACTGCATATAACCATTGAGGAGATGATTAATAGCCATATCTGAAAATCCCGAAAAGTTGCAATTAATATATTTTAGCCTCCGCAAAATGGACAAGGTAATTGAATCAGTAATACTTAATTCTTGAATTCTAAGAATGCAATTTTTATTAGTTTAAAAATGGAAGAATTACCTCTATGGTATCTTGCAGAACACTTCGATGCTGATACTCTCTGTAGTTGAATAACTATACTGTGGGGCAGGGAAATTTTTGTTATTTTTCTTGTCTTTATTTATTTTATATTTTATTCCTACTCCATTACTTTATAGTCTTATTTAATTAATTCTTCACTAAACTCAACTATGCCCCCCTTTAGTCCCCTCCCACATAGCACCTGACGTTTTCACTCCTAGAAGATTCTAGATTTCAGGGGGGTTTCAGTAATAATGTATTCCTCCCACGGACTCTAGGCTCTGTGTTCAAAATGACTGACACAACTCATATGAACTATATACAATTAGTTTATTATACATACTTACAAGGAAAGAAAACGAATTTAGTAAAAATCATAATACCGTAGTTATCAGGCATTAATACATGGCATGGACCTTGTTCCAGGTCTTGCTCTTTCCTATACAGCACCTTCTTCTTCTTACTAGTGGGCCACTAACACCATCCTAAGATCAGTTTGACTTAACTCTTTCTCAAATACTATTGACATTTTTTATTTATTATTCATACTTATCTAGCACAATCCTACATTCTTCTTCATGGTTAATACAATCTTCTTGTAGAATTAAATGTCCACTTTACAAATTATTCTAGGCTAGTCTCACCCTAACACAAATCAAATTACTCTTTTTTGTAATGTATATTGGTTTTGTTTATTACTTGGTTTTCTCAGGTAAATTTCAGCATTTAGCGACTAATTGCGCTACTTCCCTGCTTCCGTAACCTTATACAAGTTAATGTACAACTCTACCAGCTCTGTAGGCTAACCCGTCCAAAATTATTACTTTCCCTCCATTAATTAATCAGTAATTAAACCATAACTATGAACAATCCTTGGTTAAACTAATTCTAAAATATTTCTTTACTCAACTATAGAACATGCACTGAGTTTACTGAATGTTCTCTTACAATGTCCGTTAATTATTGTCTAATCTTTCCTACAGTCCTTTGAAAATATACAGAGGTACATACGTTGTTTAATCTCTTTCTTCTGGGGATTTGTATCCTCCCGCTAATACAATGCTTGGCCTGTGACTTTCGGCTCAGCATCGGAGTTCACCATCAATCAGAAAACGCTCTTCGATTCCTGAACTTCCATTGTCTGGTTTGGTCTGTTTAACCCTCTTTCATGGTTCCGCTCCGTCGGTTCGGGAGTACTATGTTTCATCTACTGCCTTTCTCCGTCTATTCGGGCTGCTGCTTTCCATTCTCAGCTTTGCTTCATCTATTGTGCCGGACTTGGCGCACCTCGACTGCGACGCAGTCGGAAATGATTTTCTGCGGCGAGACCGCAGTGCATTCGTGGACTGTTGCGAAGGTAGGCCGCCGTAGCCTAATGGTCAGGCGCGCTGGTGCATAAGTACACGTGCCTTGAGTGACCGGGGTTCAAGCCCGTGACTACTGAATACGGTGCTGTTTCTTGTATTCTGTCTATTTGTGAACTCCTCTGACCGTTTGGTCGTCCCGGAGTATAAACAGAAAATTTATTATTATTATTATTATTCGGGCTACTTTCCATTTGCGGCTTCGCTCTGTCTATCCGTGCTACTAATTCCGCTTACGACCTTGCTCCCTCTACTCTGGCTGCCCCTTTTCATTCACGGCTTTCTTATAAACCAGCTACTCAACTGACTGGCTGCATTTAAAACATATTTAAACTTTCTCGACTGACCGACAGACCGAACTGTCTTAAACTTTACCGGAATTTTCTCAACTGATTACTCCATCGCAACCATTTCAGCACTTACTGAACTGACTGACCGCTAACTGATATTCTATCTTAACTTTATCTAACTTATTCAATTAACTATTCCATCTTAATCGTTTTTAGCGCTTACTCAACTGACTGACTCACCAACTTTTAAACTTATCAAAATTTATTCAACTTACTAATCCATCTTACACTTGTCAACAATTCCTCAACTGACTGACCGTTTCTTTTATCGTGCGTGCTCCCTTTTTGTTCTACAAATTTCGCACCGTCCCTCTTTGCTGGCCTGCCCTTGATCGGGAATTTAACCACTCTTTACCACTACCTAAAATTTCCCCTTGTGTTATTCGATGATACTAAATTCTTAAAGACGTCCCCCCTTTTTTCCCGCGATCCAACCAATTTCCAATTCACCATCTCCAATCTCATTTTCCCCTTTCAGATTGCCTCGACACGTGACAGGACAGTCGAGCTTCTTCCAGTGTCTAGAAATTTCTCGAACTTTCTTTGTACATCCGGAAGCTCAGAATCTTTCCAGAATCATCCAGAAAACATCTGCGTCCATTTACTTGATTCGTGTCGACTTATTATAAAATTACCATCCCTGCACTGTTTACAGTAAACAAGAACCGCGCCTCACTGGGGTACCCTTACTGTAATCTCAGGAGCACTTCATCGCCTGCCTTTCTATCCACTGACTTCCTACTGCTTCGATCTCGCTATCTTCCCTTTCTCTTTTGAGTAGTGGGAGCTGATCCTTTATCTCTTTCTAATGTTTATTTTCACGGTATATGCCCTTGCATTAAATTTTACCTCCACTTAAATTGATTCCATTAGCGTGAGACCCACTATCTTAAACAATATTTGTGACTTTACGTGTTTTCTTGTAAGGTTTACAATGTCACTCTATCTAGCGTTCTTTCTTTAATTAACTCTACTTTCGAACAAGGTGATCGCGCTATTGATATTCAATTTAACTTGTAAGACTTTGTATCTTACAATACAAATCGATTACACGTATTCCACTCTCTCGCACACACGATCAGTGATCCAATGCACCACGGAATCGGGAACTCCCGGATCCCGAACCCGAACAAAAAAATACATCGAACCACCACCCCAATCTGGAGAGAGTCAAAAACAAAACGTCCGTATTTTTAAAACAATTTAACTGTTATGGGACCAAATAGATACACAGTGAATGCATATTTTTAATACTTTAAAACTAATATTATTAAGACATAAAAACATTAAGAATTATCTGAAATGTTACAGACTAACGAATTTTGCTACTTCCCTGAAGCGGACAGGGCTTTTCGACGAGGGTCATGATCACAGGAAAGTGAAAGCGCGGGTATTGCGAGAGAATTTTATAGCATGGGGATTAGTTGCGATCCTGGCGAATGTGCCTTAAGGACCATGAATTTGAAGTGGGGTAGGGGCGACGTACATTGACTGAATTTTGATGCTATTTAATTTCAAGTGTCTCCAAAATTAATAGTTTGTTGTAATCATGTTGCATGCTGGAGAATTTTTGCTTCATTGAATAGAAAGGGGTGGCCTTCACTAATCGCATGGAATGCGAGTTCCGAAGTTGGGGTGCGGAATGAAAGGACAGATGTTGAATGTTGTTTCGTTCGCATATTGAGTGTAGACCGAGTGGATCCCTGGTATGAAGAATTACTAACCTTGTAAGATACAGTGTGGACTAAGTTATTTAATAGGAATGTGGATGTGGATTGGACTCCGTGATTTTTTATGGAAGCATGTAGTTTTGTTGTGGGTTTGGCTATGATTTTGAATTGTGTGGCTTTGAAAATACTATTTAGTTGGTTGAACCATTGTTGAATATATGGTAAAAAAATAAAATATTTTAAGAGGAGATGTATTACGTAATCTGTTTCTTGCTTGTATCCTTATTTCTTTTATAATGGAGAGGGGGTAACCTCAAATTTGAAATCTGTTTTGTAATGTTTGTATTTCTGTGTTTTGTGCTGATTCATTTGTTGAGTATTTTTAGGCATTAAGAACATGATTAAGGATAATGGAGCTTTTATAGGTGAAGCGTTAGTAGCTGTTGTACCGAAGAAGCATTCCCCAGTTAGTGGCCTTTCTGTATATACTGAATTGGATTTTATTCATAATGCATGTGAGGGGGAAATTTAAAAAAAAAAATGTAATGACTTTATTTCAGTGTTTTCGGATTCTAGAGTGAAACTTAATCTTGCATGGATATTATTTAAACTTTGTAGGATGCCTTGTGTGGTCTCCACATCTGTGATGCAAAGTATATCTTCCAGGTATCAACCATCGTAGCTGATACGCGGAAGAAAGGGAGTTAAATGTATTGTTTCGATATTGGTTAGGTATATTTCTGCAAGTAAACCACTTACATTTAACCAGATGGGTGAGCCATAAACTTGTTTGAAGACTTTGCCTAGGAAGGTGATATAATTGGTTTCAGTTAAAAGATTTATCAGCTCGAATGTAGCAGTAATCAGAGGGTTTATATGGTTAATTGGCAAGGGGTCTTTGTTCAGCATGTGACAGACTATGTCCAGGGTGCATGTGACGTTCACGTTGGAATACCAGCGATTAACTCGCATACACTCAATAGGAGAATAAGACAACATTCAACATTTGTCCTCTCATCCCATTCCTCGGCTTTGGAAATGGCATTCCAGGCAATCAGTGAAGACCACACCTTTCTATTCAACGAAGCAAAAATACTCAGCATCCAATATGATTACACCAAACTATTCTTTACGGACACACTTGAAATTAAATAGCATCAAAATTCAGTCAATGTATGTCGCTCCTACCCCATCTCAGATTCATGGTCCTTAACATGCATTCGCCAGGATCGCAATTAATCTCCATGCTATAAAATTCCCTCGCAATACCCGCGCTTTCACTTTCCTATGATCATGACCGTCGTCGAAAACCCCTGTCCGCTTAAGGGAAGTAGCAAAATTGCTTAGTCTCTTAATATTTCAGAGGATTCTTATTGTTTTTTGTCTTAATAATATTAGTTTTAAAGTATGCATTCACTGTTTATCTATTTGGTCCCATAACAGTTAAATTGTTTTGAAAATACGAACGTTTTGTTTTTGACTCGCTCCAGAGTGGGGCGGTGGTTCGAAGTATTTTGTGGTCAGGCTCGGGGTCCCGGAGTTCCCGATTCCGTGGTTCATTGGATCACTGATCTTGTCTGCAAGAGAGAGTGGAACATGTGTAATCGATTTATATTGTTATTCAACTACGGACAGTATCAGCACCGAAATATTCTGCAAGACAGCATAGAGGTAATTCTTCCAATTTAAAGTAATTTACTTATAACATAGAACTTACTGAGTTATTGCTGCTCTGTTATCCCTTAGTTTTATTTTTATGTGAATGTTACCTAAAGCGCTATAAATTGTATACTACATACAATTATAATTTGACTCATGAAATGCATGATGTAAATTATACGTGTAATATGCAAAGACCTCAGACCAAAGTTGATATTCATTTCCTAAATTAAAATGTCTCACCGATATTACTATAAATTTATGGATTGACATCAATGTTCCCAAAGAACAATAGTTGATATTAAGGTTAGTTCAATCAATTCTTTATTATTCAATTGCTTACACCAAAAGGGACTTCACCGGCAGGAGTGGGAATGGTTCTGTTGCCAAAAACACACATGACTAGATCAACATCTAGAAAAGTCGTCCCCAAGCAGCTTCGAATTGTGGAAAATCTACCATTAAATCCTTAATTGCTAATCTTCAGGAAATCCTCCAGTGGGGCAAAGATAGCCGATAATTTCAGTCCTTTCAAATCTGAGTTCTTTTTTTTCCCTTCTAATCTCCCTTGGCATAATATATTACAAATATTACCTTTACACTGTGTGTTTCATAGATATTCTGTTTCTACTGTATGCGCTTTATACGGAAACTTCTATTGGCACTCTTCTTCTGAATTGTACTTCTGTATTACCCGACGTCTCCTCCAAAATCCAATCTGAGAACGTGCCGCAACCAGTCTGCATCCATTCATTGACCAACTTCAAACTCACAGAATCAACTTTTCCGCATCCGCGTCTGTTACAATCATCTTTCACACGTATTTTCTAGAAATTATAATCTACAAAAATTCGAGTTTAAATCAACAAGTATCTCCTTATGTCATCTCATCTTTCAACTCGTGCACAAATTAAGTACCACAATTACCATTCGTGTTTGAGGATTGCATTAACCTCAAACACGAAAGGTAATTTTTTTTTGAGTAAACTATATCAATCTTTGTTTTGTAAATGCTACCCATGACTTACCTTCAAGGAAAATGGCTGAAAAATTGCATTTGGTGAGATTATTTTCCTTGGACTTTGGGTCAGGAAAACAATAGAATTAATGTATGTGGGGAACAGCAGATCGGCAGAGAGACTTCTGTGAAAGCTAAATTCCAGAGGGATACCACACATATCAGCTGACTGAAAAAGTTAGAACCAAGTCATATTCTAAACAAGTTGATATTTCGAAAAATAATTAAGAAGGAAAGCCATTTATAAAATATAAGAGAAAAATATTCAAATACCTGATTGAAGAGCATTCCTTCTATATCTATAACACTTCGGTTATTTATACTTCCTAAACTGTAAAACGGAACATTCAGTAACCGAAACCTATAAATACAAATAAATTTTAATTGTTCTGCATTTTTTCATGATAAATTTTCAGAGCTCAGTAAATTGGAAAATTTGAGCAAATTTCATTCCATGATTGAAACCCTCCATTGAATATAGAGCACATGCAATTTATGGACATAATACAGAAAGGCAGATAAGATAGCTAATGGATCTCGCGAAAACAAAGTTTTGTAAAACACTGGTGACCACCCATCAATCGATGGCTTCAATAAACTTCTAGACATACATTGTCAGGTTTAATGAAAAGGAGAGCAGGTCTCACATTTTTTAAGTCAATTAAAATTTAATTATCCGTGAAGGGCTAGTCTAAGATCCTTTCAATTCCAGACTTGCTTATTCGACTGCTGTTTTTTATTCGATAAGCACAGGGTGTCTATAAATTAGTAGTATTGTAGGACGGTATGAAGGAAATTGACCCAGAATCCTTTGTGATTGAGAGGGACTCACATTCCCCCCTGGTAAGGTGGGTCCCAATTTGTGTTGTTTGTAAAACACAATATAGGTGAATACAAATAATTTTATATTACAATAAAATACAGGTAATGATACAAATGCAAATGAGAAATCATTTCTGTCTGTGGAGAGAGTGAATCAACTGCGTGAAAATGTTAGCAAAATTACAAATGTTTGGAGATGAGTAATGTACAATAATTCTATCCTACTTCGGATAGTAATGTCGACTTGAATTGGCATTAAGATAAGCTTTGAGGAGAAGGATCAGGGACAGAGATATACAACTGAATTATGCTGTGTCTGTACTCCCTATCACAAGCAAATTTGTTAAAGTCAGCATCCAATGACTGGGCACATGAGAGCATTTATAAAGGCAGAAACTTATTGGACAAGTGAAGAGAGCTCAGATGCGACCACAGATCGGAGTCGCTCTGTGCGCCTCCGATCTGTAATTTGCATAGTGTGCAGTATTTTAGTGGAACAAAAATGGACCAATCATCTGGCTGAAGTGTAATGCTGACCACACGGTTTGGTACTATAACGCTCTTTTTATTGATTTTCAGATCCCCATATGCGACATTTCTGTTTGTTAACTTTACCAGACGGGTGGAATGTCGCTTAATCACTGAAATTGACTTTTACCAAGAAGTGTTCATCTTCATCTATACGGTTTAGAATGTGAACAGCAAATTGCTCTCGCTGTCCTTTGTCGTGAGGGCTAATGTCCTGGACGTTTTGCGCTTTGTAAGCATACAGTTTCAATTTCTTGGAACCCGCCCTGTGCAATGTTGCTGGTGGTATTTGTAGCTGCAGGTTTGCCAGTTGGGTAGATTTTGTAGGACTTCGGGGAAACACTTCCTGAACTTGCTGAAATTTTATCAGTAGATACACTTTGCCTACTACCCTTCTTTCTTGAGCAGAACTGTCTAGGTGTTTTGTACTGTGGAAATGCTTGCTGAGATCAATGGCGCCAACTGCGAATAATTCAAGAACATCATGTATATTTAAAACAGTATGAAGAGAGCACATGTTTGAAATAAGTAGTTATGACTAAACTTTAGGGATACAAATATTATCAAGCATTGGAAATAAAAACTTTACATTCCAGAATAAGAACGAAAAATATTGGAAAAGAAAATCTTTACTTTTCAGCTTTTCAAAGACAAAGTACATCTCTAAACAACGGGAGACAAATTTAGCTTACACAAAGGACAGGTAGATGGAGCTGCCATACATAGCTATGGGTAAAATATATATTTAATCATCAAAACATAAAATAAAATAAAATAATTAATTTCACTTTCTCATTTTCAACTTGCGAAAAGGACCGATAGATTACACCACCATACCACCATACATAGGAGGAAAAATATATATTTAATCATCAAAACACATAAAAATATCCTTAATTTCAGATTCTCACTTTGACGCCATCCTATCGTTCAAATATATGCATTTAATCATCAAAAACATAAAATTAAAAGGCGCTCGCTCATACCCCACCACTCAACCAATCAGAACAACGATCGTTTGAAAAACAACGCAGTAAAACAGGCGATCTCTACAGCAGCAACCGACTGGAAACCACCGGCAAGTTCATATCGCTGAGATTCGTTTAAACTTCAGTTATAACTACTGAAATATTATTAATTTTAATATTTAAACTCAAATTAGAATTACACTTTACTTACCTGAAGTTTAAGGACCTTGCTAGCAACTGAATTATTAACCCGTCTACACCACTTATATCCTTTTTACCGAATCGGTTCTCAGACACTTCGAAAAAATTTGGAATCTTAAAAGATAAAAAGTAATTCATTAAATATAAAATATTTGGACAATATTTTGCCTAAATCCAAAATCCTACCATAACCGACAGTTCGTGGGAAATATACTCTTCTCTCGAAAATTATGCAAAAACTCTGGTTTTCAAAGTCCACCGGACCTTCCCGAATGAATATATGAATCGTGCCCTTACATAAGGGAGGTGGTTTATGAGTCACACAAGAAAGTTCTCCTCCTCACTGCATGTAGAGACAAACTTACTTATTTCGAAAGGGAGGCGCTGGTGGCTGTGAAGAGTACCACACACGCCAAAGTCTACCCTCACATTTTTTAACAATTCTAAGCTGTCTACGATGTGATAGTTTTCTAGCAGAGACCATGTTTGTTTCAACTGGATAATGCCACATGCCATAGTACAGCTGCTGTTCAATTTTGATTGATGGATATGAACCTACAAAAGTTGAATGACTTTGCAGATTCCTTGATGCTTGTACCTACACACCCCATAGATCGCAAACTGTCAGCTGCATCCATCAGTCTCCATACTCTAACTAAAACAGGGAATGGCGACGGGCGACCCCAGGAGAGGTGGTGTCACCATCAGTTTACAAACTGTTACAACCCATTGCAACCATCTTGACAGAAGTAAAACTGCCCCCGTTGCTCCCAGTAAGTAATATTCTACGTTCGTTCAGACAATGTGCCCAAGGAAAAGCCTTCTTTCTCCACATCAAAAGGCAGCATACCGTTCATCACCACTTGGAGATCTCCATAAATAAACCAATGAGCATATTGAAAATGAGCCTGGAACAACTCTTGTTGCTCTCTCTCTCTCTCTCCCATGAAATATGAGGATAATAGTCACTACTGTAAAGCGCATGTGTATCAGTTTTCAATTGGTTTATTTAAGTTTTATGTTCTAAATCTCATGGTATGCCATCTTTGGAATGTAATTTGTTTAATGCCAGTTGTCGTCTCCTTAATGTCTTATGTAAAATAAGGCACTCTCTATTATTTAACGGTGGCTCCATAGCCAAGTGGGAAGGAGCAGCAGTGTGTAGCACATGCTTTTGATTAGACCGGGGTTCAAGCCTGTCCCCACCAAATACGGAGTATGCAGAGAGGTTAGAGAATGACCACTGCATATCCCGGAGCAATATGGCCTTAGTTCCTAATGCTCCGAATAACAATCAAACAAACTATTATTTAATGTCGTCTTGCCTTCTTTTTTAATGTGTTATGTTTTTTAACACCCCTAATCTTTAAACCCTCCCACTTTGGCCGTGAAGGAAAAGTGCAAAACCTTTTAACCTTGTACCCAGCTACAATCAATTGTTGTTGCAATAAAGATTCTTTATCTCTCTCTCAACATATCCAGCAAACGGAAAACAAGTAGTGGTCCTTACAATTTTTCTCTTTTTGCAGTAGCTTTATTATTGGTTTCAATGTTACAAACAAATGAATATATACCAATAGAAAACAATTATAGAACTAAAGAATGCCAATTACAGTATTATATGAATTCCTTCAAAAATACTTAAACATTCATCAGATAATTCATTTAACAGATTTCGTTATACTCACCTCAAAGAATGCGATATTGAGCTCAACGCCATTCAGATTATTACATTTGTAAACCATGGAAGATTTCAGTGAACGAAAGTTCTTTGCCGTGTGCAGTTCTTCAGCCTCCTTTGTATTTGATGACAACCAGGGTTTTCTGAACTTACGAATCGAGTAATTCTTTAAGTTATATGAAGCCTTTTGATTTTTCACAAGCACGCTATTATTAAATTCTGATACCTGAAAAATAACATAAAAAAATCACCTAGTTCAATTTTAAAAGGAAGAATTACACTCTTCACTAATTAAAAAAAATCGAAAATCAAAGGATAACCGAAACAAAAATAAACATTTATTGTAGTGAAAAAAACAAATCCAGATGAAAATTTCATTTTTCTCAGTTTTTTCCAGTTTTATATTTCTTCTATGTAATTAAGGACTAACAGAACCCACCCGTATGCAAATTATTATAAAGTACCATTCTTGTAGCAGTGTCAACGTATTATTCAGAGCGCGAGGGGTTGAATTGAGCCATTCAGGATAATTTTGAGAACGTCTTTAGACTCAGGGAAGATGACTTTGGATTGGAGAAGTGCCAATGCATAAAAGTAGGTATAAGAGTGAAGTTGATAACTATACATTGGTTATTCGTACTTCAGTGGTAGGATACATCTTAGAAATAATGAATAAGAGTTCAATCCACCGAGATTTGGATCGATATGGCATTCTGAAATACACGCAACGTAACTTTCTTAATGGTAAATCATTCTTAAATAACTTAGTAGGCTATTTCATGAATTATTCATGAGCTGATGTTAGGTACAATTTCGATATAGTTAATTTAGATTTTAGCAAAGCATTTGATACGGTCCCTCATGAGAGGTTACTGAATAAGCTTGTCCGGGTTTGTAGTATGTCCTTGTTGTAGTAATAGAGTTTTAGGAGCATCAGCGATTAAAGCCATATTGCTACGTATATACTTGTCTGCAAGCTGCGTGCGTTCTGTGGTCGATTTTTTTATTTCTGGAGTTAAAACACAAGTTGTCGGGAGGAAAACCAGGCTGAACTCGCTTGAGACAGACTATCTCAGCCAAGTGAACAGATTTGGATTACTGGTAAGATTCTAAGATGGATTGTAGCTGCAGGGCTGAAGGCAAGGGACTGTGATTAATGAACATTCTTCAGACAACATTGGAACAGTGTGTTGAAATATGCAGACCTCATCTGAAAAATAAATCTAGTTTCTTGAAGGGTCTAAATACGTGTATCTCGCCTGGTGAGATGGGAAGAAGGAGGACTATAAGAGTAAATTCTCCGATTATATGGGCTGTGGACTACAGAGCTTGTTAACCAGTCACCTCAGAAGTGACCTGATGGAGGTTTTTAATTCTCTGAGAGGGATTAGTAAAATGGATGAAGGTGCAAAAGTCACTGTTCTAAACAATTTAAGAACGAGGGGTCATCAATTCAAATTGCAGGGGTTGAGGTGTAGTTTAGATTGTAATAAGTTTTCATTTAGTCAGCGAGTCGTTGATTGCTGGAACAAATTGTCCATTACAGTTTGAATAAATTCAAAGGTAAACTGGATAGTTTCCTGTGGGAGGAGGAAAGCATATATAATTTGTAATTTCTTATCTACTTTTCTGCCAGTGGAGTAAAATCTTGTGGTTTCCTTTCACTATATGGCGAATACTATTACTGTTACTATTACTTTGACCGGTCGCGTACTACGGTGGACCATATGTATGTGATTTCGTTGGATCTTCGGATTAGATGCACTGCTGGTTAAGGTCACGTGGTTAAAGTCCTTGGTCAGCCGTTCCACGGTTTTATGTCTATCAGCTCTGGCAGAGCAGCGGAACATTCTTTCCAGTAGGGGACAGTAATGGCCCAGCCACTGCTGCACCACTATTCCCTATCCATCCAATGTAAAAACGCCTTAACTACAGCAGTTCATGAACATCCAATAAGATTCGCAGTCCCAATGCAGTCTCTCAGTTCAACTTTCTTCCACCCTTCAACCCTTTCAAGACGAAAAAAGTCAAATCAAATTATTATTTTAGGGTTGCCCGTAATTTCGTTCATCCTGGTTTGCTGACCGAAAAAACCCCAGTTTCTGGGTGAAAAACCCTGCTATCTATGCCTGAGACCGACTAACTCAGCAACGGAATGAAAAAAGCCCATTAAATTTCCTCTCGTCATCGATGGGATTCGAACCTGGGCCTTTTCCACCCGGTTTGAGGAGAACGGTGACAATACCACTGTGCTACACGCGCAGATACCCTTTCGAGACAATCACTCTTTGTCGAATTCGTTAGGTCACGTGTCGATCAAGCGCTTCATATGGGTCGGTAGGATCAAATTTACCAATTCTCACTGCGTTACGCGTGCCACCAATCAGGAAGGAATTGCTGATTGCTTAAACACGAGGTGGCCATAGTGATCTGCTGGACAGTGAAATAAGTAATTATTAAATATTAAATTCCATTAAAGTCAGATACCATAACATGAATGTCTGCAGACCAATCAGACAGAAAAGATATTTCCTAACCAGGATTGGAGTGAAATTAAAAAGGATCAGAATGCTACACTCTCTGTCCCTAATCCAGCATTTGGTATGCACACAAATTCCATTATCAGTAATAAAATCAACATTATTGACAAACATATCAGCAGTGCACTCTTTTGCAATTTTCTTGCTTACTTACATTACTACTTCCTGCCGTAAAAGAATCATAAGAAATGAAGGCGACGTATTGAATCCCCATCATATTATTAGAAAAGATTGTTAACGTCTTTATGTCTTCTACATCCAGGAAAACGAACCATTTGAGGAAATACTTCAGAGGAACAGGAACCTAGAAATAAGTTAAGCACTACATAAGAATGGAACACCTTTTGAAAGGTCGTTTCTCTGAAGCAAATGGTGAAAAATCGTATAAAAGTTAATTTCACAAAGTAAAGTAAGATTAGAAAGGTAACACTGCATCTTTGTGGAATGGCAATTTATAGATGACTAGGTGAAGTAGCAGACCCAATAACCGATCCATACGTGAAATCTGGTGTAATGCATCATTGCTCGTCTCGTATAACCCATGTAAATTACATATTAATGCTCCTAGTAATTTGCTTTTTGTTTTTTGAATTGTTAGAGAAATGTGAGATTTCACCCCAGATGAGTCAAATTTCTATTTTTTTGATTTGACTTTTTTGAATTTTAGTGATGCAAATTTCGATGATTATCTTATTCTGTTTTATTTTCGATGATCGTGGCCGACTGTCTTGCATTGTTTCAGTCAACCGGAGAGCAACAGTGACCTATATCACCGCCGACTTCAACGAGGAAGGTGCCAGAAATGTCTTCACCAGGACTATCAGGCGAGCATTAGCCGCAATAGGTTATGTGAGCGGCCGAACCACCAGACTCCCATTGATAACACCACGACACAGTACTCTTTGCGTCAACCAGGCCAGAGGACATCGGAAGTGGACCTTAGATGATTGGAGCCGGGTCTCCTAGGCCGATGAGTCCCGTTTACAGTTATTTCGAGCGGACAGGAAGGTGCGTATCTATGTACGAAGGTGCGTATCTATGTGCGAAGCTATGCACCCTTCATGTGATCAAGGAACTCTTCAGGCAGGATGGGCAGTTGGTAATTTTTAGGGAGTAATTTTCTAGAGGCATCTCTGAACGGTCCAGGTTACGAGTCCATCGTGTTGCAGCCATCTGCACCCCTTCATGGTCATCGTACACACACCCACACACACACAGGGCAATGGCCTCTTCCAGGAGGGCAATGCGCAGAGCGGTGGTGACGTCAGAGAACATTCCCCAAATTTTACCACCTTGGAGTGACCTCCCCATTCACCGGACATGTACGTGAGGAGCATCTTTGAGATGCCTTGGAAACGGCTGTACGAGCTTTGGTTCCTCCACCCAGGAATGGGGCGGAATTATGGACAGAGGTGCGGCAAGCATCGATAAAAATACCTGTGGAAGGCTTTCGTGACCTGGTGGACTTAAGGCCTCCCCGTGTGATTGCTGTTATTCTGGCGAAAGGTGAGCCTACCAGATACTGGGTAGGCATCCCATGATTTGTGTCCGCTCAGCGTATATTGCTTGTAAATTTAGGGTTTTCGGAGATCTATTTTTTGTTTGCAAAACCTCGAAATTTCTGGAGAAAAATCCATAGTACCCTCTCCTGTGACCAACTAACTGCCACGATGTGAAAAAAGACCCATAAAATGTCCTCCCGTCATTAAAGTGACTCGTAAAGCCATAGTATGGTTTCTAAAGAGCTAAAAATAATTTTTAATTTTTAAATGAAATTCTACATCCTTTGTCTACTATCTACAATAGCTTTAGTCTGTTCACAACAATAACCTTTGGTTTTGTTTTAATTTTTTCGTACTTTCTTTTTCTTTTTTCGGTTGATCTGTCGTGTCAACCTTAAATTAGATTCTAGCTGTTTTTATATCTTCCCTTATAACGTAAAATGTTTTACTTTACATTTTTGAAATTATTATAATTTTTTACCACTTTTTTACTATGTTTTGATATAATCCTATTTTGCCTAGGCATGCGTTGTATGTTAGAAATAGAGGAATTTATATTGTTGTCTTGTCGGGGAAATTTGGTGTTTGACACTAGAAAACGACAACAAGTTCACTCGATATACGACAATATAATATTTTACAATCTCACGATCCTGGTGTCGTTTTCAAGTGTCAACGACCGGAATCGCCAGACAAGACACCAATATAGGGTCCTTTGTTTCTAAAAAAGAGTACGTAAGTAAAAAAATTACTTTTATTTACTTATCATACTATTCTGGTCGTGAGGTCCTTTGTGACTATCATTAACCTTGGTCCATAAATAATTTCCTTTTTCATTCTCATTCTTTTCCATTAATATTACAATATGTATATTAGTCACTAAAAATTAAGGTTCTATTTACACGTTTAGCGAAGCCACCTATTCCTTTGTATTATTCTGCTCAATTTATTTTGATACAAAGAATCAAAACGTATTCACGAAAATACAAACTGACATTTCATTATTTTGTTATGAAAATGTATGATATATTGGAATTAGAAATTAAACTTACCATATTTAGGAATTCCAAAGTATTGTCTTCAGCGTGCGAAAGAAGGATTACCAATATTTTATGTATGTTTAAAGAGAATCGCTTGAGAATAGTGGATCGATTATAAATCTCCATAAGTTTTTCAAGACCTTCGTCCATTTTGAATAGCATATGGGGATATCCCTGTCTGGATAACGCTGCTGCTGTACATGAGACCATTGAGGGTTCTGTAAAAGCGAAACAGCACATATTTATTCATGAAATTCTACTGGGAATGTTGTACACATACTCCAGATATGATACCAGATGTGTAGCTGAGTGGTTAGCGCAAATGATGCAGTAGTTCACGCATTTTACCACGGTTCATATGAGTTTTAATACAGAAACTGTTGTATTCTTGTGAGTGATTTGTTCATTTTAAATATCTAAAATGTTTGGAAATGCTCAGTAAATAAAATCCGATCCAGTTCAATAAAAAAGTGGAAATTTAGAATGAAAGCAAGTGAGTATTTATAATTATTTTATTCGATTTTATTTACCTGATTTCGCAGAATAGAGGATTACAATTTTATTTTCATCAGCTATATTCCCTCGATAGACATCATTTAAAAGCTTCGGTACAGCTGAGCACGTCCACATTTCCAGGGATTCCTCAATCCATCCACCTGTAAAAATATTAGTTTGCAGCATTAATGCTTATAAAAAAACTCTTCATCGCACCCATCATCAACTGTTGATGTTTTGTAACACACATCATGAGACATTCTCAAATATTCCTCATATGCATACATAATTTACGTTGGTAACAGAACCCTTTCTTTCCTATTTTCCTTTGTGGTAAATCTCTCACACGCAATTAATAAATTTCAACTATTTCTTAGGAAAATATGCTTATCTTCCTTTCCAGGTTTACATGAATCACTCTACATGAGTTCTCTCTTACTACCAATCACCGATATATCTGTCAATCACCCGTCTATCAAGACATATCAAATCAGTTACTATTTTCATCACTTACTTCAGAATTGCCAATCATTCATTTATATCCTATTTACTCCCTTAACATCTTAGTTACTCCGTCTTTCTAATACAGGGCAGGGTTCTCCCTTTCTCTCAAATGCTGAATAAAATGCGTTTTTTCTCTTTCATGCATTACCTAAAGAATTTTATCTATTTTATTATCATCTGATAACACAGTAAAAATGATAGGCGTAGTGGGATAAGAATTTGGTAACCTACATTATTATTTTATACGCTATTATTGATTCCCTTATTTCATTTTTTATTTCTTTGCCACTTTAGTATACGTACGTCATTTCATTGTCATTAACTTTATTTGTAATCTAACCCAAATTAATATCTTAATTGCACATGAAAAAAAAGATTTACTTTGAAAGACACTATCAAACAATTTCTCACAGAGTTGAGGGTATGAGTCTATGAGTTCGGGGGTTCAATAAGACTGGAACACACTAGCATTCCGCTAATGGGTCGCTGCTTTCAATTCCTTTGCACTCTGGGTTTTCTCCGTGGCAGACAATTTTCTCACATCCGTTTGAAATCTTTTTTTTGACAGTCGGTCTCTTCTTCAGGTGCTCGTGGACTGGACTCTCCTTCTACGTAGATTTCTTGACTCACATATCTGCATAACCGGCTCATTCCCGAAGGGACCGATCTAGACGCACTTATTGCTTCCTACACATCTTTAACTTCGGAAATACAGCATGCGATTTCGTTGCTAGACACGCCGATCATCCTAATGATGGCCAAACCATAACTCTTTATTTCATTGTTTCTTTTCTCTCGTATATCTAGCTATTTGCAAACCTCGAATTTCAGTTCTAAACTGCAAATCTAGAAACTCTTGATGTCCTCCTCTGCACGTCACACCCTCTTTTTTGTTCTTCTTCTATTTCATCTCCCTTCCCCCAATCCCAACACCGAAGTCCAAAACTTCAAGTTGAACCTGCAAATCGCACACAAAAACTTTTATCCGGATCCTTCTTCCTCAGTTGGAACTTCCTCCGAATGGGCTCGCAACCAATCCCAATACTATAATTAGTTTTTCACTCTTTCCTATTTGCTAAAAAAATTACCAGAACTCTCGCTCTCGTGAATAAATCAACCCCACCTTTTGTAATTTTCTTGTTCATTTAACCCCCCGGCAATATAACCCTTTTATATATGCCGATCCTTCAAAAGTATCTATTTTCGTGTTTACGCTTTCATTGCTAAGTTACCTAAAAATCCACCACACGGACGCTTGTCTTCTTTTAATGCAAATGCCGGACTGTCCTGACACCATCCTGTTTTTGTCAAAGTGCGGATTAGATCAAACGTTTCTTAAATACCTGGTGTAATGGTCCCATTGTTCTTCAACCCTTTCTCGCCTGTTCACAAATGACTACTCCTTCTCTAGTAAGGGCCACTTACACCGATGAGCCAAAACATTATGATCAGCGAGTCGTTATGCAAATCGAAGCAATTGCAGGTGAACTACTGCGCGTGCGCGCTTCAGGACACGGTATAAAAAAACACCTGATACTGAGCTCCGTTAATCAGTGTTACTCTTGTTCTGCAGATGGGAAAGGCAGCGGAATTAAGCGAGTTTGACAAAGGTCAAATTGTGATGGGTAGACGACTGGATCAGAGCATAATCGAAACGGCACGGCTCATGGGCTGCTCACGGTTAGTCGTGGTTAGTACCTACCGAAAGTGGTCCGAGGAGGGAAAACCCACGAACCGCTGGCGAGGTGTTGGTCGACCACGGCTGATCGATGCTCGAAGTGAGCGAAGGCAAACCCGGATGGTACGTGGTAACAGAAGGACGAATATGGCACAACCTGCCGGTAATTGGAATTGCCTCCATGATTTTTCCCTACCACTGAAGTTAGACTGGCCGGTCGGTAATTTCCCACTTCACTCTTTATGTATTAGCGATATTGGTGCTCCCAGCTTCAACGGAATCTTTCCTGTTCCTTGATGCTCTCATAATTAGCCTCAATTGTTCAATTCACTCAGTTTCCGCCTTCTTTAAGATTATAGGGTGAATGCTCTCAACTCCAGAAGAATCACTCGCATGTATGCTCGAGGTTTCTTCATTAAATAATCATGTGAAATTTCAACATCATTAATTACATTTTTTCAACTTTCCTCCCATAATATCTCATTGAAACAAAGGGTTTTCTTCTGTAAATATCGATGCAAAGTAGCTGTTCAGTTCATCTGCTACTTCAGCTGGGGTATCTAAAATTGTCCCACATCCATTACATAAGGATTCGATCTGGTTTGTCCTTCTCTTCTTGGCATTTATGTAAGAGTTCCTTATCTCCATTATTTGCCATGGATTTCTTATAATCTGTCTTTGGCAGCATAACCTTTTTTTGTGGCACTATTACAGATCAATTTGTAGCTGTTGTAGGCTTCCGAACTCTATTTCTCTCTAATTTTTCTATGCCGTCTTTTTCTGCTCAAGTAACTTCGCAACTTCATTATTCATCCAACTTAGAATCCTCCTCGTGGAATACTGTTTTTATTGTTTATAAGCATTCAAGGCTTCTGTGATCAATGTTTTAAAGGTATACCAAATTCAATTATATTCGCTCTGTGTAAGATATCTACCTAGTTAACAAGGGCCATGCAGCACTTTAAGCCGTCGTAATTTCCTTTCCTGAAGTTATAACCCATTTCTTTGTCTTTAACTACAGATACCTCCCCCTTCATCGTCCAACATGGAATTGCGCGATCACTTCCTTCTACTGTTTCCTGTACTGTCAGTCCTATTATGTCATCTGATTCATGGGTCTTGTTGTTTTTGTTATGCAAATTTTACGATACAACGTCAACTGTGGCCAATTTGTGTCTGTTAGTCTTCCCATTTTCTGCAATCAATTAGAGGCAAAGTGAAGTCACCCATAATAAGACATTCACCCTTACTTGCCCATTCCATCTGCATGTAGAGGCTCTCATCATAATCTTCACAATCACCTGGCCTGTAGATTACTCCCCCTCTCATTATACTTTTGCTTCCAACTATCTCACACCATACAGATTCTGTGCTAGCATGCGAAATAACTGAATCCAGGTAAGCTTTTGCGCTTAGACTACTTTTGATAAGAAGCATGACCCCATCATCCCTTCTATACATTTTACCTAGCGTTCTGAAACTCATCATCCCCTATCTCCGATTGGCACCATTTTTCTGTTAGCCCTGTTATATCAGTTACTTGTCTTAACCAGCAGTTCGAATTCACTCATTTTAATTACGACACTTCTGACCTTACTCTATGAACAGCTGACAGAAATTCCCTCCTTCATCTCTAAAGAGCTTTAATAAGATCACGCTGACTTTATGGATCAACTGTCTTTGACTCCCCTAAGAAAAGTTCGCTATTACGTCTGAACAGCATAGTGTCCTTAGGATAGCTGTGGGAGCCTTCAGCACATCTCCCATTCACAGCCTGTATATTGAGGCAAATGAACCCCCTTTGCATCTCAGGAGAAGATCCTTATTGTGTAATTATGCAGCAAAAATTAAAAGCATATCATCCCACTCCAGCTGGCAATACCTGTTTTATCCTCAATATGCTGAATTATATCACAATAACCCTAATGGAAACCGCCCCGCAGGGTTTCGAATTCAAGAACTCATGATCCGTTGGGACATTAAATTTCAGAACATATTCCAAGACCTTGCCATTCCTGAATCTCCGTGGATTGAATCTCACCTCTCTGAGACAATTTCTTTTTAAGATGGGGAAAATCCTCTCTGGCAAACATCAACTTTCTACAACTCCATAAAACTCATTCGTTGGAAAACTCAGATAAAGAACCAATCTATACTGATGGCTACAAAACAGATGCAGCCGTAGGTGCTGCAGCAGTTTCTTCCACTTTATCACTTGCTGCGTCTCTTCTTACGAAATGCACAATATATACTGCAGAATTATTTGCAATAAACCTAGCTCTAGGTAGAATACACAACATCCATATAAAGCAATCTCTGATATACTCAGACTCCTGGAGCGCAATCACTGCCATTCAATCTGCCATTTCGCCCTCTCAATAAAATGAGCGAATTGAAACTGCTGGTTAAAACAAGTAACGCGGACATAATAGGGCTTACGGAGACGTGGTGCCACCCGAAAATTGGGGATGATGAGTTCCAGTACGGCTTGTATAATGTATTTAGGAAGGATAGGGTAGATAGAAGGGGTGGTGGGGTTATGCTTCTTATCAGAAGCAGCCTGAGTGCGACGATAGCTTAGCCGGATTCAGACGTTTCACATGCTAGTATGGAATCTGTATGGTGTGAGATAGTTGGAAACAAAGGTATAATGCGAGTAGGAGTAATCTACAGACCAGGTGATTGCGACGATTAAGACAAAAGCCTCTACATTCAAATGGAAGGGGAAATTAAGCGGGTGGGCAGTGGGTGGGCAGGTACCCTGGTGATAGGCCAATAGCCTTAAAACAGTGCTGTCTGGTTGGTGGTACTCACTGAGAATAAGTAACAATAATGATCTCTATTAGTGAAGCGTTACTTATTCGAGGTAGTGCAATATCATGGCAACTCGTCGTGAAGGCAGAGCACAATATGAGAAAGAGCAAATGATGCCTACAACAACTACTTTGTAGTTTCTTAAGAGTTTTCTATGGTGTATCTACACACAGATATTATATAAATAAAATAAAATAAATAATAATAAATAAATAAAAAATATATATAGTGTTCCCGTTGATATGCAGAACACATACATGTTGTATTTTTCTGGTTAGATGGGGGTGCATTGGAGAATTAGTAGCCGAGGAGTTGGCGAAAATAATTTAGAGAAGTTAAAATTTTGGTGTAGGTCATGCACTGGCATGCAGGTAGAGCGGGGGGAAGATTGAAGACTGGGAGAAAAAGGTAGGAAGAACTGGGATCAATAGAGAAGACGACCCAGGCAAATGTTAGTGGGCATGTCCAAGCCCCACCAGAAGGAAAAGAGGGGGTGGTGAGGGGGGAGCCAAAACGACTTTCGCCCCCCGTCCACCAGGTAGGGGAGTAGAGTGAGCTTAGCAAGGGAGCCAGCTCAGATCGCTAGTTTATCTGCTGTTTGTCATGTCATTAGTGGTGCTGTCCCCTCAGGTTCCGGCACTAAACTTATAGTCTCGGTGTGTATGTCATTTGCCGGATGATGTCTCTCAGTGGTGTCTTGCTGGACTGCGTTGCAAGCGGCTTCTAGTTTCCGCTCTTTGTCTGGTAGATGAGCTGTCACACGCGGTTTTTGCAGGTCAGTGCTTCAGCAATTTCTACCTAGCAGCATCGTCCTGGGTGGTTGTCGCTTCCAGGTCCACATGGAGGGTGTCTCTGTGTGTTGTACTCGATGGATTTGTCTAGTCCAGGTGAGAGGCTTCTCCCTGGAAGAAACCCCACCTCATTACTCAAACTCCGAGGGAGTTTGAGTAATGAGGTAGGGTTTCTTCGAGTTAGTTATGTTTTTATGTTTGAAAGTTTATGAAAGCAACAGCGTTCTTGGGCTGCTGAATCAGCGGGGTTTCACTACTTATAGTTGTGGCTCAGGGAAGGTTCTCCATCGGTCAAAAAGTTCCTTCGTAAATTTAGTTAGCGCCTTGTATTAGTGTTTAAGTAGGTGGTAGATGTCATAGTGCCCGGAACATGGATAACTGGACCCAGGGTATCCCCACACAACATTGTGCAAAGCATGGCATCGCCACCACGGATTTGTTTTCGTTCCATGGTGAATCCATGCGCCATCAGTGCCCTAGGTAAACAAGGCAGACGTACCTGGCCGTCCACATCGTGCAACAGCAAACGTGATTCATCGGAGCAGCCGACCTTCTTCCAATTGCTCAAATTCCAGTTTCGATGGTCGCGTGCCCATTGTAGGCGCAGTCGCGGGTAAACTGTTTAGCACAGGAACTCGAAGCGGCCTGGTGCTACGTAGCCCTATTTTCAACAGGGTTCGATGTACCGTGTGGTGTGACTCATTATTCCCGACATCAGCATTCCAATTACGATGGCAGTCAGCCTGCTGTTGCCACGTTTCATCCGGGACAGCCTTCGCTCATCACCTCGAGCATGATGAGCCGTGGTCGTCCAAAACCTCGCCGACGGTTCGTGGTTCACGTCATCGGACCACTTTCGGTAGGTACTAAAGAAGGCTGACCGTGAGCACCGTACCAGCTATGCCGTTTCGGATATGCTCCGACCCTGTGGTCTCTGCTACGTGGCCTCTGTTAACGAGGCAGATATCGTACACAGAGCAAGTACAATTGTATTATGGTATACGTTTAAAACATTAATCACAGAACCCTTGAATACTTATGTATCATTAAAAAAATACTCCACGAGGAGGGTTCCAAGTTGGATGAATAGTGAAGTTGCCACATTACTTGAACAGAAAAAAACAGCATGGAAAAGTTACAGAGCAATAAAAAGTAATGAAGCCTGTAACAGCTACAAGATGATCTGTAATAATGGTACAGAAAAGGTTAGACTGGCAAAGAGAGATTATGAGAAATTGCTAGCAGAGAGAGCAAAGAAGGGGGACAAGTAATTCTTCACATATAAAAATGCAAAATTGAGAAGGGCAAACCAGATCGTACCTTTATGTAATGGACGTGGGACAGTATTAGATACTCCAAGTGAAGTTGCAGTTGAACTCAACAGATAAAAGTCTATTGTACTTCATTGAAGAAAGACTGCGCTTATAAATTAGAAAAAGGTACTTACCGAGAAACTGGTCACCAGACTTTGAGTTTATAGTGAAAGTGAGAGACTTGAGCAACAAGAAAATAGTGAACTGTATTGCAGACATTTTTTAAGTTCCCTTTTGTAAAATTTGCTATCAGTTATCTCTCAGCGGCCTTCCATACATTCAGCTTGGTTGTTGATCAATGGGGTTGGTCAGCAACCATACACTCAGTTTGTTTCTGGGATCAATATGTTGTCCCCTCTCAACAATGCTCGGTTGGCACAATGCGCACATCACTAGGAGACTATTTCTTGTGTTTTATATTTCTCTGAATTGAACTCTTTTTTGTTTTTTTTACTAATGATTGTTGCAAATTATTGTTTTAATAGAGTTTTTGGAGCATCAGCAACTAAGGCCATATTGCTTTTTGAATACTGTCAGTAAATTGCGTGTTTTCGGTGGTCGATTTTGTTTTCTGGAGAAGAACCATTACATGTTTCAGCAATGTCTGTGGCTGTGTGTGCTTCAATTTGTGTCCATCAATTTTTGAATAAATTTTTAATGTTTTGATTAATATTCATTTACTGCCTGGAACTGCTTCCGCGTTTTTGTTACTGACATTTACATCACATTAAGAAACGACACCAATATGATCGATTGTGTTTTACATTCTAAAAATGGAACTATAACTACATTCAGAGCGAAAACAAATTCTTCTCTCTGCATCCAGATCAATATTTCAAATTATTATTTATAAATATATTTTGCAACAATAATAACAGTAATATAATAATAAATAAAGGGACGCAATGGCCCAGTGGTTATGACACTTGACTATCAGCCTGATGGACCGCCTTGGCGGAAGACACCGCCGTTCCATCACGCTGGGAGACCGGTATAATAACAGTAATAATTTAGAATTTAAATAAATAAGCGTCGTGAAAGTTGCTCCAGCGGCCCTACCCAATGTAGCAGTGGTTAAGTCAATTTGTGGCGCCACCTGGATCTTTACTCCGAAGAACTACCACTGGACATAAGCCGAGCTCTAACAGGTCCACCTCCATAGATGGATGATGTCGCACAAAAATAAAAATCATAGTGCATCCAGTGTGGCGCAGGATAAAGTCATTCGCATTCAGACCTTAGGCCGAGGGTTAGGTTCGCAAAGTCACCACCGACAGTCGCCCGAGGAAGAGAGTGGAGCTGTTCCCCCTATGGCTACCACAAGGGAAAGGAGACCATCCAGCACAACCAACTTTAAGTGATTCCTGCTCAACTGCGCTAGTGACCACCCAGGAAATAAGAAATAAGCCAACGCATGAAGTGGAGCATCGGAATGAATATGTGGCTCATGAGAGCATTCTACTCAATAATCAAGTTAGAGACCAATATGCCAATGTACAAGTGGAGACTACATATCAAGTGGTTGGAAATATTCCCGGATATTCAAGTCAAGAAACAGCGAATAGAGGATCACAGAAAGATCGTCTTCACTAAGAAACTGATAGATCTGGCAACCTTGAAAAAGTTGAACAGGAGAAGCGCTATCAATACAAAGATTACGGACAGCACGGAACCAGAGCAGGAAGAGAAAGCAGAAATACAGTCTAGAGCAGCTGAAATGGAAAGAGCGGAGGTCGTGATATCCAAAATATAAGAAGAGTGGAAAAAAGGCCCTAACAGAATTCCCAGGAATAGACTACACAAAGGCCGACGTGATACCGAAGCAAAGACCCAATAGAATCCTGTGGAAAGTCACAGCCCATCTCAATTGGCAAATAATATCGCATTACCTCGACAACAAAGATGCAACACTGGAAGCCATCCATATAGTCGTGCAGTCTGCTATAATAGCGGCCACTAGGATTAATGGCAGTGCTTTTTTAGTAAGAAAAAAGATTCCGGAACTCACATCTTGTTAATCTTTTATTTAAAAAAGTATATATTCAATTCTTAACATAAATTCGATTTATTATATTTAAGGCAAATGTTCATAGCAAATTGCAAAGTTTTGTCGAAACCGAAAACGTTGTTAGCATTAGCAACTAAGGCCATATTGCTCCGCGGATATGCGGTGGTCATTCCCTAACCTTTCCGCATCCTCCGTATTTGGTGGTAACGGGTTTGAACCCCGATCTAATCAAGAAGCGTGTGCTACGCACTGTGCTCCTGCCCACCTGGCTACGGAGACGCCATCAAAGTTTTGTCCAATTCTCGTCCGACAAATCTTCTCGACTTCTTTCCTTGCTGTTAGTATCTATGGCCGAATGTTGTCCTCTCAGTAACCACAGATCAACGTACTTTGAAGGATCGAAAGGTCTCAGAGGTTGTCCGACAAGTTTGATGAACAAAAGTGCTGAAATTGTCGTAGTCTTCAACGAAGCTCTTGCTGGGGTGGCAATTAGATTCATCTGCGAAAACCCGCGTTCACATTCACTTGAAGAAATGGAAATGGTATTCAGAGTCCGTATCAAATGCAACAGTTTTTCTGGATATGTATTTTCGAGAATGTATTGACCGAATCCACGAATCATTTCTCTTTCATTTAGTTGCAGTCTGATTGACAAGTTTCTAATTTCTATTTCTGCAAATGTCAGTTGAGTAATAACATCTTCAGTCCAATGCTTTTGATCAAGTACGCGAAACCAATACGCCAACTCATCGTCTTTGCTATCAAGCAATCTTTTTTCGATTGACTCTTTCAATTTTGTATAAAATGTACTTGGGTCAATTGGAGGATCCTTTCTTGAATATTTTTCGTGAAGTAAAACTTCACGAAAGCGAAGATCACGTACAGCACCAACAGCGCATTTATAATAGGGCCTAAAGTTCTGTCTTCTTTCTTCAAAAACTTGTACCAGTATTTTTATTTTCTTATTTGCCTTGTGCAGGTCCATGTTGCGGTCCTGTAGGTCCAAACGTAATTCTGATAATTCTTGGAGAGCGTCACACATCAATCCTAGGTCCAATAAAAATTCTGCAGATTTGATTTTTCTTTTCAAGCCATCATAAGTGCATTTATCATTTTTATTTCTTGAAGGATCACTCATTGCTTCTTCAAAATGATACACAAGGGTTTCAAAATTATTACGTTGTGTCTGTTAATATTATGGCCTTTTTATTAGCAGGAACATTGGTTGAGAAGTAATTTTAGTAATTTTTTTCGTTTTTAAATTTTGAGTCACACTTTTACACTAAAAATTAAGAAAAGATTTTCAAATCACCAACGATTTTTTAAAATAAAGAAATTCTTTACCTTTTGCACGTAGTCAATCAGTGTACACACACCCACACACGTCAGTTATGGAAAGAAACATAACGGTCGCCGCCCGCAGTAAGCACTCAGCGCGCGACCACCCGACCAATCACAAGTCGAGCAGTGCCATCACAACCAGCGCGGACGAAGTACGCATGCATCGGACTCGACATACAAGCAGCCCGCTTCCACCGTTTTAATGATTTTGCCGCCGATCTGCTATGCTCGACAGGGTGATTCAAGTCCACGTGGACCAAACATCAAATTTTCAAAAGTTACTTTTAATGGAAAAGAAAGGAGAAACGGGCAGCACAAGAACCGAAACAAGAAGGAACTGCCAGCTCGGAATAGAAGACTTCAGCGGAAGATAGAATTAAGGGTCACGATAAGCCAATTGACCCAGTACCAACAGGGTAATAGGAGGAAGAAATTGATTGGAAAATTGAAGAGCATGCTCAATGGAGACAGCGTCCATAGCAACCTCACGAAATTAAAAAAATAACAACAGAGAATAGGAGAATACTTGAACATACTGAAGCAAAACCCCTTGCACTCAACAAGAGACTATGCCGATAGAAAGAAAATTCTATCGGTAAACTCCATCGAAAATTCAACCGAATCTTCAATGAGGACTAAAGAACCTGCTATAGGATTTTCGGAGAAGATGGAAAAGAGGCAAAAGAATAACCAGTTTCCGTCTTTTCAAAACAATCGAGGAGCTCTGGGACAATCTATGGAGCAGTGAAATAAGACATAACAGCCGGGCCGCTGGATACAATTAGAACGGAAGGAAGGAAATGTCCACAAGTTCTGGTACAAGGCACGCACCTAGAAAAGCAGTTAATGCAAATGATAATGCACAGTGAGAGTCCCAGTGTTTCTCACTCAAGGAATCACATAACTGAAGAATAAAGACCAAGATACAAGAAACCCGGCTAAATGCATCCAATCATCTGTCTCCCAACGACGTAGCAGATCGTGACCAGCTGCATAACCAAGATAATATCAGGCCACTTAGAGAACCAGAACATAATGGCTGAACAGTAGAAAGGATGGAAGCGCATGAGCAAGGGGTGCAAGGAGCAATTAACCATAGAAACCACTTTTATAGAGCAAGCCTACAAGAAGCGCCTCAACTTGTAGACGATCTTCATCGATTAGTGCATGGCCTTTGATTCCGTGCCTCAAAGCTGCCTAATAGACATGCTGAAGATCTACAAAGTTAATCCGACAGTGATAAACTTTCTAGAAGCAACCATCGCGGATTATTACTCCCCATCAAGGTCAAGAACAACACAACCAGACTGATTCCCATCAAGAGAGGATTCATTAACGATACCCTGAGCCCACTGTCGTTCTATCAAGCACTGAAGCTGCTGTCCACTGTGTTCAATAACAGCAAATATGGTTATATCTTCAAAGAAGGAAGGAAAAAACCAGTACACCGTCGCTCACCTGATGTATATGGACAACTTCAAGCTCTACACGGTAACCGAGAAGCAACACCAGCAACTACTCCGGATCACCGAAGAATTCAGCAATGATATCAGGATGGAATTTGGTCTAGATAAATGCAAGGCCCACAGACTGCATCAGGTGAAATTAGTTCTTATATTCAACTGTCGTGCTCTGTCTTATGTCTGTTAAATGCGTGTGTTCTATGGTCGATTTATCTGCTTTTTAGCTGGACGCAAAATCCGAATTTTTGGGGGAAAAAAACCTTGCTATCCACGCCTGAGACCGACTAACTCGGCCACGGAGTTAAAAACAGAGAAAAAGTTTTTAATACTAAAGTTTAATTATTATTATTTATTTATAATTCAGAGATAATCTCTTCATTATTTAGGTAGCCATGTTCACTAATATAAAGGTGATTTCTTGTTGATATTTACAGTCATATCTCAGATTTCCGTTCTGTTAGAATGTATTTCTTGTTACTCGTAATAAAAATCTCCATTTATTATTTACAGACCCTGCAATGTTCTCCTGCACAACAGATGCGTTATCCATGCGAGGATTTTCCCACCAACTGTTTAGTTCAGAACAAGGACTGAAGATGCTAATCGAAATTTACGATTTTTACAGTCCCATGAGGCGTTATGCTAACAATTTTTATTAATTGTTGATAATACTTCTCGTTGTCTCTGTAGACAAAGCTGTGGAGGTTCCAAATAAGGTGAGGTTAGTTATCTATCAATACGTTATATTGTTCCGAAGTCTTTTCTGTAATAATGTAGGGCGCCTGCTGGGCAGCGTTTAATACGGATATCAAGGCTCCCAGGCAGGTTTCCAGCACTAAAATGAGAAACCAGAAAGACTAGGATTTTATATGAGCGTCTAGCGTTAAATTAGGACAAGATTCTGTGCTCTAAAACTCACCCAGATGGACGTTGGGCAAGAATGCAGCAACGAGAATTGCGTTGTGATGATTAACTCTAAGGCCCTTTGTGTATTGGCCTTTGAGCCCGCCTTTAATGATAGTCTATTTAAATATATATATATGCTATCAAAAAGTGTGTATTTCGGAATAGTCCTGAAGAAAGATAGATCAACAAACAAGGTATAGTTTATTATACATACATGGACTTGTGTATTTATTTACAGTAAAAGAATTAATAAGTAAAACAGGGAATTAGAATTATATTATGTTGTAAGTGTTAGCTTTACTCAGGATAGTTTTACATTTTCTAGTTAATGGATAGTAGTAACATGGCACCTTTCTGCCATACTGTCGACATTCTTCATGTAGTTTCGGTAAACAATCGTCGTTAATATACAATAAGTAGAAGAGCATCCAGCTATTCGAATTTATAGGCGAATGTGTAAGATTGACATATAGTTATGTTTGCCGTTACTGGAAACGCAGTATCCAGTAGTTGGTACAATAGATGACACATTCTGGCCTTAATATAGAAAATACATATGTGAATTTAGCTGGGAGGAGAGAGGCTAGTATGTGATATTAGGCGGGGAATATAATAGTAGCTGTGGTCGTTCAGTAATTCCAGATAACCGGTCGCTAAACTAAAGGACGAACTTACCCAAATACTTTCCTACCGACTTGCCAGGTACGACTTCTTCTTCGCTATATCTCATCATGGACGTTTTTAACTCTGTTTCCATCTTCATCCCACCAAAAGACCCTCGGTTTTCCCATAGTCCCAATATATACATCCCTTTCCCCTTTGGATGGCCCCTTTCTTGATTGGTTAGGAGCTTATTCCTGTGGGGAAAAGCAAATCTAGGATCACCTGTCCTAGTAATTAGACACGTTTAATTTGAGAAATCTACCGTGAGAAAGGAGTAAATTATTAATTGATATACGATGATACTTCCGGGTTATACCAAGGTATTCTCTTCATACAAAGTCTATTTACCTCTGTCCATCATTTTCCGACAAGAGTCAATTCGCAGTAATCAGTTCGAATTTCTCTCAAGAATACCTTCCTCATTCCGATTTACTCACTGGCCCCCACAGATTTTGCCATTGTATATCTGAGTAATGCAAACGCAGCACTACTTAGCTGATCCTATCGAATGTCGGCTTCATGTAGTGGATTGACCGAACTATGGGAGTGAGATGGAAATTCGATTACTGCTTTCCTAAGAATAGAATCGGACAAAACAACTTTCAACACGGCCTTATTACTCTACACATATAGTGACTGGCAAAAGTAATGTGTGGCTATTTATGAGAATATTTTACGATATAAAAATGTTCACATTTTAATACACCTCCCGTCTACGCCGAAAATTTTCGAGCAGGGGGGAAAGAAATGACCTCTTGCTCAAAATTTTAGGGTTTGAGATGCTTTTCTAATGAAAAAAAAAACATTTGCATGGAGCTTTTTGGATGGGGGGGAAAGAACCAACCTGTCTCCTCTAACAAATTGAACTACCCTAATCTAATATATATAATACAATATCGAAAGATAATAACATAACAATTTTCCAAGAGTCATTTGGGTTCCTCTGGACAATAAAGTTATCTTGCTACTTTGAACAGAACAGTTCCTCCCTTCTTTTGTCTCTTCAACCTACCTTGGTCGTCACAGATTTCTTTCTGCAAGATCACATATGAACAAGCACTAATATATTTTGTAATGTTCTGTTTATGAAATAACAAATGTCTATAGGTTGTATAAAACATAAAAATGTCTCTTGTATCGCGCACTGTTCTTTATTGACTACGTTGTAAGAGTGTTCTCTCATTGATGACTGTCAATCTTGGGGAAACCATGCTTTGAGCTCCTGGAGAAACTCTACACTAACGGTCCAAAGGGCACTAGGGTAATTTTCTCTTCTAGGACTGGCTGCATGTAGCTGCTCCGTCAAACTCTTCTCTCCAATGTAACATGATATGAAACAGAGATAAACAACAATTAGTATCTGCTCTTGGCTTTAAAGACATTTACAAAGTATCATATACCTTTAGCATTAAACATGCTTCAATACCAAGTAATACGTTATACATACAATATTATTCAATGATTTGTATAGATATACATATATATATTTAGCATTGGATATGAATTTTGTTCCTGACCGTTATTATATAGTCAGCTTATACCTTAAACACACGTGGTTATTATACACTCACGTTGATAAACATTTTGGTTACACATAAAATGAACTAGTTACTCTTCAAAATACATAAAGATTTACTACTATAAATGCCCAGAGTAACTTACAATAGTAAAATTTAGGAATCTATTTATACTCAAAATTACATATTTGTGGGATTACAATGATTTAGACGTTTACATTGTCTTATCTTATTATAACAATGAAGTTAAAAAAAATATTTATCATACAAAGTATATATAGTGATAATTTTAGTTAATAGGATAATATATATCTGGTTAATTAATGGTGTAAATACGCTGTAGGTTACATTTACATATAATTATAAGTGGGTTTTAATGATTACATAATGCTAAAATTTTTGTTTTTTTTTTTTTAGCTCTAATATTTCTTACATAGTAATTTCCTGACACCCTGGGCTGTAAATTTTATTACTCCCACCATTCCGTTATGGGAGGAGACAGTCTCGCCTTAATCAACCTCTTACCCTCGAGCCACTGAGTGTATAAATCAGCCGTGTACACGGCACAGCGCTCGGTGGGGTGATTCCATGGACATCTAACGGAATGGTCCCTCACCGTTGGCAGTGATCCCTTCTTAAAAGTAGTGAGAATCCTAATATTGACCACGGTTCTAAAGGGAAGGAGCTCTTCAAGGCGCTGTGCCTTCGCTTCCCCCATGGTAAGGATCGTGTGGTATTCTCTCGTTATGTGCGACAACCAAGATCCAAAATGTGGTGAGGTGAGGGCCCCTGGTTTTAGGGAAGAAGTAATAAACTGGTTGTCCCAGGTGATGCAGGCGATTTCCTCCGCGAAGAGTGTAGCCTCTATCTCGTCCGAGGACAGGAAATCTATTACCATCCACTGGTTGAAAGGAACCTGGTACTGCTGGGGAGGAGGGCGTCTCATAACTGGCATCCTGTTTATGTGCTGGGTGCGGAATGCCCCGCACACCCGTCGTCTTTTAGAAAATCTTTCTGGGGTAAGAATTAGTTCAGCCCCAGAGGGCACTTGCCGGGTAACTTCCGATGTAGTGACAGCACGTGTTACGCTTTTGTACAGCCATCGACTGTATACACCCAGGAAGGACCATAGGGCGAACAATACCCTCCTGATATTCTTCCCGATTGAAGTGGCTGAGAACAATAAAATACTTACAGTAAGTAGGGTACAAATCCCATCATCCACTCTTCCTCTTCTCTTTCACTCAAAAGATTTGCTTCATTTACTCTTGTTTCTTTCTCCTTTTATGCATAAGTCCATGGAGAGAGAGAGAGAGAGGGAGGGCAGAAGATCTTATAGCAATTACGCTTCTCAGTTATACTTCCCATTTATTCTTCTTATTCTCACACTCTGTCATAATTATCACTGTTTTGCTTCCCTTTCACTCGTCTTCAAGAAAAATGGATCATTTGGTTTATTTGCGAAAGCATGCCAAACATGAAGAAACCACAAATATACTCAACAAGGCTATAGATAAGAGCAAAATTGGTATTTTGATCCAGGAGGTAAATCCTCCACCAACTAATTGATGAAACCATACTGACCAAGGTGATTGCCCTGGTGCAAAACTAGATATATAGGATACTTGTGAAAAGTTAGGGTGACTTATTTGTAGCGTTGGGTCTTCCAAACAAAACTCTATGTCTTTACAGGCTGTGATAGTTCGAGAAATTAAGCACAAATTTTCTTTGTGACATTTAGTATCTGTCTTGAACTGGATAGTGTAAGTGGTTGTTTCTTGGGTTAATTTAACTGATCTTGTGGCCACTAATATGTTTTGGAAGTTTACTGAGACAGTTCCAGCTAGGCATGTCGAAAATGCTTGAAAAGTAAGAGTAGCTAGTGTGTCACATGTAAAACATCCAATTGGTCTAGTAATGTCTTCCACAAATTTGGGGCACACTGTATGTGTTTCCAGATAAAAATCAAACTCAAAAAATGACAGATCCAGGGTCAATGGGACTGATTGTATCATTGTTGATGTGAGCCGACCTGAGGGCTCGATTTCTAACTGGTGAAAAACTTGAATTTTTGGAAGTTTATTGATTTTGTTTGCCACCATTTGTTCCAAGTAAGATTCACTTTTTTGACATCTTATCTTCTCTTCATAAAACTGACATTGAATCATCCGGTCATCAAAAATGAACTGTTTTGAAACACTGTAATTTGCTTGTACATCACCGATTTCTCCGTATTTTGGCCTGGACACTAAAGCTGCTTGGTCTAAATAAGCCTCACTATTATCACCTACCCTCAAAATCACATGATGTTCAAGGATATCGGTGGGCTGATCAAAGGTCCCCAAGACTTGAATCTCAATATTATTTCGTGTAATTGCAAAATTCTTTAGAGAAATAGTTTCAATGGTCTCATTAGCACGTGTCTGAACTTCAACTATGTAACGACAAGAAACTCCTTCAATTTTGCGGACTTCGTACACCCTTGTAAAGTCTGGAACTAACCATACTCGATAGTGTAAACAGGACTGACTATCAATGATGAGACAGTTTGAACCGCTGTCTCCTGCGATGCAGTTAGTAATTCCTGGCCAACTCAAGGATTCTTTGGTGATACCCTCAAAAAGGTAGTCACCCACACAATGTTGGCCCCAAGCACAGAAGGCATTCTGGGGGCATGCCACTTGACTTATGAGATGTAATTCTGTGGGGAAAGTGTAGTACATTCGTTTTGTCTGCCAATGACACTGCACTTGTTTAAAGGTTAACTGCAATTGGAAAAGAGTTTGTTCTGCGTCAGAAACGAACCATAAGCACTGTTTGTATTCCAAATTTAACAAAGTCACACGGGCTTTAGTGGTGATTTTACAAGGTTGAGATAAGTCTGCTTGACATTCTTTTATTTTGGCATGTAAGATCTGGTGATTGGTACATGTTGACCCAACTATAAGTATAAGGGCTGATAGGTATACAATGATTTGCAGGGGTGCAGCCTGCAAAAGTCGTCTCGGCTCCATGGGGATATGTTCTTCCAAATATTCTTGTACCCTTCCTGTGGTTGTTCTAATAGTTGCCCCGGTGGTTAGGCCTGCCATACTTGTTAGGCGCCAAACAATTCGAAACATTTTCCACATGACACTAATCAACATGAAAAATCCCCTGACTGTTTGCACTATAGATTCGATGATGAGCTTAGAGTACCAAATAATGATTGCTGCTAGAATACCCAAAACTAGGTATATTAAATAAGATACAATAGGTGGGAAGCAATGTCTATTGTTTATGAATTCCCAACAAAAAATACAAGTCATCTTTTTACATTCATCTCTTCCGGCCAAATGTATTGTTCCTTGCATTATTTTCCCTTGTTGGGAAACAAAAAGAAATTTTAATGGTCCTGGGGTTAACATAAACTCGCGAGGAACTTCTGCCTGAAATGGTTCTTTATCTATTACAAAAGTTCGTTCATGGCCAAACCTTCTTATTATTAAGGTACCCTTTTCTAATGTAGAGAAAACCGGGTCTGTAAACTTGACGTCTAATCCTTGCTCTTCAAAATGAGCTTGCTCATCAGACAACACATGTCGTGTGTGCCTAATTCGATGCACATGTTCAATGGGCGGTGTCAAACAGACTTTATAGGAAATCACTGGCGGATCCCTGACAGTCTGCGAGCCCCACTCCACTAGCCAATATGTTTCAGCTGGTTGTCTCTGACATACACATGACGCTTGCTGATTGCACTCAGTTTCGAAACAATACTCAATACTTCCCTTGCATCTTTCCTTGCTACACTCACAACTCTCTCCATTTCTTTGACACTCATAAATAACTGAAGTGCCATTCTCTTTCAGGGACTGTTTTAATATAAAATGGGCTGGTGGGACCAAAGTGCCGTTTTCAAGGAGAATTCGAGATACCCATTGCTTGAGGCAATTTCCGCAGTTCATTATTGAACAACTATTCTGGGGAAGTGATTTTCGTAGAGACAAAGATGGTTTGGTCATCTCACACTTGTACACTCCATGTTTGACTTGACAAATTTCAACTTCAGCTTGACAAAACAGGAGAAAAGTTCCTAGGATGATCATTCTCAGCAAATAACTCATATTGGGCGTCACACTTGTTATAGGACACGAAAACCAAACTATAAAGGGAGGAAAAAAAAATTACTCAGGTGCGTCTTTACTGCGTCCCACTAACAACAACAAAAATAACAAAAAAAAATCTCTCTCTCTTTTTTTCAATCTTTCCATGCATCTCTAATAAGACCCACCAAATCAAGTCCTTTGTCTTCATGTTGTGGGTCTAACCTTGATGCAAGCGGACCTAACATCCACTGTAGTGCTCTATCGACACCACTTGGCTGTTCGTTTTGATTAATATTTTCCTGCTCACTGGGTGGATTATTTGGTTCTGCACTTTCTCTTCCCTCCGGAACTGATTCAGGAACTAACACTTCCTTTTGGGTTGGAGGTTTGATAGTTACTATATGTGGAGTGTGGGTCACATGATCACGACTGCGCAAGTTATACCCATGTGCCGGGGTTGGTTTATGGGCAGCTTCCACTAATGCTTCAGGTTGTTTTGTCTTTGTTTGCTCATTTTGATCCTTATTGGGGAGGAGGTTTAAAGGGATTGACACTGGAATAGTTGCAGCTCTTCTAGTTAGCTGGGTTGTCACTGGTAGTGGGTCTACAGGGGGCATACAATCACACTCTTCCACAAGGGGATCATCAAAGATCCAGGTTTCTTTAGGTATTGTTTCAGTACATGTTTGATCTGATAATTCACTGTCTTCTGATTCCTCCATTCTGAGATCAGGAAAAACTTTCCTATCAATTAATTTTGTCAATCTATCTACATGCACTAACTGTCTGTCCTTTGGGACGTATAAATTCTGTATTTCAAAATTGACTGGAGAGGTCTGATTGATTACACGGTAGGGGCCTGTACTCAGGCGAGCTAGTTTCTTGGTTGTTCCCACCTTCACCTTAGGTGTAAAAAGATAAACTAGATTTCCCACACGAATGTTTTTGTCAACAGCTACTACTGCTCTACGTTGCTCTTGTTTCTGGACAGCTTCCTCCAAATGTTCCGAAACAATTTCGTAGGTTCTACGGAGTCGTGCACACATCTCTTCTGAATAATTCTCCAGGGATGAGTATGACTGTCTCGCTTTAGCGTGCCATAAATCTGATGGTAACACTAGATCTCTTCCATAAATTAAGAAATTGGGTGTTTCTTGAGTAGAACTGTGAGTGGCAGCATGATATACAGCGACAGCCAATGGTATCATCTCATCCCAATCTGACTGGGTCTGATTTATAACGTGAGATAATATGTTCGCTAAGGTACGGTTTAACCGTTCCACCTTAGCATTGCACTGCGCATGAAACGGAGAGGTATGAATTTGGTGAATGTTCAATTTTTCACATACTTGTCGCAATAATGAGGACATGAAATTAGTACCTCGATCTGTGAGTATGTATTTAGGAATTCCATGTCTCGCTATCACATTGTTTATAAATGCTGTGGCTACTTCATCTGCCGTCTGAGTTTTGAGTGGAACTGCTTCAACATAACGCGTGAAATTATCTACTGCTAACAATAGATATTTATGTCCTCTCAAGGACATAGGGAGAGGTCCTAGAATGTCTAATGACACTCGCACCCAAGGTGAATTTTCAACGGGAACTCTCATCAGAGCTGCTTTGGCTTTAGGGTTATAACCTTTACGTTGCATACATGATGGACATGTCTCAATATAGTTCTTCACTTCCGAAAACATCCCAATCCAAAAAAAATTTTTCCTGAGTTTCTCCAATGTCTTCTGTAGCGCAAAATGGCCTCCACTTAAAGAATTGTCGTGGCATGCCTTCAACACTTCTGACTTCAGGCCAACGGGCACTACTAGTTGTTCCGTTGGCTCTTCTCTTGTCGCTCCAGGGTCAGATAAAGTGTAGTGATATAGTATTCCCTCTTTAGATAAGTAGAAGGAATCTGGGATTTTCACTGATGCTTGGGGTATTCCCTCCAACTGTTCGATTAACTTCTGCAAAATTGGATCTTCTCTTTGCAGAGTTTTAATCAGAGTTCTGGTTTGTTGCTGAGGCATAACCAGTGATTCTATGGTTACATCAGCCGATATGGGAGCGACTAACTCAGTTGTTCTTGTTACCTTTGATCTTTTTGGTTTTTCCTCTGCTTCTAACACAGGTCGCGAGAGGAAATCTGCATTTGAATGCACTTTACCCGGACGATACACAATTTTATAGTCATACTCTTGTAACAGCATGCTCCATCTCGCTAAGCGGGGCGAAGGATTTTTCAAATTGAGCAGAAAGCTCAATGGTTGGTGGTCCGTTATGAGTGTAAAGTGATTGCCCACTAGAAAAGGTCTAAATTGCATAACTGCAAAGATAATAGCCAATGCTTCCTTTTCTGTTGTACTATAATTTACTTCGGATTTCTTCAATAATCTTGAAGCATAGGCAACTGGTTGTCTTGAATTTTCATCTACTTGCGATTCTAAACATGCGGCAATTGCATAGGACGAGGCATCAGCCGAAAGAACGAAAGATTTAGTGAAATCAGGGTAAACCGATAACGGAGGAGTGGTCAAAATAGTTTTCAGCTGGTCAAAAGCCTGCTGCGTAGAGCAATCCCAAACAAATGGCGTTTCCTTTTTGGTCAGCTGGGTCAATGGACGGGCGATTTCAGCATAATCTGGAATAAATTTCCTATAAAATCCCGCCATTCCAAGAAACGATCGGACTTGTTTGATAGTCCTCGGAATTTTACAATCTCGGATTGCCGCGACGTTGGCCGGATCCGGACGAATACCGTCACCGCTGACTAAATGACCTAAATATTTCAATTGCTCCTTCAGAAACTCACACTTCTTAGGTTTCAATTTCAGATCATATTCTCTGAGACGCTGAAAGACTTTTCGCAATTTCAGGAGATGTGAATCGAAGTCGGATGAGGCGACAATCAAATCGTCCATGTAAGCAAAAATGGAGTCTTTATGCAAATTTTGTAAGGTCAAGGTCATTGCTCGTACAAACGAACATGGTGCATTCTTTAATCCGAACGCCATTTTTCGGAACTGATATAAGGATTCACCAGTGGTGAAGGCAGTTTTGTGACGATCGGCGGGGTGAACTTCAATTTGGTGGAATCCGCTCTGCAGATCAAGCGAAGTAAAGTAGCGCGCTTTCCCTAGAAGCTGAAGAATTTGATTTAAATCCGGGATTGGGTACGAATCCGAAACAGTCTTAGCATTCAGCTTGCGAAAATCTATGCAGAGCCGATATGTGCCATCCTTCTTCTTTACTAAAACTATCGGGGCAGAGTAAGGTGAATTGCTGGGTTCGATAATATTTGATTCCAAAAGATCGTTTACCTGCTTCCGGACTTCATCTTTCAACTTGAAAGGAACCCTATAAGCTGATTGCCTAACTGGTATACTGTCTGTCAATTTAATTCTATGTTTAAATACCTTTGAATTTCCTAGCTGAGCTGGACACTTGGCATAAACATCTCTATATTCATACAACAAGTCCGATAGTTTATGTTTCTGATCACCAGTCAAATGATCAAGATCAAAATCTTTTAAAGTCACAGGAGATGCCTTATTTTCTTCTACTTCCTTACCTGCAAAAGTAACTGGATTATTTTCAACCCTTTCCAAACTAGCAATGCCCATCCCCTTTGGAAGATGTAAAGGCTCAGCCGACAAATTTGCCACCAAGACTGATATCAATCCATCGGACTGTACTTTGTCGATTGAACACCTGACAGCTAAGTCTTCACTACTTAGGTTAAAATTAGGCTCTGTTAGCACCAATTGTTCAGTGGAAACAGCAAGTTGGTTACAATATGCTGTCACTACCCTCTCTGACGCAGGGGGTAGCACATGTTTACATGTGAGCTTAGCTACCACGGGTTTAGAACTCATGACTTGTTCCCTAACACCTACTTCTCTTAAACAAATATTCAATGGAATTGATCGGATCATTTTTTTGCCTAAGTCAACTATGAAGGAAAAACGTCTCAAAACATTCAACCCCAAAATAACGTCATAATGCCCCTTAAAATTCCCATTAGCCACCAAAACATTATCCTGAAAGGTCGCATTATCCAATTTAAGATTAGCTGTAATTTCCATATTGATAGGAACAATGTAACCTGATACTCCTGTTACGGTCAAATCTGGTGACCTTGGGTTTAATAATTTCTCATGCTTGATTTTATTATATAGATCGGTACTCAAAAGGGAGACACTTGCTCCTGTATCGACTAAAAATTTAGCTGGAACATTTTGAACAAATCCGGATATTATCGGTAATTTGGCGTCATTATCCAAAATATAGACCCCTTGTTGCACTACTTTATGTTGGGTACCAAGTTTGTGGGTTCTATAGTAATCTTGACATGGTAAAACGGTTCTATGACCTTGACAGTCTCTTTTATCTAGTCCTGACCTTTGTTTTAGTCAAAAAGATCTCTCTGCACCTTGTCTACAACTTCCACTGCCTACCTGATTAATTGGCCTACCTAAAACCGCTTTAGGGGATGTTCGATCAAAATTAAACTCATTTCTAAATATGCCCCTTCTTTCCCGTGGATATGAGTTCATATTTCTGCTATTCTGACCGTTATAATACCTTCCATTTGCATTATTGCCTCTATACCCATCAAAATTGTAACTTTGCCTATTAACATGGGGCGTCCTAAATTTTGGTAATGCAGTGTATTCGTTCGCTCCGCGATTTGTGTACCGATAAGGAGAAGAAATTGGCGTCGGGCGATAGGTGCTCTGTTGGCCGCGATGTGTAGAACGATTCTCCCTTTGTCTTGCTCCACAGGCAGTATTTGGTAATAGATGCCTCTCAGCATGGTGTGTAGCAGGAGAACGTCTCCAGTAAGGTCCTCTGACCTGCGCGGTCAAGGCCACGGTGTCTCCTTGCCTGTTTGGCTGTGGATATTGTGAACTAAACCGTTCACAAGTACTGATAAGGGGGGGTGCATAGGCTACTGTCTTGCAATTTTGATAGCGGTCTATTTCATTAACAGGTGTGACTCGGTTTTCTGAATTATTATGAGTGGGATTGTTAATTGTCAATGCATTTAATGTTTGTTGGATGTTCTGTATTTGTTCTTGTATGGGTCTAATAATGTTTTCAAAATAATTTTTGTGTTGATTCCCGACTTCATCATTGTTAGTTTGACTCAAAATAGCATTAATTGGCCTATTTCTTGTTTCTATGATTTCATTATTGGTTTCCTCCCTTTTTGCTATTGTAACCGCTTCTGAAAACGTTAGGGGGTTCTGGGTAAGCACCGTTCATTTAATTTTATTAGAAATCCCCCTGAGAAATTGGGCCAACATAGCCTGATCAAGTATATTTAAAGATTCTGGAGAATCATTTTGAGTTTTAAACGCTAAGAGTGCTAAGTTTTTCACTCTCGCACTGTAGCTGGCAATTGGCTCTGCCACCCCCTGTATAGCTGTTGCGAATTGGTGAAGGCTGGTTACTAATGGTTCTGTTTTCTCAAATTGTGCCAAAAAGGCTTTTTTAAATACACTATAATTTTTCTCTTTGCGTAAATCGGTTGATTGAGCCAAAAATTCGGCTGCAACGGAGCGAACTTTTGCCTTACAGACTAGTAATAATTCAATGTCCCGCCAGAGGGCTAACTCTCCAACGCTCTCTAAGGTCTCAAAAAACATTTGTACTGAGGGGCCCTCATCAACTTTTCCAAAAAAAGTAGGCACTAAACCAATGTAGCCTGCAATATTAGCCAAATGGGACCTAACTGGATCAGGAGGGGATGGTTGTGTCTGTTGCATCTCAAACAAGGGGGCTGATAGGTCTACTTCTGTAATCTGTGTAGTCTGGGGGCTCTGACCTTCCATTTTAAATATCTGATATCTGGGTAAAATCAAGTGACCCTATTTATATTTTTGATTCTAAACTAGGGCGAGTCTATCTGTATTTTGTGAAACCCCCAAAATAGTGTCACTTACCTTTCCGTTGAGCTAAAAGAAATTATAAGGTTAATAATCACACTACTAAAATAATAGATAAAATGTCTCTGACTATTACTCAGGCTGTCAAAAAAAATTTTTTTTTTTTTTTTTTTTTGACTACTTCAGTAATCCCCTTTATTTCATCCCCTATTTCTAGTGTCTCTTATTGTCACTCTCCTCAGTTTAGAGCTCTTAGAATTGATCATAAGCATTGATCAAAGGGTGGTTTTTCATCCCGCAAAAACACAATAAATCCTGGTCGCGCTATAGCACCAGTTGTTCCGAAGTCTTTTCTGTAATAATGTAGGGCGCCTGCTGGTCAGCGTTTAATACGGATATCAAGGCTCCCAGGCAGGTTTCCAGCACTAAAATGAGAAACCAGAAAGACTAGGATTTTATATGAGCGTCTAGCGTTAAATTAGGACAAGATTCTGTGCTCTAAAACTCACCCAGATGGACGTTGGGCAAGAATGCAGCAACGAGAATTGCGTTGTGATGATTAACTCTAAGGCCCTTTGTGTATTGGCCTTTGAGCCCGCCTTTAATGATAGTCTATTTAAATATATATATATGCTATCAAAAAGTGTGTATTTCGGAATAGTCCTGAAGAAAGATAGATCAACAAACAAGGTATAGTTTATTATACATACATGGACTTGTGTATTTATTTACAGTAAAAGAATTAATAAGTAAAACAGGGAATTAGAATTATATTATGTTGTAAGTGTTAGCTTTACTCAGGATAGTTTTACATTTTCTAGTTAATGGATAGTAGTAACATGGCACCTTTCTGCCATACTGTCGACATTCTTCATGTAGTTTCGGTAAACAATCGTCGTTAATATACAATAAGTAGAAGAGCATCCAGCTATTCGAATTTATAGGCGAATGTGTAAGATTGACATATAGTTATGTTTGCCGTTACTGGAAACGCAGTATCCAGTAGTTGGTACAATAGATGACACATTCTGGCCTTAATATAGAAAATACATATGTGAATTTAGCTGGGAGGAGAGAGGCTAGTATGTGATATTAGGCGGGGAATATAATAGTAGCTGTGGTCGTTCAGTAATTCCAGATAACCGGTCGCTAAACTAAAGGACGAACTTACCCAAATACTTTCCTACCGACTTGCCAGGTACGACTTCTTCTTCGCTATATCTCATCATGGACGTTTTTAACTCTGTTTCCATCTTCATCCCACCAAAAGACCCTCGGTTTTCCCATAGTCCCAATATATACATCCCTTTCCCCTTTGGATGGCCCCTTTCTTGATTGGTTAGGAGCTTATTCCTGTGGGGAAAAGCAAATCTAGGATCACCTGTCCTAGTAATTAGACACGTTTAAGTTGAGAAATCTACCGTGAGAAAGGAGTAAATTATTAATTGATATACGATGATACTTCCGGGTTATACCAAGGTATTCTCTTCATACAAAGTCTATTTACCTCTGTCCATCATTTTCCGACAAGAGTCAATTCGCAGTAATCAGTTCGAATTTCTCTCAAGAATACCTTCCTCATTCCGATTTACTCACTGGCCCCCACAGATTTTGCCACTGTATATCTGAGTAATGCAAACGCAGCACTACTTAGCTGATCCTATCGAATGTCGGCTTCATGTAGTGGATTGACCGAACTATGGGAGTGAGATGGAAATTCGATTACTGCTTTCCTAAGAATAGAATCGGACAAAACAACTTTCAACACGGCCTTATTACTCTACACATATAGTGACTGGCAAAAGTAATGTGTGGCTATTTATGAGAATATTTTACGATATAAAAATGTTCACATTTTAATAATATATTTATTTATGTTTTTTCTTATAATTCAATTTATGTAGATTCTTAGCGTGTGTCTTTTTATTTATAAGATTTTGTCATATTTATTGTTAGCCCCCTGGCCACATTGGCTTGATGGGGTGTTGTCACAGGCAATGTATCTTTATGGTTATCTTTATATGCAAGTTAAATAAAAATAAACTGCTTTAGCTCTTTCGGAATTTTATTTGTATTTGCTGGATAAAAAACCCACGTTTCCTGGAGAAGAAACTACTCAACTCCCTCCTGAGACTCACTGTCGCTGCACATTATGAAAAAAAAGGTCATTACTCACATCATCGACGGGATTCGAACTCTGGCCTTTTTTCATGGGGCTGCAGGCGAAGACCACATTATATAATTAATTGTTTTTCTCATACATGTGAGTACTTCATAGAAGAAATGAATACTTCATAGGAATCCACTATATTGTATTCATTTCGTATCATGATCGTACGATGGAAGATAGCAGTGTAAGTAATTCAACGCACCCTGTAAAGAAAAAAGCAGTCCATAAATTTTTGCCACATATGTTATCCACAATTTCCAGAATATTATCCACAAAGCTCATTAAGTAAATTTATAAAGGAAGGACTAAACTCAGAATTAGTTTACAAGAAACCGATTTGCTGTTTAAGAAAATTAATATTCAAATAAAATTTAAATTAATACATAATTAAATAAATCTTAAATAAGAATAACGAAATAAAATTTAAGATTTTATCTGTAATTCAGCTGCCACACACAACGTCGGATGTGGCAACTGGCTTGCATCCAAATCTCTAGGTTCACTTTCTGTCTAAACGAATGCTCGAAACAACTGTAAAGCAGTCATCAATCAGTGCAAAGTAGATTTCGAACAGGCTAGAGTAGAACACGTGTTTCTTCTCCAAATGGTATTCGAGCATCCTGGTCTCTTTCCAAAGCTATTAGTCGCAACTTTTTCCCATCTCTATTCCCACTGCTGTCAAAACCAGATGGATCTATTGACTCTTCAGCCAAGATAAAGCTTACCTACTAATATTCTAATTTTCTTCTAACTCACGTATTGACGATCTTGGTAAACAACCTCCTACCATTCAGAGGACACTCTGTTCAATGCCTCGTCAAAAGGATGTCAGAAGAATTTTGATCACCTTGATTCCATGAAAGCGCCAGGTCCTGATGGTATTTCTTCACTTGTTCTCAAAACCTATATATAGTTGTCTGAACTTACTCCTATTCTGTGCCGTCTTTTTAAACTTGCTTATTCCATCGGAGTTTTCCTTCTGCTTGGACATTTACTGATATATACACTGACTTTCTAGAAAGAGTGGCAGATTCCTGCATTCCTATTATCGTCAATTGATTCTACTCTTTCTAAAGTAATTGAGAAATAGATTAATCGCCAACTGTTAAACTGTTTAGAAACATTACGTCTGAATAAGAATAGCCAAAGTGGATTCCTTCATTGTCAATCCACTGGTGATATTCTGGCTTGTTACCCAGCTATGGACAAAATCAAAGGAAAATTCTGGTTTAACTCAAGCAGTTGCTCTTGGCATTCAAAGGCTTTTGCTTGTGTTTGGCATAAACGTCTAAATTCTATCTTGTGGTTTTACATTTTTTTTTTTTGTAACTGCGTATCCTGTTTTCTCTCTGCCCGCTGACTGAAGGTGATGGTAGATGGCTCTCTGTCTTCTAAATTCTCCAGAAATGTAGGTGTCCCCCAGAGTCCAGTCCTTTCCCCACTGTTTTCTTCTTGTATCTTAATAACCTTCTTCCATTGACGGCAAATATTATCCATAGGTTTCCTGAGGATAGCGCATTGCGTTCCACTTTTCAGTTTGAGAAACCTGTTCCTGCACAAACAACTTCAATTCTCGAATATCCACTACCTATATCTCAAATGCTGATTTCTAGGATTTATCCAGTGGGGCAGAGATAACTTAGTTGATTTCAAACCTTCTAAAGCTCAGTTCAGTCATATGTCTGGCAAAAAGGAGTCTTCTGGTCTTACGCTTATCTTCGATAGCACTCTGATTTCTAGACAAGATCACATATACCTATTAGGGATTACTTTGACTACTAATCTATCTTGGTATAAACACATATCAAATATTGATTTCTCTGCATCAAAAAAGCTGGGGGTGGGTTTCGCTCTCGGAGTTACTTTCTTCCAAAGAGCTGTTCACTCTGTACAAATCACAAATCCGCTGTACCATGGAATATTGTTCCCACATCTGAGGCAGTGTCCCTTGATATGATTAAAATCCATAAACAAAACATATACTGAGAACGTCCATTGTGACAAATACCTGGGCATGACTAAACCACTGAGGGTTCTTTGAGTCCCAACAAGTGTGACAAATAACTGGACATGACTGACTAAACCATTGATGGGACTTCGTCAGTCAACCGTGAGCTTCACCGTCACCTCCACATCTTCAACTGAAACAGTTACTTGGGCGTAACTAGACCACAGATAAGAACCTTGCCGTTCAACCATGACAAATACCTCGATATGACTAAACCATAGAAACTTGCACAAAAACTTGGTCATATCCTTGCCTCTCTACCATGACAAATACCTAGACAATACTAAGCCACTGAGGGGGCTTAGTCTCCCAATATTAATGAATGGTCAGGCAATTGTCAGTCCACACCTTGAGTACTGTATACAGGTCTAGTGGGCTCATTTCAAGAAGGATGTAGAGCTGTTGGAACAAGTACAGAGAAGGGCAACAATATTAGTGAATGAGACAAGGGGTTGCTCTTATGAAGAAAGGCTTAAGTTTTGCAAATTACAGTGTCTGGAGACTAGGCACCTGCGAGGTGTATAAAGCCTTGAGTGGCTTGAGCATGCTCAATGCTGATGGGATTTTTCTTCTTGCTCAGAATAATTGCCTGAGAGGACATACATTACAATTGCGGAAAGACAGTTGCAAGACAGATGTGCGGAAGTTTGTCTTTGCCGGCGTGTGGTTGATTGCTGGAACAAACTTCCATGTGTCGTTGTAGAAGCTGATAGCTTAAATAGATTCAAGACAGAACTAGACAAACATTTGGATCGAGTGGATGGGTGTGTCTTTTTTTTTTTTTTGGTTGATGCTATATAAGCTTGTTTTCTTGCATCATGTGCCTTTACTAATGCTAATGCAATTGCGACCTGCACATCTTCAATTGCGACAGCTACGTTGACATGACTAAACCACCGAAAAGGATCTTGCCTCTTGACCATTATTTGAGCGCCAAAGTGGCGATCAATATCAGACTCTCTTGTCTGGTTTCTCTTGACTTCCGTTCTCTTCCCCTACTCGTCTAGTGGAGTTTACTCTACCGAATAATTTTGAGGAGGCCTTCATTTACGCCTCAAAACTTCTTACTATTTTCATCCCGCTTGACTTTCATATTCCCCACTCTCTATCTGTTTTTTTTTTTTTTTTTTATAGGTCCTATCACTGAATTCTCAGGCAATTAAGTGCAGTACCTGCCATAGAACAATGGGTAGTCTGGCTTACCTCCTAGCGGTGTGTACGGCAAGTGGGGTCCCATTAGGGGTCCTGCGGCCAAAACCAGACCACAACAACAGAACCTATCATAATCCTTCTTAGAATACTTTTGTCTGGCTTTTACAGAGTAATATATACTTCACATGAGTACTTATGGCGCAGTTGTGGGAAATCACTGGTGGCATCCTCTCCCCAAATGCTATGTACACTCTGTTCCCCAAAAGCTTTTTCTAGCTTGTAGATTCCATTCAAAAGAGGGCAGCCAGGTTAATAAATGACCCACCTCTAACAATGTCTCTCTCTATATATATACTATATTGTACTTTACATTTGAAAAATATATATTGCTAAATGAACTATACTGTGTATTGTGTTCAGGCATCAGAAACTAAAAGTGGAATAAAAAGTAGAAAGAGTTACTCCATTGAGATATTCAGACCACCTTGTTTCCCATCGAACACAATGAAGGTTGGCAAAGAAGTTCATATTGCAAAGGATTTTCTTTCAAATAAACCATCGCTCTTCTACAATTGCCAAAATTTAGAGGGTGTTGAGTTGAATGCTGCTTTTATATTTGTAAGTATACCTCATATTCCTTTCAAGATAATTATTTTGAATTTCTATGGCTGTAAGAGATCTGATTTGAATTTTCTCACTTTGTCACGCACGTTAACGGAATATAAATATGTATACATTTTGGTGAAATATTATTATTCTATTATATAATCGATAGTAAAGTATTTTATCTCTTTTAAGTTTCCTACAAGTTTGAAGTCTTTCGGAACAAAAATGGGAAAATGATTATAACGGGACGAGAAGATGCGATTGTGATGATGACTTTAATAAAATCCTTAAACTTCAGCTAAGCAGCTGTTTATCTCAAAACAAATTCTTACTGCATTACCGAAATATTCTTAAGTGATGAATTTGATCGTTCTTTGGCTTTACAATTTATCGATACATAAAAATAAATAGTAAATGGAATGCTTGTTCACACGCCCTCGTGAGTAGCAGAGTTGGTAGAATCGCGATGCGAATGGAAAAGCCCACACCAGATGGAAAAGACCTAAGTCCGAGTCGCATTCATGACGTGAGGAATACTTATAGGCATGTTTCACAAATCACAGAGTTAGGTGGTCTCAGGGGAGGGTAGCAGCGTTTTTACTCCCGAAAACTGGGGTTTTTCATCCAAAACACAGAAAATCAACCTCAAAGTAATTTATAGACAATATAAAAGGAACACTATGGCCTTAGACCTATAGTTCGAAGCAATTAACAGAAATCAATTTCAGCTGTGCGTGCTACGAACTCTGCGTGTATGTGTTTGTGGGTGGATTTCATCCTCAATTACGGCCATGCGCCGTGAGTATATTGTGTGTGTGTGTGTGCGTGTCTCTTTGCGTACAGATCGTGCAGTAAAATGAAAAATAAAGAAGAAAAATAACGTATTTTAATCAAAATGATTTCATTTACAGATATAAAATATTGAAAGCTCCAGTGGGAAGAATAGCAGTATAAAAAACAACAATTTTGTCGGCATCAGTAGCATCAGTCACTGCTACATGGTAGTATAAAATGCTGATGGAACTGATATTCGGGTGACACTCAAGTCAAGTGGATCCAATTTCTGCAAAGTCCGGACGATCTGTGACACCCAAATTCTCTGCTTCCACCTTCACAATGGGGAGACTGTTAGTAATCCTGGGTATAACCTCAATGCACAAGCACACGGAGGGTGACCATCCAGGTGTGAACCAACGTAAGCAGGGGTCGAGGTGTGGCGTCCACACCACATGGACGAATACCTCCCCTCTGTATTACCAGGCAATATTAGGTGGTAGATGACTCTCATCAACCGGTGCAATACCACCACTTTGCTTATTGGAGACTTGAAGTGGTGGAATCCATGTTTTGTCTCCAGAGCTAAGTTCCGGTCAACCATTCCCCATCTCTTCCATCATGCAGTATGATTGATGACTTTTGAGGTTATGATGAACATCGTGGAGAGATCCAATATCCCTTACATTTCGAGGGTACAGCTCTAAAACGGTGTTCACAGGCCGGCCGCTAGTTAGTACATAGGACCAAACTTATTGGTAACTCTCTAGGAGGCTTCCGTATCAGCTAGTGTATAATCCTGCTACCTCTACTCTGCCAGATATTGAGTGGAAGGAGTACGAGTAGTGTGTATGCGGGGGAAATTGTCCAGGTCACGTTATGTCAAGGATCTGGATATTTGTTACAATGGGTACGCCACATACAAAAATTTCATTACTTCATACAGCATGTCCCACCCTATTTTTCTTACTATTGAATACACCATGAATTGTCGAACTAATAGAGTAAGCTTATCTGCGAAAAGATCTAAACCTCCCAAGGACTTCCTAATTCATTTCACAAATATACGTCGTCTCATTTCTAATGTCAACGATGTCCATTTCCACTTACAGTCTGCGAAACACCATGTACTTTTTCTGAGAGAATCTCAGTTATCGGATGATTCAACTACTGCTCATCTCAGATCCCAAATTATTCGCCGTATGATTCCTTTTGCCCCAAAGGTGGTACTTGTGCATATGATCGTTCCGATATTCCCTGTCAGAGAGTTGGAAATTTGGAATATCCTGTTTTCGATCTTATCTAGCTTAAAATCTCTCTACCTCGTTGTGTCAAATTCATCTGTTCAGTCTACCGTTCTCCAATCTCCATTAATCACTTGGAGCTCTTTGCAACTTGATTTCTCCAGTCTAACCTTCCTAACAGTGACATAATATTCCTTGGCGATTTTAATGTTCACAACTCCAGCTGGCTCCCGTTTTCTAGTCACACCGACTCAGTTTTTCGAAATGCTGAGTCTTTTGCAATTACTAATAACCTGGCCCAGATTGTTCATTTACCTACAAGAATACCAGACAATCCTAACATTACAGCCAACACGCTTGATCTTTTTCTCAGAAACAACCATTCTGAGAACACAGTCGAAATGAGGGGTCCTTTAGGCACCTGAGATCACAACTTGGTGACTGTCTCTTCTCCAATGGAGCCTTTATCTCATGACTATTCCCAACCTGGGATTGTTTGGCATTACAAGAATGCAAAATGAGATCACCTGTTAGATTTATTTTCTTATTTTCCTTGGTCGGATTACTGTTTCAAAACTTCTGATGTTAACGTTTGCTCAGATCGTGTCATTGAAATTATTCTTCCAGGAATGGAATCCTTTATCCCACACTTTAAAATCTCGTCCTTTATCTAAACCTTAGTTTCTCAATAAATGTGCTCAGGCTGTTCAAGAGAAGAACGTTGAATATCGTAATTGGCTTGTTTATAATTCTTCAATTTCATTTTATGCTCTCACCAAAGCTCGAAATAATTGTAAAGCAGTAATTAATCTGTCCAAACTAGAGTTTGAACAGGCTAAGAGTAGAAAACTTGCTTGATTTTTGCCCTAATGGTAGCTGATCATTCTGGTCTCTTGCCAAAGCTTTTGGTCCCAACGTTTACCCATCTCTGCCACCACCACCTCTGTCCAAACCAGATGGTTCTGTTGTCACTTCCATCTAGGATAAAGCTGACCTGCGAGCATCCCATTTTTCTTCAAACTCATGTATTAATAGTCATGGAAAAACACCTCCCACCATTTCTAACATGCTCCATTCAATGCCTCCTCTGGTATTCCCTCAAAAGGATGTCAGGAGGATTTTGACGAATCTTTATGTTAAGAAAGCTCCAGGTCTCGAGTGTATTTCTCCACTTGTTCTCAAAACATGTGCTCCTGAACTTATTCCTGTTCTTTTTCGCCTTTTTTCGGTGTTTTTCCTTCTGCTTAGAAATTTGCTCATATCCAGCCAGTTCCTAAAAAGGGTGACAAATCCCTTCCATCCAATTATCGTCCCATTGTAATTACTTCTACTCTTTCTAAAGTAATGGATAAATCAATTAACCACCAACTCTTAAACTACCTAGAAATCTTCCGTCTGATGAATGATCGCCAGTATGGATTCCGTCAGTGTCGATCCACTGACGATATTCTGGCCTATGTTACCCATTTATGGACAAATTCAATGGAAAAGTTCGGTGAAACGCAAGTAGTTGCTCTTGACATCTCAAAGGTTTTTTATCGTGTTTGGCATAAAGGTCTTCTAAACAAGCTTCCATTTTATGGTTTGCCAACTGTTTTTAGTAATTGGTTATCCAGTTTTCTCTCTGATCGCTCACTGAGGGTGATGGTAGATGGCTCTCTGTCTTCTAACTTCTCCACCAATTCTGGTGTTCCCCAAGGTGCAGTTCTTTCCCCCACTCTTTTACTCCATTATATTAATGACCTTCTTCCATTGAGTGGAAATCCTATCCATAGTTTTGCCGATGATAGCACATTGAATTCCACTTTCCATTTTGAGAAACCTTGTCCTGCTCAATCAGCTTCCACTTCTCGAAAATCTGCTACCAATTCCTTAAATGCCGATCTGCAGGTAATTCTCAAGTGGGTCAAAGACAACTTACTGGATTTCAATTCTTCTAAAACTCAATCTTGTGTTATATCTCGCAAAAAGGATACTTCTGCTCCTATGCTTATCCTTAGTGACACTCAAATTTCTAGGCAAAATGATATGTCTTTTGGCGATTACCCTGAATTCTAATCTCTCTTGGCACAAGCACATTACAAATACTGCTTCTTCTGCATCTAAAAAACTTGGTTTTCTCTTTGGCTCTCGGCGTTACTTTTCTTTCAAACAGCTGGTCACTCTGTATAAATCGCAAATTCGCCCTGCCATGGAATATTGTTCCCATATCTGGGGTGGTGCCCCCAAAACCTCTCTCAGGCTTCTCGATTCCATTCAGAAGAGGGCAGTTAGGTTAATTAATGATTCATCTCTAACAGAGTCTCTCCACTCCCTCTCTCATAGACGTACTCTTTCTGCTGCATGCCTCTTCTACAGATACTTCCATGGGCACTGTTCTTCTGAATTGGCTTCTATAATTCCCGCTTTCTCTTCCAAACCAGTCTGAACTCGTGCCGCCACCGGCCAACATCCATTTATTGTCGAACTTCAAACTCAGAGAACCAACTTTTCATCTTCCTCGTTTATTCATTCAACTGTCGTTTTCTGGAAAACCTTCCTTTGTACGTATTTCCTAAAAATTACAGTCTACAGAAATTCAAGTCTAATGTCAACAAATATCTTCTTTCATCTTCTCATCTTCTCAACCTTCAACCCAAGTACTGTACTAAGTATTAGAACCTATAGTAAGTACTGTACTGTACTATAGTTTCTAATACCTCTCATGTTTGGGATTTACATTATAAAAAAAATGCTGTATAATCTGCTACGTATTATTATTAACTTACACAAAGAAGCGGTGCAGATTTACAAGTGCTCTTCCTCATTACTGATAATTCTCCTTATAAGTGATAAACTAAAACTGTTAATTACTTAAACTCAATATAATCCCCAATAACGGGAAATGCAGAGTCTATGTGTTAGCTGGGAAAACCGAAATCCTGAATAATTCTCAAAATGGAAGAAAAACTGATGAATGTCACAAAAAGTAAATTTATTTCTTGGCGTACTGTATTCATATACAATATGTATACTGCAACGTGATAGCACTTAGAACAAGATGTAATACGCATATATCTATAATTTCCAGTCGAAAGTGTTCCTAGTCTTTTGGTAGATAAGTGGCAGTTAATTGAATATGAACTGTTATTATCACATGACAGATATAATATAATTCAGACATAATATCCTAACTACATATTATTGCTCAATATTTAATAATTAATTATTTAAAGTATTGATAGATACGTCTTATAGAATATATAATTATGCCCCACTTTGCAGGAAGTTGATATTTCGATCTTGACGATGGGTTTAAGCTATGTGAGAAGTTTGGCAGCTGAGATCGTTTTTCCAATACACATTTCTTCTCTTGCATTCGTTTCCCAAACAACGCATCATATGGCACCGTTTCGGAGCTTATTGTCCCTTTATCAGTGGGTGGGCTGGTACCCTGGTAAAAACCTATACTTCGCAACTGGGTTGTCATCATGCAATACCAAGCTACCTGTCCACCCACTGATTAGGGGACAATAAGCTCCAAAACGGTGTCGTATAGGTGATGGTATCCGCTGAGAATAAGTAACAATAGTCTTCTCCTACGATGAAGTATTAGTTACTTATTCGAGGTACTGCAATATCCTGGTAACTCTTTATGAAGGTATTCACAACTACGTAAGTAGTTGGCTACGTACAGAAATGATGCAATTGCACTAACATGTACGCTAGTTAACTCCCTACGTAACCTGAGACATGAGCTGGAATTGTCTACCAAGGTGAAGTCTTCATGCTTTTACATTTCTATCGCGATTTACACTCTGTGAAAACAGCTAATTGATAGATGGTGCTAATCCAGTTAGAATTCAGAGTATGTGGATTGTTTCCATAAGGCTTGATAAAAACTGGAGGTGACAAATTCGGCGACTTCTTTATTACTTAACTTCTTTGTTCATCTGAAATAGAAAAAGCCAAAATAGAAAAGAAACTAAGACTCCTTATGATCTAATTATACCTTTTAACGGTTTTCAGGTGTGGGTTTTTCTCCTAACGTCTTTGGGAGTAAGCAGTTTCTTGGGACATTTCATTCTGATAATATCATTTCGTCTTCGTAGTGATGAAAAGAAGATTACTTGAAATCCTCTGGATGCTGTTTTTCACTCTTACATCAAAAGGTGAGCGGTCTCTCTTTGGTAATCATGATAGTTATCATAAAATATCTGATATATATTTTTTAAAGTTATAAAAATAAATTACCCTTATTTAACTAAATGATATATTGCATTTTTTCGTAGTGCTAATATATTTTCACGTTAAAGGTAAGGTAACTGCTAAATTTCAGATAGTATAATACTGAAAGAAATTCAACTTTTTGGGAACATTCCATGTGAATTTCTCTAATTCTTCAGTGTATCACAGAAAATCGTGGTTTTTGTTAAAAAAAGGCATGAAGAAGAAGGCAGCAAAGATAATGAAGCCTATCTCCGAAAGGATGTATTTATCATTACCACTGATAACGAAATCGCATGGAACCACTCTTGGAGTCGCAGCAATAAGTGCTCTAATAATGGGTAATAAGAGTTGAACTCTAATAATAAGAGTTGAACTTTCCCTCTGATGGAGATATTGAACATGGAAAAGATTGACAAATTAACTGAGTTGCCTTACCAGACTGGATGCAAGGAGAACCTAAGTATATAATTAATCAATTTTATTGGATGTAGTAGTAACTCGATTTGCTGTAAGGAGGAGTTAAAAAGTTTCCTTTTTCCTCGATAGCCTTTTTGTCTATGTAGCCTCGGTATCGTTTCTTTAGGTTTTCCCTCCTAATAAAGTAGGCCTTCATTTACCCTTCAGAACAACAACCTGGATTAATCGCGGAATGGACTCAATATTGATTCAGTTGTTTGTAACAGCGGCTGAAAATTATATGGTTACATATCTCTGCTTCAATGAGTTCGCTCCAATGCATTCTATACGAGTTCAATTGCTTCAGATCTGGTACATTCTATACGAAATCCAATGCATTCTATACGAGTTCAATTGCTTGAGATGCAGCAAACGCTATAGGTTGAATTTATTGTGTCAACCCCAGAAGACCTCCTGTACAATTTTGTTCTTGTGAAAAGGCACATTTTATTGTTGCAATAACCTCCCAGATGAACATACGAGTACTACAACCATGAAAGGATGTGCCTAGTCGGGAAAAAAAATATCAGGTAACCTGTTAAATCGAAATGTTAAATTAAATTGCTCCACTAGTATCAATGGATCCAATTCGCATTGGATCCATCTCTTTTTACAACATTCGTCAGCCAGGCAATGGGCTCCCAATCCGTTACTGTGCAGTTAGATTAGCGAGAATGGACCCAGGTGTTTCCTCAGCCCAATATATATATATATATATTTTTTTTTTTGACAGGAGTGCATCCCTATTCGATGGTCGCCTCATTATATATTCGTACGACGAGTTGTGTATTCTGAAATGTCCTTTAGATTTCACTGCTGTACTGGGTTTCTATCGAATTAACTGTAACATTTCCCTTACTCTGCAAGAGGTTTGTCAGACTGCGTTGGCCTCTTCTGTTGAGTTATATCCGATCACAGATGACACTGGCTAGATATTATTCGTTAATGGACCTATTTCGGTACTTTATTAGATTGCTGCAACAAGGCAGTTAAATCATTATTAGCCAGGATATCTAGATGGATTTCAGGATTCGTGGTTTCATCCAAAACAAACAAGAGTCTCAGGTCAAACTACGAGAAACATCCCCAGACCATTACACTGCCTCCTCCCAACTTCATTGTCACGGTGACACAATGCTGAAGTTGGCTTTCTTCGGCCATGTACCACATCCAGGCATGACCATCAGACTGTTGACCCCCCTCAGTTTTCAATCCGTCTACGGTCTAAGAACAGGAGGTCTTATATAAAGTTACACGGAATAGGGCATTAGTCGGGAGGATTCTTGGCTTGTGAACGGCAACATAGCGGTAAAATTAATATCATGCAATGACCTACGCACTGCATAAATGCAGATATATATCCAAATTACTCAATTTGGATCTGTGTGTGCTCGACAACATCGAGCAGGGTTGCGGGAAGATGTATTCTTTGCGGGGCTCTCCTGTCACAATCTGTCAGCTCTAGACGTTTTCTAGATCGTTTCTTGATGATTTTATCACCAGTCATCAACCTAAGGATCATCGGTGCCGTTGAAATGTAATGCACAACGCGATTTCCTATGTGGCACCCAATGGCGCTTTCGTAATCGCATTATTGTCTCGTCGAAGGCCTATGGCCATGTTTATAAGTCTGTGTGACAAGTGTTGATGAGATAGGGCGTGACTCGCCAATCACCGAGGTGGTGTTCATATATAAATGGTAGGACACTGTATGTATGTATATTCTGAATTGGTCATCATTATATTCCTTGGGAATTGTATATCCGCTTTTTCTATAGGAAAGAATATATGAGGTTGGCAAACTTATTAAAATCAGTAAGAATATAAAAATCGTATTAATGTAATCCAACGAACGCATTAAGTAGGATTATTCCACGCCTAATAATCTGTATTGAATTATTTAACACCAAACAGACGTCGAACCGTCAAGGTCCCTCCAGAATCAGCCAAATGGTAAGATCTGTTCTTTCCCAATTTATTATAAGTGTCCTCCTTCATCACCTTTGAAAACAGCATATATCTCTGAAGGAATTCAAAAAGGTGGCAAATGTTATCGCGATGAACAAGGAGCAATGCTTCTTACATTTATGCTGTGAGGTGGGCAGTAGAGGGATGCGAGGAGGTCAGTGAAAGTCTAATTTTATCCCAAATGTGTTTATGGGCAATGGAGCTGTAGAGGTGTAGGACTAAAAACATGTGTACATGAGTTAGGCACTGTTGATACTAACAAGACAATCGAAACAATGCAAATAATGGCGATATTTCACTCCAAATGGGCTTTCATTAAGTTTGAAATAATTTTAGCGTTTAAAAAGAATTCAGAATTGTGCGGTATAAAGAAACAGAAATTTTCTTCTGACGGAAACTCCTTTAAGTCATTACAACGACCGAAAATCTGTTTCCCAGTTGTGATAATCAATTCGAAACGTTACATGATTCACTACCATTATTGTTTGTTCCTGTAGACGCATTGTGTTATGTTTGTTCGGAACAAACATAACAATTTTTCTTCATTGATGACATTGAAATTTTGTAACCCAAGTGTGTAAAGAATAAATGCGTGCATGATGAAACAAAAATGATTAAATTCTAGTCAGCGTAAGTCGACAAGGACTAACTCAGAGCTACTAAAACTGTCAAAAGAAAAAAAATAATCTACAAGTTCCGAACTCAACAATTTGCTGACTCAACCCTTCTAAATAAAGGAATTTGCTCCAAAGAAAAGCGAAACTCCATATTACGAACTTTTGGGAAAGACGGAGTATTTCCCAATAGTTCGTAATAACATTATCAATCTTCCTCTTGCCCAAGAATAATCGTCCCCTCAGACGATTAATCTGGGCAAGAGGAAGATTCCCATCAGCACTTAGATTGCTCAACCCGTTGAAAGCCTTATACACCTCAATCGGATCCCCTCGCAGGTGCCTACTCTCCAGGTGCTGCAATTTGCCGAACTTAAGCCTTTCTTGGTAATTGCACCCCTTTGTTCCCCTCACCAATCTTGTTGCCCTTCTTTGTACTAGTTCTAGCAACTCTACATCCTTCCTAAAATGAGGCCTCCAGACCTGTATAAGTACTCAAGGTGTGGCCAGACCATTGCCTTGTATAGCGGTATAATCACCTCCCTGTTCCTGCTAGCAACATTCTTATATATTATTGACAAGACTCCATGACCTGCCCTGGCAATCCATCTACACTGCTCAGTGAACTTCATAGTTGAGTGCACAATTACCCCCAGGTCTTTATGACTTTCCACTTCCCTGAGTGTAGCACCACACATTTGGTACGTTTCTTTTCGGCAAGAAAAAAGTCCATGCATCCCACTGTTTGCTCATGGGGGTGTAATGAGCTAGCAACGATGCGTAAGGAGGCCCACAGAGCGCGACGGATTTATCAGCGCCATCGCAACTGGTCCCTTTACACAGTAACTAAATTGCCAAAAAGAATGAATACACAAAAGCCATTGCCGTCAAGAAGGGAGAAACCTGGACTACATTTGTTAATGATTCGGGAAATTCCAATCCATAGGGCCTTCTTTATAAGATAGCGAGGGAGAAAACATACATGCCTGACATCTTTGGCACAATTACAATCGAAACTGAAGAGACCTCGAACTGGACTGACACAATTAATCAAATACTAGACAAATTGTTTCCGGAGGATGAATCCGCAGGGGTTCTACCAGAGCATTCAGCTATACGAATGGCTACCAAAACCTATGGCAATAAAGCAACTACCAACACCTTTACCATTGATGAACTGTCGACAGTGATTAATAGGATAAATCCCAAAAAATGCCCTGGGATGGACCTAATAGGATATGTTTTTATTCTGTGCCTCTTCAAGCTTAAACCGCTCTACCTGCAATTACTGTACAATAAATGCTTGCCTGCAAGACGGAGTATTTCCCAAAATTTGGGAATTGGCTCACCTTCGGCTCATCAAGAAACTTTGTAAACCTGCTGACGACCCCCGCTCCCTCAGACCTACTGCCCTCCTGGCAATATCTCGGGAAAATACTGGAAAGACTCGTGGCATTAAGAATAATGCAGTTGCTCTGTAAACAAAACCTCTTCCCCCCAGCACAGCATGGCTTTATGCCTGGGCGCTCTTTGACCTTGTCCTCCACATAGAAAATTCTACATCGAAACATGAACTGGCTATCTTTGTTTATTTCGAGGGCGCCTTTGACATTGTCTGGAGGGACAGTGGATTGGCCCGCCTCCGCCAGGCTCAGTGCTCCCTCCAGTTATATCAGCTCATTCGAAATTATTTCACAGAGCGTGATATAGCAGTTAAATCCAACTGTTAAATCGAAGAAAGATCGGTCTGGTTACCTACAGGTAACCAGACAGATCTTTCTTGGATTTAACAGTTGCCAGACCGATCTTTCGAGGATGCTCACAAAGTTCTATCCTAGAGTCCCTTGTCTGTAATATGGTCCTCCACAGCTGGGTCACAACTCTTGGATGAATGTAAAATGGTGGCTTTCCAGATGATCTCACTATTGTTGTTCCTGGAAAATGCCGCTTTGACCTAGAGTGTAAAGAAAATCGTATCCTGTCCGATCTCAACTCCTGGACTGCGGCCAAGAAACTACGAATCAATCCGGATAAAACGAAAATAATGCTCTTCAAATCCAAGCTAGATCTCAGACGCCCACCACAAATTAAGATCTCTGGAAAGTAACTCCCGATCGTAACACAGACGAAAGTCCTCGGGTTGATTATTGATCACAAGCTGAACTTCACCAACATCTAATGCACTTAGGGACCACGGCTAAAAGATTCTCAGCGGCCATTATTAGATTTTCCAGATGTGACTGGGGACTCTCAAATAAAACTCTGTCCTTATACTATAGAGCGGTCTTTTTGCCTATTGTGACATATGCGGCTGGAGCGTGGTTTCACAGAGTGAAGCTAGTCAAATTGAGAGAAAAACTTAACTTCATCCAGCAAAACATGCTTTTGTCTACTCATAGAATTTGCCGGACAGTGTCCGCAGCTGCCATTAAAGTGATCGCCGGACCATTACCATCGGATCTGTACGTCTCCTCTCGAGGCCTAAACTTCAGGATCAAGAAGAAAATTCCAACTAAATTCCTTGAAATTGAACTGGATCTAAACAGCAACCCCAAAGCCGAAAGACTCAGGTGCTACAATGAACTAATAAACTTTTGGCAGACCAGATGAGATACCTCTGTAAGAGGCGCCGTCACTAGAAAATTCCTTCCAGAGGTCTCGTTTACTGCAACGAAAACTGTTAAGTTCTGACTGTCGCTGACCTTGGAATTCTCCTTCTTGGTCACTGGACATGGCTCCCTCAACGAGAAGCTTTTTCAGCTAGGACTGTCTACAACAGATAGCTGTTTCTGCGGCAAAAAAGGAGAAGTGGAAGCATCCCCTACTCGAACGTCTGATGTATGAAGACATAAGAAGAACTTTTACACAGAGAGTGCCATATATCATATACGTCATACACATCTGGCCCATTTTTGGCGATACTGTTCTTCACAGAGATTACGAGGCGGAGTTTAACAGACGTTCTAGGTCCCCCCCCCCCCCTTTACATATAAACATGTCCACATATCTCTTCAGTTGAGATAATTTTAAGTAAATTATTTCCAACTGACGATCCTCAGGAAGATTCTGAGTATCAAACTTGCATACGTAGAGATAATCGGCTCTATGTAGCTAGAGAAAATACTGCGGAGTTTACGATGGAAGAACTTACAAGAGTTTTGAAGAAGCTTAATCTCACAAAATGTCCTGGAATTGATCTAGTCGAGAATATATTTATAACGAGGTTCTATAAGTCGTTACCTAATATCCTTTTATTAATGTTTAACAAATGTCTAACAGAAGGGCTGTTTCCAACGCAGTGGAAGATTGCATTATTGAAGTCAGTGAGAAAACCTGGGAAGCCACTAACTGAACCTAAATCATATCGCCCTATCGCTATTTTGGGAAACCTTGGTAAAATCCTTGAAAGGTTAATGGCATTACGGGTAACCGACCTGCTAGTGCAGCAGGATATGATATCGCCTCAGCAATATGGGTTCACTCCTGGGAAATCCTGTGAAGATTGTCTAGTTGCATTTCGAACGCATATTGAGAATTCTACATCCAATTATGAATTAGCAATGTACGTGGATTTCGAAGGGGCATTTGATACTGTTTGGTGGGAGGCAGCGATGGCTCAGTTAAGAAACACTGATTGTTCCAAGGAATTATATCTGCTTTTCAAGAGTTACGTTTCGAATAGATATGTGCTAGTGAAGTCCAAGCACTTTGAGCTACGAAAAAAGGTTGTGAGAGGGTGCCCTCAAGGCTCCGTCTTGGGACCCCTTAGAAATTCTTGAGAGTATAGCTCCAGGAGAAGAAGCTATATTTTTAAGAGACTGTAGTAAGTTCCAGATGTTCCAGGTATTTGCTAAAGAAGTGTTTGAACTAAGGAAAAGTATGATTCCAGTGATACGAAGTTGATCAAATCCATCTGGCTGGAGGTATCGAAGTGTTTTGATGCTACCGTTCTTACTGGTTGCACAACTGGAAGATCTACTCTTTTCTTTATCTCTCTCTTCCCCCCCCCCCTTGGTTTTTCCCTTTTCACTTTTTGGTATATATATATATATATATATATATGTATGTATGTTTGTGTATTTATGCTAAAAACCAATATATATATATATATACTTAGTGTATATATTTATATATTTTTTTATTTTTTTTTTTTTGTTATCTTAGTTAATTATTTTTATTCTTTTCTTTCTCTTCCTTTCGGGTTTTTTTTTTTTTTTTTTTTATTTATCCTCTGGAGTGGGCCCCAGAGAAGGAATTTTTTTTTTTTTTGTCTCATATTCTGAGACCATAGGTGTCCCATCTACTGGAACTGGTCCACCTTCCCGTGGTGTGGACGAATACCCAGAATCATCTGTCTAGGTGATTTATGCTTCTGGGTAGCCAAGTGGCCAGAACATAATAACAGAACACACACATAATACACACAAACGACCTCACACACTTATCTGGCCTGACAGCGGTGAACCATACTCGATATAAGGGTGTCTATAAAATTCTATGGCAACGAGTCCTATTCTTCCATCAGCGCAGGCCTTAGCTCACCAATTGACCGAGGAGTTCGCTGTCGGCGTGCAATGCAACATCCAAGGGTGTCCCACACATGATCGATCGGATTTAAGTCTGCTGATCGTGTTGGTCAAGGCACTCAGTGGATACCTTCAGATTCTCCCGGAGGGGAGGAGAGTATTTGCTCTTTTCCCCAGGCGCCTCCGTAGCCAGGTGTGAAGGAGCACTGTTCTTCACAGAGATACGAGCGGAGTTGAACTGACATTCTAGGAGCCGCCCCTTACATGTACACATGTCCACACACACACATCTCTTCTGTTATTGCTAACCATTTGCAGTATTTTGCATTTATCTGCGCTGGTAGAACAGTTGTATCGTCACCGTCCTCCCCACACCAGATGGAAAGGGACCGTCGATGACGCGAGGAACTTTAATGGGCTTTTTTCACTCCGTGGCTGAGTTAGTTGATCTCAGGCGTAGATAGCAAGGTTTTTTTCGCCACTAACTGGGGTTTTTTCGTCCAGCAAAACAGGCAAATCGACCATAGAACATACGCAATTTACAGACACAAATACGGGTTAATGTATTTAATTACGGGCAACCCTAAAATAATAATAATAATAATAATAATAATAATAAGTCCTTTGCATTTGTCAATGTTAAACTTCAGTTGCCACTGCTCAGCCCATTTTCCCAAATTATCTAGATCCAGTTTGAGTAGCATACTGCCTTTAACAACCCTGCCAACCTTTGTATCATCTACAAACTTGGCAATTAAAGCTGATATACCTTCATCAATATCACTGATAAATTTACAAACCAACAATGGGCCCAACACCGCACCCTGGGGAACTCCAATATTTAAAATTTGTCCACAAAGAGCGTGTCCATTGATTACCACTCTCGGTCGTCACTCACTCAATTATCTTTTTATCCAACAACCATAATGCCATAACTTTCGAATTTGTACAATAGTCTTCCATGTGCAGCAGTATCAAAAGCTTTCCTGAAATCCAAGTATAAGATATCAAAATTATTTTTAGCATTCAGTTCCTTTGTGGCCACATTATAGTATCCAATCAAATTAGTCAGACAAGACCTCCCTTTAACTGTAGTGTTATCTAGATGATCCTGCAATGCTTCTTTAACCAGTAATTCCATTATTTTCCCCGGAACACAGGTTAAAATAACAGGACTATAGATACTTGTGTCACCTTTTGAATCATCTTTGTGAATTGGTGATACATTTGCACACCTCCAGTCCATGGGGACCATCCCTCAGCCCGAGGAAACTCTCATAATTATGGCTAAGGGTTTGCTTACTTCCTTTGCTGCCTCTTTTAATACAACTGGATGAATCCCGTTCAACCCAGATGCCTTCCTTATGTTTAACTTCAACAATTTCTCCTCTACTTTGCTCTCAGTTATTACAAAATCACTTGGCTCCCCCCTGTTACAGTTTGATAAACTTGTGGCACTCCCCTCATTGAGTAACCCCTCATGTGTGAATGTAGATGTAAAATACTCATTCAGTTTATCAGCTGCCTGAGCATAATCATCAATAGTCAACCCATCTACACTCTGCTGCCACTTTATTAGAAACACCTACCTAGTAGCGTGTTAAGCCTCCTTTAGTCTTCAAAACAGCTTGTACTCCTCTAGGCATGAATTGAAGAAGATGCTGAAAACGTTGTGCAGGAATGGAGTAGATATGAGTGTGTTACGCAATTCCTTGAGATTAAACGGAGGTGTAGGCCTGCAGCAAAACAGCCCTTTTCAGCTCATCCGACAGATGTGCAATAGGATTGAGATTCGGGGAACTGAGCGGGTCACTGCAGTAACGAAAAGAAGTCATTGTCGTTTTCCTGGAACCATTTCATAGTGATTCGGGCTTTGTGCACTGTCGCATTATCCTGCTGGAAGTAACCATCTGACTGAGGATAAACTGTCAATAAGAATGGATGCACTTGGTCACCAACGATGTTTAGGTATGATGTGGCATTCAGATAAGAATCTTTGGGTATCAAAGGACCCCAACGTGTGTCAATAAAACATTCCCCACACCACTTTGCACAGTAGTCATCAGACTTGACGGGCTCATGGATTCCTGTTGTCTTCGCCAAATTCTGAGCTTTCCTTCAACATAATGCATCAGGAACTTCGACTCGTCAGACCAAGCAACTCTTTTCCAATCCTCGATAGTCCAGTGTTGGTGTTGCTGTGTCCACAGGAGGCGTACTCTCTTGTTCTTCATCGATAACAAAGGTACGCGATGTTTGCTTGCACAATTCTAGCCATCCTCCTCCTCTGACCTCTCTCATCAACAAGCGATTTTCTTCCACAGGAGTGCCGTTCAAAGTATGTTTTCTGTTCGATGCACAATTCTCGATAATTGTGGATTTCTCTTCGATGCATCATTCTCGATAACCATCCTTGAAACTGTGGAGCGTGAAAAGTTCAGCAGAACTGCCGCGTTCGAAGTCCGTTAGATCATTCCTTTTCCCCATTCTTTCTACGGTTTGTACACCTAACTGATATCCACAACTGTGGTCATGTGACTTGCAACGTGTGTAGGACAAACCATTTTTGTGCACAGCAGGGGTGTACCTAATAAAGTGGCAGCACAGTGTATAATAAGTGGTCCAATCTGATTCATTCCCTTCCTTCTAGAATTTACATAATTAAAGAACTCTTTGCTGTTTTTCTTTGCATCCTTTGCCAAGGATTTATCATAATCTGACTTCGCCTGCCTAACCTCCTTTGCGACTTGATTACAGACTGGTTTTTATCTGACATAGGCTTTTCTGTGTCACCTGATAATTTATATGCATCCCATAACATTTTTCTTCTCTGCCACGAGCCTCATTAATTCATCTGACATACAGTTAGGCCTAAACCTTGAACGGTATTTCTTAGTTGGAATGAAAAGCCTAGTAGCCTCCAAAATTAAGTCCCTGAAGGCTTCCCATTTTGAATTCAACGTTGGTAACATCATCAGTTGATTCCACTGTACAGAATTTAAAAACTCTCTGATAGGTTGGCAATCAGAGTTGAACATCATCGGCAAAGCCCTGAACTTCGAAAACAAAAATTCTGAAAGTCATTATCAAAGTGATAAAACCACTAATAGAAATGCATAGACGAAAAGTAAACTTTAAATTAAACCCTACTGTGAATGGAGAAGTGGTTCTAATACCCTATTGTCTGGGAATAAATAAATAAATATAATAATCCATCATCTTTGAGTCATTTTATAATGCGGTATATATTTATTTTGTCAGTAACAAAAATGAGTTCCAAGCAGCATTGAATATTATTGACAAAACTGCTTGGTGCAATAGGCAAACACACTACCAACAACTGATGTATGCACGCCTCTCAGAATAAACAGAACACAACTGATGCATTACAGCGATGAGATAAACAGAAACAGTATCCAAGTGATATCGTGCGTTCTGAGAACATTAGTGCACAAATAAGCTACATACAGATATCAAAGAACACGGCCAGTTGGCATTGCCCAAGCTGAATATATGCAAGGGTACAAAGAAGTAACTGACAGTAAATTTTAAAGGCCCCGGTCTTAAGAAATGCCAAAAATACAGTTTACCGTTTGTCTGTGGCTCATTTCTACCACTTTCATTACAAGTTCAAAGGGTTGTGATCAATTTCACGGTAAGTATCCATTTTAGTAAAGAAACACGATCTTTCTTCTTAAAAGCGTTTTCTCCGATTAATTTTATTATTTTTTCATATTAAAAATTTGTTATTTAGCTCTGTTGAAAGCTTCTGTTCAAAATTGAATCAAATGTCTTCCTAATGGTAACTCAAGAAAGAAAAGATCAGAAATAGTGGATGGACTTTCGCTTTGTCGACTGCCAGGAACTGGTTTAACTCTTAGCTTCACACGTTTAATTTGAGAGAAAATATTATTAATAAAGCATCCTCAACCACTTAATTTATTAATAGCGCGATTTTCAGCACTGTGCATGGAGAAAAACATTAATTTTTCCACAGAAACTGGAGTTTTTCATCCAGAAAATCCTGAACACGAATTTCCGAACAAATTTGGCCTTTTTGTTGCGAAAATTAAATCCATTGTGAGAAGTAAAGAAAACAACATAAGCATATGACACAATTGACATGAATCCCGAAAATAGTATTTATTTAAAATAATTATTCTGTAAAATGATGACGCAAACCATCATTACAGCAGATACTAGAATTGCACCTATTTACATGAAATTCATACCAGCCTTTTCTTATTCCTAGGACTTTATACACCCTACATTGCACAAAATCAAGGGAACCATAGACTTTTGCGAAAGTTGAAACAAAATCTTCTAAATAATGTTAAGTTTAAAAAGATTTAAAATCTCTGTTATATAAAATTATTAAAATCTAAAGCTATTTTAACTTCCACCCTAATTCATTTATAGATTTTTTGCTCAAATAGTTCAAACCTCATAAATTCATAATTTACACTTTCAACGTATTCTTCTATACAGGTACCTCTGATTGGAAATCAAAAGAAATCTGGATGTGTTCAGCCGTCTCAAAACTCTTAAGAGATGCTTACCACGGGAAAGAAGCTACCGAAAATGAAATAGCAGTTTTATACTCCTCGAAATCAGGTGACTCAAATATCCATTTTAATTATTAATATTATTAAACTCTTTATTGCAAGCATGTATAGTTCAAGTGCATAGTATACTAAATGTTTAACATAACGTAATTTGAATTTACACCATAAAAGCAATACCGATTGGGTTAAATAATCTTCATAAATACATGGCGCCTCCGTAGCCAGGTGGGAAGGAGCAGCAGTGCATAGCATACGCTTCTTGATTAGACTGGGGTTCGAGCCCATCACCACCAAATACGCAGGATGTGGAAAGGTCAGGGAATGACCACCGCATATCCCCGAGCAATATGGCCTTAGTTGCTAATGCTCCTAAAAACCAAATAACAACAACAACATAAATATACAAACACGAAAACTGGAGTTTCCGAGTGGAAAAAGTATTCATCCCTTGCCTGAGACCGACTAACTCAGACAGGTTTTCAAAAAGGTGCATAACAATTCCTCGCATCATTGAGGGGATTCGAACGCAGGTCTTTTCCACCCTGTGTGGGTTCCTTAGCTTCTTTTTTTCAGTCCCAAGAGCAAGATTTTGCTGGCCATTGGATTTTTCTTGTGGCACGGTCTTGCTAGTGCCATTAATTTAGGTTCCGGTAGTATTGGATTATGTTGTCAACAACTGATTTTTGCATTATACCAGTGAATGACGAATTTTACTTGGTCTTTCTGATGGAACCAAAAGATTCATTGTGCTACTGAGCTTAAAAGTTGTTAGTCTGGTCTTATAAACACAACGGGAACCTTCTCTCTTCTTCAATAGTCCATGCGTTCATCGGAACTCAATCCCATTGATATGTGTGAAGAGGGCCATCCGAAATCGGAATTACTGATATGGATTAGAATGTACTTTTCAGGATCCGTATATCATTAAAATTGCAGATAAATTTGGGATGGAGCATTCTACACGAAAAGGTCTGAATTTCTCTATGAATTAATAACGATTAAGGAAGCGGATAATGTACATTTGTCCAAATTCTTCCCAAATAACTCATTTTGTTATCGACAGAAAATGGCTATACATTCTTCCCTTTGGCCATCTTTAAAAGTAATTTATTCCAATAAGCTACATTATGAACCACTCGAAGATAAACTTAAACTTCAGACCACAAACCCTTACTTTAGAAAGTCTAGAGTTCTCTTATAATATGTTTCACTTTCGTGAACAAAGTAAGGTCCCAGCTTTATCGAGGATTTCTTTAAAATTCGTTCTTTGTTTTTTTTTCAATTTTACAGAACCCACAGTGCTCTCAGCAGAGTTATCTAGGCAGGGATATCCACACATGCTGTTCAGAACGGACAAAGGACTTCAAAAACTAATCAATATTTATAATCCATTCACGATTCTGAAACGATACTCTTTAAATATCCATAAATTATGGATAATCCACCATTCGGTTACTGAACACGATACTTTGGAATTTCTGAATAAGGTAAGTTTAATTAGATTTTTCCACTCTCTAATACACGTTTATTTGACAACGATCTTTTCTTTGAGTTTTTATTCTACAAACACATATATTTTGAAATGTCTTGATGAGATTTCAAGTTTACAAGTCTACGTACATTAATTTTGAAATTGCCAGAACCACGCCAATTTGTTTCAAAATGATTTAATCTGTTGTTGTACATTGGGTTGAAAAATGGCAACTGATGTTTAATGCTGCAATAAGTAGTCTTGTGTTTCTATCTCATTGGATAGAAACACAAGACTTACAAGTTTAAGAGGAATAGAGTTATTATAAGTTAATTTCTCATTCAGTCCGAATTGACAATAAGATGGTGTCCAACCAGTGATATTTATAACACTTAAGTATAAAAATCACGCTTCTGTGCGCGTCTAATTTCCAAAGCAGCTAAGGCCATGCAGTATCGGTATTTATGCCTATTTTCTAGTGAGCGAACATTTCAAAGAAATTCTTTCTTATGCTCTGTTTCCCTTATTTGTAGGTCCCGGTTCCCATAAAATATTTTTTAAAATGGTTCATTTTCCTGGATGTAGAACAGGATGCAAAGAAATTAAGAAAACTCCTTTCGCATAATATGGCTGGGATTCAATATGTCGTTTTCATTTCTTATGCTTCTTCCATGACAGAAAGTAATAACGTAAGTAAATAAGGAAATTGCATTATAAAATACACTGGTGTGCAAAATTTAAGGACCAAAACTATTTCTAAAGGTTACAACCACAAAATGTTTACTTAAGGTACTCTTTACTGATGACAATAGATTCAGTCTCAGCAGCGATTCTGGACGTCAGCTAATCTAGCGAGAGGTTGGTACACGGTATCACCCCGCAAGCATCACTGAAAAGGATCAATATGGCGGTCGACGTGTTCTCCTCTGGGGAGGCGGTATCTTGGATGGAGGTATACAACTCCAGATATTGGAAGGCGGTACTATAACCGGTGCACGCTACTGTACTGAGGTAATCCTACCCCATGTGTGTCTGTTCCGAAGTGCCATTGCCCCTGGGTTCGTGTTTATGGATGACAATGCCACACCCCATCGCACTGCAGCTGTTGATATGCTTTTGGAAAGTGAGGACATTGTTCGAATGGAGTGGCCTGCCCGTTCCAACGATCTAAATCCCATCGAACACCACATATGGGATGCTGACAAGACGCTTAGCGGCACGTCCACTCCGACCAGAAAATGTTCAGCAGCTGAAGATGGCGCTGACAGAGGAATGGTCGATGTTACCGCAAGAACTTATCAACAACATTGTTCTAAGCATGGCCATATTTCCGACGGACGACCACCTCTTCCCTTTGTTCCATCTTTGCAGTGATGCATCTGTATCATGGCAGCCAGTGCTATGTTGCCATTTTTGAAAAAAGTCGCTCAGTAGGGTTTGATTCCATTGTTGTTTCCTTCATCATTTCTGTACCTCACTATGTTCCTTTGGTATGAGTTTCCCATATTCAGGCGGCCACTCCTATGAGAAGCTACAGGTGAAAACGTAACTGGTCCTTAAATTTTACACAACGGTGTACTTTGTGTCTTGTCTTCACTAAAAAAAATTAAATTAACTTGATTTTTGGTAATTAATTTTATGTATGTACCATTCGATGGATAGGAAGAATTAAAAATAAGATGAAGATTCTATTTCAGTAATTCTGGCACATTTCTTGTTTATCCAAGTTAAGCACAGCCGATCTTGAAGTTTGAAAATATTTTTACCAATTATAAGAAATGTCCAGGTAGACAGCTATCGAAGAAATATCTACAACCACCCACAGTAAGCGGTCAGAAGCAAAACGGAATACTCAATTACCAAAACAGATTGCAATTCGAGGGATAGGAATTGTTTGTAGGACCTTTACTCCATACAGGATCAAAAGCCAAGGAAATGTCGAGTGCGCAGGTTCCGTTTCACAGAATTTTTTTTCCGGAAGATGAGTAACATACACAAATATATCCTCATTGTATCGATACTGACGGAATCTATATTGTCAGTCATTAATCAGATGATCAGATGGAAGCTTTAGAAGTACTTTAAGAGTTGGCAGTGGATGGATTATTAGATTACTTTGGAAGGAGTAGATGCAAGTACGATGGAAGTAAGAGATTTGTAAATGGGAAGTAAGAGATTTGTCACTCACTCTTCTTGAGACTAGCTGGATATGAAAAGTTTCCATGCAGAAGAATGAAACATCAGTGGAAGAAGTCAATGTAAAAAAGTAACACAGAATCGGGGTGCAGGTTTTTCAGAACAAGTGAAGAAATGCCATCATAAACTGGATCCATATTGGCATCAAGATTGTTCCGAATTCTAACTTCCTTCTCTTTTCGAATCTCATAGGGCGTACTGAGTGGAATGCCATTGATTAGTACGAGGTGATTTGCAAAGATCATTGATACATGAGTCAGGAGAGAAATAATCTGCTAATAAGTCAGTTTTACCTTCACTTCAAAATGCAGGAGAAAAATCCGATTGCAACTCATTGGACGTATGAATGGAGAGAATTGTAGCCAATTGTTTTGATAAAAGACCAGAAGGTGCGATTGTTATGAAAATGCAACTCCAATGTCCAGCACTGTTCCTAAAAGTTGGATATCCATTTTCACAAAACTGTTAACAGAATGAAAGGTTAACAGTGGCTAAAGTGATTCTTGCACTGCTTCTATTGAGCAGCAGCCTGGAAAACAAGATAATGGAGATTTCCACTACTCCTCGGAGTTATAGTGGAACAAATAAATATACGGGCTGTGTTAGGGTAACAAAGAGCAGAAACAGGTTCCTGTATACTTGCATGTAGACCGATGTTAGGAGTATAGTTAATGCTTTTGATGTGCTGGAAGTGTTAGTCAAGACATCAAAGGCAGATATTGTTGGGCTTTCAGAGACATGGTGTCACACAGACATAAGCAGTGCAGAACTGGATTTGGGGAGTATAATCTGTACAGAAAGGAGAGATAGGACAGGAAGGGAGGAGGGATTATGCTGTTAGTTAAGAAACACATAAAATCTAGGGAAGTGCATCCAATTGATGTTGGTGGATAATGCAATGTTGAGTCTGTTTTGTGTGACATAAGCACTGGGAAAGGAAAAATGAGAGTAGGTGTGTGTTATAGACCTAATGAATCTGGTGATATAATGAGCAATTGTGTAGAGAAATAGAGGGGGCCAGCAAATCAGAAATTCTTATAATCAGGGATTTTAATTTCCCAGAGATTGATCGGAATTTGTGGGTTGGTCACTCACAGACTGGAGTTCTGTGAGTGATTTGCACATCTGCAGTCCGTGGTTCCCACGGACTGGAGATGTGCAAATGTATCCCCAATTCACAAAGGGGGATCGAAGGGTGACACGAGTAATTACAGACCAGTTAGTTTAACTTCTGTTCCGGGTAAAATAATGGAGTCACTGGTTAAAGATGCATTGCAGGATCATCTAGACAAGACTGCAGCAATAATTCAGACACAGCATGGGTTTGTTAAGGGAAAGTCTTTTCTGACAAATTTGATAGGATATTATGATGAAATTACAAAGGAACTGATTGCAAAAAATAATTTTGATATCATATATTTGAATTTCAGGAAAGCTTTTGACACTGTTGCGCATGGAAGACTATTGAACAAATTGGAGCAGAATGTTATTAAGGGTAAGTTGCTACAATGGATAAAAGGATGGTTAAGTGGGAGAAGACTGAGGGTGGTAATCAATGGGTGCTGCTCTTCTTGGACTAATGTTATTAGTGGAATCCCACAGGGTTCGGTGTTAGGTCCACTGTTGTTTTGTATATTTATCAATGATATTGATGAAGGTATATCAGGCTTAATGTCGAAGTTTGCAGATGATACAAAGGTTGGCAGGGTTGTTAATGACAGTAATGGCAGTGTGCTACTGCAACAGGATCTAGATTATTTGGGCAGATGGGCTAAGAAGTGGCAACTGAAGTTTAACCTTGACAAATACAAAGTACTGCATATGGGTAGAAATAACCCCAGAGAAACGTACCAACTCTGTGGTACTACACTTAAGGTGGTAGAAAATGAAAAAGACCTGAGAGTAATTGTGCAGTCAGATATGAAGTTTTCTGAGCAATGCAGAGAGGCTGCCAGGGCAGGTCATGGGGTTTTGTCAATGATATATAGGAATTTTGCTAGCAGAGAAAAGGAGGTGATTGTCCCTCTGTATAAGGCAATGGTGAGGCCACGCCTTGAGTGCTGCGTGCAGGTCTGGAGGCCTCATTTTAGGAAGGATGTAGATTTACTTGAGCGTGTACAGAGAAGGGCAACAAAATTGGTGGGGGAATGAAGGGATCCTTTTACCAAGAGAGGCTTATGTTCTGCCAATTGCAGTGGCTGGAGACTAGGCACCTGCGCGGTGATCTGATTGAGGTATATAAGGCCTTGAATGGGTTGAGCACGCTGAATTATGATGGGATCCTTCCACTTATTCAGATTACGAACCTAAGGGGGCATAAATTTAAATTAAGAAAAGACAGATGTAGAATAGATGTGCGGAAATTTGCCTTTAGCCAGTGGGTGGTTAATTGCTGGAACAAACGTCCATTTGTCGTTGTGGAAGTTGATAGGTTGAATAAATTTGAGGAGGAACTGGAGAGGCATTTGGAGGCAATGGCATGATTTTTTTTTTTTTTGGCTGATGCTGCATAAGCTCATGCACTTGCCTTCTTGCATCACATGCCACTACTACTACTATTACTACACTAGCAAGGCTTTTGTGGCTTTATTGGATGATTGTTTTCTACAACAGCATGTTGGGGAGGCAACTAGAGGGAGTAATACTCTTGATCTGATTATCGGTAGTCATTATTCATGCATTAAGAATTTACGGATAAAGAAACCATTGGGTGACAGTGATCACAATGTATTGATGTGGGAATTACTTAGAGATGTAACTGCCATAAAGGCTAAAGGGATGGGCTTTTGCTTTCATAAAGGTGACTACAGGGGTCTCAGACAGTTTACAAATTCTCTACTGTGGAATCAACTGATGATATTACCAACGTTGAATTCTAAACAGGCAGCCTTCAGGGACTTAATTTAATGGATATTAGATGAAGTAATGAGGCTCGTGGCAGAGAATAAAAATGTATGGAGAATAAAATGGAGCAGAGAATAAAAAAGGATGCAAAGAAAAACAACATAGAGTTCTTTACTCATATAAACCCTAGAAGGAAAGGGATGAATCCGATTGGACCACTTAACATAGATGACTTGGCTATTGATGATGATGCTCAGGCAGCTGATAAACTGAATGAGTATTTTGCATCTACATTCACACATGAGGAGTTATTCAATGCGGGGAGTGCCAGAACTTTATCAAACTCTAAGAGGAAGCTAAGTGATTTTGTAATAACTGAGAGCAAAGTGTAGGAGAAATTGTTGAAGTTAAACATAAGGAAGGCACCTGGTGTGGACACGATCTAGCCAGTTATATTAAAGGAGGCGGCAAAGGAATTAAGCAAACCCTTAGCCATAATAATAATAAGAGCTTCCTTGGGCTCAGGGAAGGTCCCCATGGACTCGAGGTGTGTGTCGACCTTACAATCATTGTGTCTGGAAAATCTAGTCATGCCATTGAACATAACGCCAATCTGGTCCTGTCTGATTCCTCCTCCTGGGCAGCATTGAACAAACTCCGCATTAACCCAAGTAAAACCAAAATGATGCTCTTTAAGCACAAGCTAGACTACGCGCGTCCACCACAAGTTAAAATCTCTGGAATCCGGCTACCCATAGTTACTGAAGCTACTATTCTTGGAGTGGTAATTCCTCGCCCATCTCAGATCAAACCTCAAGAAGCTGTCTGGCTCCATTATTCGTATCTCCAGGAGCGACTGGGGCCTTTCCAAGAGGACGCTTTGTCTCTACTATAAAGCAGTCTTCCTGCCAATTGTCACATATGCAGCCGGTGCCTGGTTTCACCGAGTTGGCTTGGTCAAGATGAGAGACAGATTGAATTCCATCCAACGTACAATGCTACTGGCTACCCTTAGAGTTTGCAGAACAGTTTCTACAGCAGCCATCCAGGTCATAGCTGGAACTCTTCCTCTGGATTTGTATGCTGATTACAGAGGACTAATTTTATAATTAAAACAACCTCCCCACTAAGTTCCTTGACATCGAGCTTTATCTTGACACCGACCCGAAAGCTGAGAAAGCCAGATGCTACAACGAGTTAGTGAACATCTGGCAGACCAGCTGGGATACATCCCAGGTTGGAGTGGTTACTAGAACATTCCTTCCTGGTGTAACCTTTACATCCTCTAATTTGGTCCAATCCTGGCTTTCTCTCACCATGGAGCCTTCCTTCCTAGTTACTGGACATGGCTCTCTTAATGAAAAACTGCACCAACTTGGCCTCTGCATGATTGACCTGTGCTACTGTGGAACCAGGGAAAACTGGAGGCACCTCTTTTTTGACTGTATTCTGTACGAAGACTTGAGACAAGGTTTAGTGGACACTATCCCAATATCGGAAAACCAATTAGAACAGTTACTCCAAACCCCTGAACGTTTATTTGCTCTTCACAACTTTGCTACGGAAGTCTTTGCTCGAAGGAGGAGATCACATAGAGTAGTCAACACCCCTGGCATTGGGCCTGAAGTGGATTAGACGATGGTTTTTTTTTTTTTTTCTTCTCTTCCTTGCATTCTGTTTGGAGTCAGCCACTCCATACTTACTTTTATTTATTATATGTATATATATATATATATATATATATATTTTTTTTTTAATTATTATTTTTTTTTCTTCAAATTTATTTTATTTTATTTATTATTTATTTTTATTGTTTTTCCCTATTACCTACACCACGGGTGGTTTTTTTTAAAATTTAATTTAATTTTTTTTTGTCTGCCCCTCTGGAATGGGCCCCCAGAGGATCCTGACCTACCTGCTGGCAACATCATGTGGGTCAGAGTCTCTTTTGAGACAGTACGTGCATTACTGGGACTGGTCCACCTTCCCGTGGTGAGGACGAGTACCCAGAATCATCTCTCCAGGTGACTGATGCTTCTGGGTAGCCAAGTGGCCAGACACAACAGAACACACACAAACCTACGTCACACACATATCTGGCCCATTTGTAGTGATACTGTTCTTCACAGAGATACGACGCGGAGTTGAACAGATGTTCTATGTGCCGCCCTTTACAAAACACATCTCCACATGTCCACAAATGTATCTCCAATTTACAAACGGAGTTTAAAAGTGACACAAGTTATTATAGACCTGTTAGTTTAATTTGTGTTCCGGAGAAAATGGAATCACTGGTTAAAGAAGCATTGCAGGATCATCTAGACAAGACTGCAGTAATAGTTACAGACCAAGGGTTTGTTAAAGGGAGGTCTTGTCTGACAAATATGATTGGTTATTATGATTGGTCACAAAAAAACTGAATGCCAAAAATAATTTTGATATCATATACTTGGATTTCAGGAGAGCATTTGATACCGTTGCACATGGAAGACTGCTGTACAAATTGGAGTAGAGTGGTATTAAGGGTAAGTTGCTACAATGGATAAAGGGGTGGTTGAGGGGGAGAAGAGAGAGAGTGATAATCAATGGACACTGCTCTTCGTGGACAAATGTTGTTAGTGGTATTCACCAGCGTTCGCTGGTGGGCCCATTTTTGTTTTGTATTGATGAATGTATATCAGGTTTAATGTCCAAGTGTGCAGATGATACAAAGGTTGGCAGGGTCGTGAATGACAGTAATTATAGAATGTTACTCCAGCTGGATCTAGTTAAGTTGGGAAAATGGGATGAGAAGTGGCAACTGAAGTTTAACATTGACAAATGCAGAGTACTGCATATGGGTAGCAATAACCCAAGAGAAACGTACCAGCTGTGCGGTACTACACTCAGAGAAGTGGAAAGTGAAAAAGGCCTTGGGGGGCAATTATGCAGTGAAATATGATGTTCGCTGAGCAGTGCAGACAGGCTGATAGGGCAGGTCATGGAGTCTTGTCAATGATATGTAGGAATTTTGCTAGAAGGCTTAAGTCCTGCAAATTGCAGCGCCTGGAGGTAGGCACCTGCGAGCTGATCTGATTGAGGTGTAGAAGGCTTTGAATGGCATGAGCAAGCTGAATACTGATGGATTCTTGGATTCTTCCTCTTGCTCAGGTTAAGAACCTGAGGGGACACAGATTCAAATTAAGAAAAGAAAGTTGTAGAATAGATTTGCGGAAATTTGCCTTTAGCCAGCGGGCATTTCATTGGCGAAAGTTGGTGGAAGTTGATAGACTAAATAAATTTAAGGTTGAACTGACAAGCATTTGGAACGAATGGATGGGTGAAATGGGAGGGTTTTTTTATTTTTGGCTGATGCTGCATAAGCTTGCATTCTTGCGTCGTATGCCTCTACTAATGCTAATATTGATGAGTGTATACTGAAGGAAAAGGTGGTTCTAACTGAGTAAATATCCAAAGGCGATGTTCGTCCATTGCGTTTCACACATTTTCTTCTTTGGAGATGCACTGGGATATTTGATTAGCTAAGTATTTTTACTGGTAACCTGGTAATCAAATTACATAGCTCATTTATTTGATAACCAGAATACTGATGCTTAAATTGAGTAATTCCTGAAATATTTTTAACCATTTTGTGTGCTATTTCAGGTATCTGAAGGTACAAGTAGAAAGAATGTCTCCCGTTTGGAGAAGTACTCCATTGGAATATTCAAAAGACCTTGTTTTCCATCAAACACAATGGAAATTAGAAGAAAAGTTCTTGTTTCAGATAATTTCCTTTCACTGAGATCATCCATGTTCTACAGTTGTAACAATTTAGGGAATGCTGAGCTGAATGTTGCTTTCATAGAAGTAAGTACGACAATATTCTTTTATTGAATCTTCATTTCACTGATTCCAAGTTTACTCTAAATTGATTTCTGATTAACATTTTCATTTTTCATCCTTACCATGCAATTGTTTCCATGAACATCGTTTAGGCATTTTAGGACCCATCAGACTTCAAAAAAATTCACAGCATTAAATCCATTTTTATTTGATCACATTATTCGAAGCGTAAATGAAATTATTGTCTTGATGTGTGTAATCAATATGAACACTTTCAGCTTGAAATGTCACAGGTGCACCGTCCTCCTGTTCAAAGCATCAGGCCTTCTAACCCAAATATATGGAAACCGTATAGAAAGATGTCCACCTAAATGAAATGAACGCTGACTAGGGAAAGTTCATCAGATATGTGGCATCCTGGAACCACCTTCAGTATCCCACATAGTCCTGGATACGACCTGGAGTATGAATTTAAATTTTATTTATGAAAAACACAATTTCAATTTTAATGATAACACCGCGGAAAATAAATACACTCATGAGTGAGCAAAACGTTATCATTTAAGTGACCTTATGAGAATCAAATTGCTTTTAGCTAATGGTACAACAAAAATGTAGATGATGTCTACAAAGAATAGAAGAGAAAACTTTCAAGAAAAACAAATAACTAATCGTAAAGTGTAAATTTATTGTTAATATACATATTTAATCTTGTCTGAAAATCATTTACTCAGGTGCATTTCTGCATCGCGCAGCTGTAAGAAAAATTAGATGGAACATTGGTCACAAGTCTCGCATTATGGGGGAATGAGTCTAGGATTATATCCAAGAATTTCGAGTGCTCTCTGGTCGCAAATTTCCCCCACATCAACCATCCAGCATTCGCCAGTGTCTCGCTCCAATGCTGAACTCTGGTCGTCCTTCTGTCCAATTGGTCCAAGATACCTGTGGAAGTCTTCCTCGGTTTCATGGAATCGATGCCACGTCGGGTGCAAGCGCTTATCACGGTAATAAGCCACCAACTTTATATTAAATAATGGAAACCTCTTCTATGGAGTGATGAATCTTGCTACTCCCCATCAGATTAGCGGTTATGACCGTAGAGAATGCCTGAAGAGCGTCTGCTGCTGTCCTGCATTCAGCGGAGGTTGGGTTATGGTGTGGATTCGTTTCTCATGGTTTGGCCTACGACTTTTGGAAGGCGTTTAGGGAACGTCGAAGGCTAACAACCTTTTGGATAGTTCCATCTTCTCTATGCTACGCTAGTTCTCTCTCATAGATCTGCGATAGTTTCAACAAGACAATGCCATACTATACACATACCATACTGACGGTGCCCTTCTAGAATGAGTCATGGATATGAATGTATAAACGTGAAAATGGCAAGGGCAGAGTTTTGATTTCGTCTCTATTAAACATCTATGGGATGAACTGAATGTTCGGTTTGAAGCAGACCAACATGTTTCATCGTTGCTGAACTGGTCGCTGTTCTGCAAGAGCAATGGCAGACTATACACGATGCAGTCCATCGTTCTTTGGTTGAAGGCCTACCCGGGAGAGTGGTATGTCATAGCGGGCATAGAAGAACTTAAATGCTGTGGAAGTTAGTGGCAGTGATATCAGTATGAAACCGATGCGTGGCCGTTTTGGAGAGTAGCGTATATTTGACTTAAACTTCGTGTACTGTTATCGAATGCTGTCCTGTGGGTGTGGGGGAAGTTAAAAGATGATTGAGCATCAATTGGCAAAGAGAAAAGTTGTCAAAAGGTTAATTTTTTTCTGAGACAGAACTGAAATTTCGAAAACGAGAATAAGTTGAAAGGTTGATACTGAGAATATTTGTTAATTCGTTAGTCAAATAAAGAGAAGAATATTCTTGAACAAAATGAAAGTTTTTCACACTTTTCATTCGATTCTGTATTGTATAATAATGAGATAATTTCTTTAATTGTGCAGAAATAATTAAATATTTTTCTCTCTTTTAAGTATCCTTACTCTCTCGAGGTCTCTAAGAACGAAAAGGGGGACTGGTTTATAACTGGAGGTCAGGATGGGGCAGTGCTCAAGGTGCTAGCCAAGTTCTTGAACTTTAGGTAAGCAATCATTTCATATTGGGAGTATTTTCAAACCCTTCTTACAGAAATTTTTGAAAGTTAGGATTTTCGAACTTAGGTACATACGTTGTAAAAAGAATTGGGAGATCACACGATAATCACATTGATAACCAAAATAAAAACTATGCTAATGATATAGGAGTCGCTTAATTGGTATGGTTCAGAATGCTTCTCGTTCAAACGTCGTATGCATTAAAAGCCTAGTTAGTATGAATCAGAGCTGTAATACTCAATATGTTCTACGTTGATAATAATATTAGTAAAATAATAAGAGGAGTTAACCTCAATATAGTACGTAGAACACTTCTTCTACGTGAAGTGTTCTACGTACTTCTCCTCCTTCTTGAAGTGTTCTACGTACTATATTGAGGTTAACTGCTCTTATTATTTTACTAGCATTAAAAGCCTGAAGGGTGGTAGGTATTTAGACTATTAGAATGCCTTTAGACTATCCCACCTTCGGGAGACAGTCTAAAGCTAAAGATGGCCTAGTATATGCCATATGAATGGCATATACTAGGCCAATTGGGGTTAGAATGACATGAATTAATACCAATATATTTACAATTTTTTACGTAAAAGGGGTGGTCAAAATAATGAAACCACCTCTGATAAGAGTTATAGACTACGCAATAATATGGTATTGGGCTACCATTTGCTTTTAAAACAGCTTGTATTTACGGGAAATAGATTCAAATTAATCTTGATCTGTCTTAAGAGGAATATTGGAATATTCTTCATGAAGGAACGCTTCAAGCTCCTTGAGTGCTGAAGACAATTTGCTTCTCACTCTCTTCTCTAAATATGCCCACAGTGGCTCGATAACATTTAAGTCTGGCGATTGTATAGGACATTGGAGATGCTTAGCTCAGTGTAGTGATTCAAAACCAAGATTGGACAAACTGGAACTGTGAGTATTGGAGCTTCATCATCTTGAAACATGGTATCATTTGTGGGAAAAATGTTTGAGCCATGGGATGAAGCTGGTCACTCCCAATATCAAAGAATAAGTGGCAGCAATTTGCCAGTTCAGTGTGATGATAGGACCTAACGAATACCAAGATTTTGCTGCCTAAACCATTACTGATTCTTGTCCGTATTTCACGGTTGGCATAAGACAGTCAGAATGATGACGACCTTTGCATTCGCCAAACTTAAACTCTCTATCTGATGTTGGAAAAACTGCGAATGAGAATTCCTCGGAAAACATGACGTTTACAGTTATCAAGTCTCCAGTAGTTCTGCACCTTACAGCATTGCATCCTCTTTCTGGCATTATCCTCAATAACGAGTGGTTTGGCAATAGGGGTTCTGCCACAAGTTTCAGCTTTATGAAGTTCTTTCCGAAAAATTTTCCTAGACGCTGGATCGTTAAGGCACACATTAAGTTGTGCAGTTATTTTTTAGGCAGTAGTTTTATGTTTCGGGTTATCATCAATATATCTGGAGCACCAAGAGATAGCGATATACCTTTTATTCCAGCTTCTCAGTTGACGTCAGTATTTTCCGTTGAATATCCGTCCATGTTGAATGATAGATCACATTTGTAAATCAGCCCATTTCCCTGATATGACGTTATTTACAAAGAATTCATAAAGGGCAAGGCAAATCTTTATTAGATCAATGCTTCCAGAACTTTATTTTCAGACTAGTTTGGTGAACTGGAAATGGTGATATGGTTACATGAAATCCTATTTATCCATCTTAGAATTCACTATTCTAATCCAAGGAACTTGTTTAGCCAGGAGGTTGGAATGAGAGAAGTACAGATTGGTACAGGTGCAGGACACTTCAGAATGTTTTGGAAAATGGCCATTAAATTCCGTATTCCGACTGGCTCTAGTTCTAGTGCCAAAATTCTGGAAAACTTTTAGACCTCATTCTGGTTAAATGAGATCAGAAGTTGATCCCTTCAGCCTATGCCAGAGATAGGTCTTGCGTAGTGTGAAGAAATTTATTATCACAACAGAAGACGTATGCCATTAAATTTCTGCAAAATTTAATGAGAAAGAGAAGTCCCTTGAAACTTGATGACAGGTGATCTCTTATACTGTAGTTTAACTTTCATTTAAGATTAGCATGAATGAAATTTTCAGCTAAAGAAAACATTTATGAGTATACTATTTCTTCCCATCCAACCTCTTTACAGATATAAGTTGTTGATCGAAAGGAACGGAACTTATGGAGGTGTAGTAAACAATACCTTTGTTGGGATGAGCAGCATGATCTATAATCAGGTAAATATGTTCTCAATATGCTTTCTTGTATGGTTCCGAAATACTTCTTGATCTGTTAATCGTATTCGTATTTTTCTTCTTTGATCTGGTTACTTTATCTGTGTATAAAATACCACGAAACCGTTGCTTGAATTCGATAACTTGGCTAAGGTGTAAAAGAAAGCTGGCAAACATTCCATCGGTCTCCACGATAGGTGTCATTGTCATTTGAATGAGCCTTCATCCCAAGACGCCACCCGGGTTCTCACCCATATGTGTTTTAGTTCTCAACCGTATTTAAACCACACATTTCTGTTAGTGGGTTAATACAGTGACCAACTGGTCAACTCAAATAACAATTACATATTAGAAAAATTGACCCACCTTTTAGCCTCGCAGTGGGAACGCACCAATTAGGTCCCCACCACGAGTTACCATCCCCACCACGGGGAGGTAGGTCTTTCACTATCGTAGCTCCCTACTCCTCCAAAAAACCGTTTTACAAATTTGGACAAAATATCCAAAAACATTCTTATCATAGAACAGTTCCTTTAGATTATTTACAGTAAGAGCGAGCGTCCCTCGCGCCAGCTGAAGTCTTAAGTCCCGATAATATGAACATTCAGCACCATGTGGAGGCCGGTCTTCGGCACTACGCAAGCACATTGCTCTGTCGGATACAACCCCAACTGAAACCGCCTTGATCTCAGGCCATGTCCAGTGAGAACAGCACACGCTGCAAACCCGAATCGGAGCAGGAACATCGTTTCCTGCTCATGACTCGAACTGAAGGCATAAAAGCATAGAGATACCGTCCTTTCTCAGAATTAGTCCATTGCATCTCCCATATGGCTTCTAAATCATCATTGATTCGCCTTCGTTCAGATGGTAAATCAGGCGTCACAGCCTGATTTACCAACTGAACGGCCTGCCCCACCGGGCACGACCTAACACCAAAAATCTCCCTGAGATCCCTCTCTTTAAGGCATATTTCAGTGCATAACGTGCCACCACCACCACCACCACCACCACCAATTCCGCCGGCATTTTCCCAACTAGGACGCACAGCGAATCAGTGGCAACAGTTCTAAACGCCCTTGTTATACCTAGGAGAGCAAATCTTTGAGCTGATATCAAAGTTCTTTGAACATGTGAATGTTCAATTGACCCTCCCCATGCCCCAGCTGCCCATGTGCACGATAGGTGTTCTTGAACTTCAGAACTTAAGTGAAGTCTGGTGCAGAACGTTTTCCACATTGCTGACTTATAACTATTTACACAAGCCAAGCGGACCCAATATTTGTTTCCGGAAAGGTTGTTGTTGTTGCAGTAGACTTTTAGGTAGGAGGCTGAAACACGATAGCAAATTTAAGAAACATAGATTGGTATAGGTGCAGGACACTTCAGGGTGTCCTGTGGTCGTTTTTTCTCTTTGCTGGACGAAAAACGCGAGTTTCCAGGAGAAAAAACCATGCTGCCCTCGCTTGAGACCAACTAACTAGTCACATTGTGAAAAAAAAAAAAAACAATAAAAATTCGAACTCAGGTCTTTTCCTCCCTGTGTGGGAAGGACGGCAATTCTGCCATCTGAGCTGGGGAGTGGCGTGGACTCGAATACAGTTTGAACTATTTGAAGTTTGATGGGCTCTTTCATTGCGTCAATAAGAGCGGTTTCCCCTTTTCTCAAGCCATTTCCTCCACGAGTAGAAATGAACGACACCAAATCACCTCTGCAAACAAAGAAAGGTAAAAATATTGTTACCTTTCGAAACCAACGAAAGAATGCAAGGTGCTACTGACTCAATATACTGAAAACCAAAGAGACCTATTCACCGATGAGCCAAAACATTATGACCACCTACCTAATATGATGTTGGTCCTCCATGTGCAGGCAAAACAGCTCGTACCCGGCGAGGAATGAACACTACAAGATTTATAAATATGTCTTGTGGTACCTGTACCAACACGTAACCAGCAGATCCTTTGATTCCTGTAAGGTCTGTGGTTGAGACTCCACAGATCGGCGTTGCTCTTCCAACACAAACCACACATGCTCGATGGGATTGATGTCTGGGGAATTTCGAGGCCAGAGAAATACCTGGAAATCTTCCTCATGTTCCGCGAACCAGTCTCGAACAATCCAGTGGCATGGCGCATTATCCTGCTGAAAGACAGCACCGCCAGAGGGGAAGACCGTTGCCATGAAAGGGTGTACCTCGTCAGCAATAACGTTTTGGTAGATATGTATAGAGGTAGCCCATAACTACGCATGTACCATGGCCAACTTCAACGGTCACCCACTGTTGAGGTTGGCCATGGTACACACACTACACGATCATTCAAGGAGACAGGACAGCAGAAGACGAAGTAATAAAGAAGAGAATAGCATAAAGTAAAAAAAAAAAAAAACAAGAAGAAGAACAAAAAATAAAAATAAATAAATAAATAATAATATAAAATCTTTATCCATATCTTTGCCCACCTCTTTATGCGGTGCTGCCCAAAGTAGACCACAAAGAGAAGATAAAAGGTGTACTGTCAAAATAAGTAGTAATGTCATCCAAAAACAAGAGCAGCAGGAACAAGTTCCAGATATAATTCTGTTAATCTGGAGTGGTATAAGAAGTCACTGATTGATGACCGTATCAATGAGCAGAGGACGGATTTAGTTGTGGAGAGTCTTGGTAAAGAATGAATAACCAGAAAAATGCAACGTCCGTTAAAATCTTCGTGTGTTCTTTAAAACCAGCAAAATTTTGGACATTATGTCATCGGGACGACAAACGAGGCATCAGGTTGCATTTTCATTTACGAAGTGTTTTCAGTTTGATTTCTTGCATTAACATTGACGTTGAAAGTCTTCCTGCGATTAAAAGCAGCATTGCAGAAGGTTTGAAGGGCCTGGAAATTATTGACAGATATGAGTGTCTTCTCACATCCCGGAGACAAGTTTGGTACTGTTGCCTTAAGAGCCGATCTTAGGTCCACTTAAATGGAGCATTCAAAAACTACGAGAGGAGAATTTTCCGGTAGCCCACTGTATTAGAAAGGCTGACTTATTAAGAGTTTTGCGTTAATCGAACCATTACAGTTAGCGTATAGGAGGTAAACAATGGAACGAACCTTTTGGTAATAGCTCCTTTTTCGGTAGAATTCCATCTGTTCTGCCAGGTGTTCACTAACAAATTCCAGCATTGGGTTCCTTCAGTTTTGTGATCAGCCTGAGGGTTAACAACGATTCCCTGAAATTCTGTAGAAATGCTCAGCAAATGTAAAAGCAAAGCCCTCTAAACACAACATGCAGGTAAAGTGGTAAACTGCCTGCAAGAGTCTGTAGAGCTGGAGGTGTTACTGTTTGGCAAAGGTGAAGAAGCAGGCTAAGGAGAAAACAACGTTGAATAGTGGATAACTTAGTTTGAGGGTTAACAACGATTACCAGTTGTACGTCTAAACCAACGGCTGGCAGCATAGGTTGTAATTGGGATTATGGTGTATTATAAAATAGATGTAGGGTTTTAGTATTCAATTCCCAGTCTTGTCTGGTAATTGGGAGCAGCATTGCTGTAAACCACTTAACTTTGACGGACAGATGTTGAATATGTGCAGTAAAGAAAAGCGGTCGTCGATGATGACTCCTAAACATGTGGTGCTTGGGACACGTGGAAGTGATTTCTTGTCACGTTTTACAACTGGTGGTCTGCCATAGTCTAATTTGTGGTTAAAAATCATGATCTTCGATTTGATTGGGGATAATTTCAATTTGTTCTTAGAGGACCAAGACGATAGTTCAAAGCGTGCTTTATTGGCATAGAGTTCTAAATCAGATCTTGAGTTTCCATTCACCAAAATGACAAGGTAATCTGCATATGCAAGTTGTTGCACATCTTTAAATTCAGTCATCCTAAGCAGCCAATAATCCAGAACTAGATTCGAAATCAACGGACACAAAATTTATTCTTGGGGGAGCCCACGGGAGACAGATCTGTGAATCCTCGTGCTTTTAGTGATGACGGTGACAGTGCGATCAGCAAAGTAGTTTCTAACAAGTTTATAAAGCTGAAGAGAGCGATGATGGGAACGGAGTCTACTGAGGGCGCTCTCCCCCATAAAGTATCAAAAGCGCCCTCAAAATCGACAAAGATGGCCATAACGTACTTGCAAGTGGAGCTATGAATAAGGTGGTAAATTTCTAATAAGGCTTTTTCGCATCCAAGCCCTTGCCTAAAACAGTATTGAAGAGAGGATGTGGAGATTATAGCTCCCTGCAGTGTGGTAATTTTATGTTTAGGTAAGTAAAGTGTGTTTAGGGTCAAACGGCAATAGGGGATACAGTACGCTGTAAAGGCCAGAGATTTAAAAGTGTATGGATATTGTAGTGTGTAATGGCATGTACCGTTGTTCTTCTGGCCATTTAGCCGCGAGGCCTCTGCTGAGGCTCAACATGCACGCACTTCGCCCCGTGGAGGCAGACAAAGTATACCAATATTTTAAATAAGTACTCTAGCAGGTCCTGCCACCTAGTTTCCTGAGATTTCAGTGGCTAGGACCTAAAAAATGGAGAAGTGATCGCCTGGTGGCAGAGCTAGAATTGAGAGGCCGAAAACTGTGGGCGAATCTAATTTGCAGTAAATAAATTTGGATGTCTGGGGCTTTCACTTACGAGCAAATAGAGTGGGGGAGAGTGAAGGCTGGGGGTGGGCGACAGACAGAAGAATGGAGTAACTAGGGAGGGTGACTACAAGATTTGGTGGGCATGCCAAATGCCCCACCAGAAGGAAAAGTGTGGGTGGCAAGAAGGATTTGGTATTTAGTATTTGGTATGTTCAGGTTCTAACGGTTCCTGAGATTTCTCCCATCTCCGCGTATGTTCTCTGTATCGGTCAAGCCATAGATTTAAAAGTGTGTGGGATATGTACTATGTAGTATGTTGTGCCCATTGTTCATCCGGCCTGTTAGCCGCCGGGCCCCTAGTGGGGCCCGACGTTACCAATACCAGCCACGAGGAGGCCAGCCAGGTGCTACCAGTGATTGAAACAGTACTCTGGCAGGTCCTGCCACCTACTTTCCTGGGATTTCAGTGGCTAGGACCAAAATAAATAAAATAAAAATTAGAAAACTGAATAGTCGCGAGGATGTTTTATTGCGAATTTGGGTTTTTGCTTTAGGAGCACTGTATTGGTTTTTACGCTGAAAGTCTTCATAAAGCCTAATTGAGTTGGGCAAGAATTTTGGTGTGGCTTAGAATTTTGATATAGGGCTAATCGTTGTGTGAGATGACATATTTGGGTGGGGAGACAAAAGGCTGGGAGGTGAAATAGGAAGCAGAGGGGTCGATAGGGAAGGTGACCCCCCCGTTTTTCAGTGTGGCATGCCCATGCCTCACCAGAGGGAAATAGAGTTGGCAAGGGGGAAGGGAGCGTGTGTCTCTCCCCCACCAGGGATTAAGGTTTTAAAGAAATCTCGCAGGTGCGAGATTTGATAGCCAGATGGCACTCTAGTTCTGATGTCATTCCAGTTTTTATCATTTTCAGGAACTTCGTTGTGGTGCGTTTGTATCAAGTCAGAGATGGTTGGCCGCAGGATTCTTGCTTTGGTCTCTCCCAGGAAGAGTAGCCCTGCGCAGGTCTCTTGAGTTTCAAATGGCGTGTCTATTTCTTCATGCTGAGATTTTATTCTTTTGCTCTTGCTTTGACTCTCCTGTATCTCTCCTTTATTTTTACTTCGTCCATGACATTTGGTTTGTGATATATCTATTGGGTGTTATTGTCCTTCCGAGGATCAGCTTGCATTGAGATAATTGTTTTCCTTCTTGTGAATAATTGTTTTGCGAAGTTAGTGCTGTATACTCTTCCTGAGTATCCAATAGTCGCGACTCTTGGTGGATTGGGTTATAATGAATTCTTACAATAAGACTTGCTCTTATATCTTCATAGTTGCCGCAGTCATGCATAACGTGACTCCAAGTCTCTGGTTCTCCACATGGACAATTCCTGTCTTCTATTATGCCCATTGTGTTTAGTTTATCTCTGAACGGGCCGTGGTCTGTTAATAAGTAGGTAGTGTTGAGGCCCGGGTATATCCATGCTGGTGCTTTTGGGTACATTTTTGTTACAAGGGGAAGAAATTAGTCGGTTATTGCTCCTTTGGTGGTTTCATTCCACCTTGTTTGTCAAATGTGAGTTAGGTGTGCATAAATTCTTTTTTGCTCCTGCTTCCAATCATTGGTAACATTGAGGGTTAAGCCGTTAGTTGTGATTAGTATTGCCTTTTGTAATAATACATTAATCCAGTTCGTACTACCTCTAAGTCAAGGTACTACATCAGTAAGGGCAGTGCATCAGCAATGAACTGAAGCGCTGCCGTACTAGTTGTATTGCTTGCCCTAGTGATGGTTAGTAGTATGTTCCTTTGTATTGTTTCTAATATTTTCCTATTTGTTGCTGTGTTGGTCTTCGTCATCCATACAGGTGAACCGTAGATAATTAGATAATTTCTGGTATAAATAAGGCTTTATAATATGAGGAGAGGGTCCTCTTGTTTAGTCCCCAGTCCTTTCGCGTTATTCTTAGTATGAGTCCTGTATATTTGCGTATTTTCTTCCTGAGCTAATTTAGATGGGGTTTAAATGAGAGATTGCTATCTATAATTATCCCTAGTTACTTCATCTAGTTGGTTAGTCTGACAGTAGTACCTCCTATTTTGATTTGTGGCGGCCGGTTTAATTTAAGCTTTCCTCTAAGAAGAACGGAGCTGGTCTTTTCCGGTGCTATTTTTAGATTGTTTATTTTGGCCACTCCTGTAGAGTTTGCAGTGCTTTGTTTGCTTGCTTTTCCAGATTTGCTCTTGAGTCCGCTGCTGTGGATACGAACAAATCATCAGCAAAGGCCTGTGCCTCCGCATCGCCCAAGTCCTTGCAGAGAAAGTCATTTAGAACAATGTTCCACAGGAGTGGCCCCAGGACCGATCCCTGGGGGCAGCCCCTGCGGACAAGACGTGTGAGGCGTGAGGATCTGCACTTCCCTGTTCGTGATATAGGATTTTAGGCTGTCATAAAGATTTTGTGGCAAAGATGCAGCACGGAGCCTTGCCAGGACGCTCGGCCACCAGAGGGTGTTGAACGCCCCAGCAAAGTCCACTGCAATCACTAGAAAAGCAAAGTCCACTGCAATCACTAGAAAATACTTGTTGGTTCATTGCGTGGCTTTGTTGAGAAGATCCAGAATCGCATCTGTGGTTGAAGAACCCTGTTTAAAGCCATATTGTTTTGGACTGCTGAGATTTGTTTCTGTGTAGTAGTGTTCGATTCTCTTGTGCAATAGCCTTTCGTAAATCTTGCTAACTGTTGATAACAGGGCTATCGGTCTATACGATGTTGGTAACTCCAGTGGTTTTGTTGGGCTTTTTGGTATCAATTTTAGTATAGCTGTTTTCCATTGAGTTGGGAAGTGGCCTTGTGCCAAGCAGCAGTTATAGAGTCGCAGAAGGAGTTGGGGAACATATTCTGCTGTCTTTTTAATCATTTCTGGTTCGATTAGATCTAAACCTGGGTATCGCTTGTTTTTTGTTCTGTTTGTAGCCTCTTGTATCTCTTCAACAGTGAATGGTGGTTCTATTTGGGTGTTTGCATATTGCGCGTTTCATTGGCATATTTTTGTCTGCTCCAATGTCATCTCTGTTGGCGGTTCCTGTATGATTGTTGCAAGAATATTTGTTACTGAGTCTTTCCACGTTGTGGTCATAGTGCCTTGCGGGGTTTTGGTTGCCGTTGTCACTTCGCCTCTGGGCAGCCTGCTGGTTGTGATTTTGTACACCACCCCCCAGGGGTAAGTATTTCTTGTTGTTTGGACGAAGTTATGCCAACTTTCCCTTTTGCTCTTTTTGATTTTGTCTGTGTACTGGTATCTGAGTTGACGATATCGATTTCTCAGTTCCTCAACTTCCGCTGCTGGCCACGTTCTTCTTGCCCTTTGGAATTCTTTTCGTTTCGCTTGTATTATCTTTCTCAGTCTTTGGAGCTCTGGTGTTGGGTACTCTTCTTTTCATGGCTACTTCTGCTGCCGTGTTAATCATTTCGGTCACTTCTGTTTGCAGTGTTTAGGGGTTTTCCATCTCAGGAGCCAGATTTCCATGCGTTTCCATGTAGAGCTGCTCCTGGTTACGGAGATTCTCTTTAAATGTGTTCCAGTTAGCTTTGTGAACATTGAATCTGCTCTGCATCTGCCTTATTATTGGTGTTCTGTGTAGGTTTCTTTTTATGGAGTATGTAATTGTCCTATGGTCAGATGTTGACCAATCACTTTAAACTGTCCAGTCTGTGATATAATTCTCTATATTTTTTGTTACCATAGTGACGTCTATGATTGCTTCACAAAGCGTATTGCAGAATGTTGGGAGACAGAAGGGTTGGTTAATAACAGTGAATATCGAGTTTGTTAGAAAGTCTTCCAACTTCTGTCCATTGACCATTCCTCTGCGGTCAGGGGTGCGGTTATGCCACAGTGGTGATCTGCAGTTCATGTCTGCTCCAATAATTATCTTTTGTCCGGCTAAAATTGATTGTACGTTCTCTAAGTACGCTGTGGCAAAGTCAATTTCTATGCCAGGTCTACAGTAGAGAGCTATGACGTAAATGGTTCCAATCGAAGTGATTAACTGGGCACAGGCTGCCCAAGGCGTGCAGAGCTGCTGGATTTTTGTGACAGTTATATCCGTATTTCTTACGATTATTGCCGCCTAAGGTGTATCCTCTGTGCAGTGCACAATTTTGTAAGATATGGGGTATCCTCTCACCTGTTTTTGTTGGGTGAACGGTTCCTGTACGATTATGAGGTCAGTGTTTTCCTCGTCTGCCTTCTTTCTAATCTACTCGACCACTGCCCGAGCACGCAGCGCATTAAGCTGTTGTATTTTCAGTATCCCGGTGTTGAAGGTTTGTTTAGGGAGAGAACCCATAATCAATCCTGGATTTGTATAACTCCTTGGTTCTGATGTATGTTGGACATTTTGCGTCTCTTAAGGAGTGCGCATGCTCTCACTTAAGGCTTTTACAGTTGGCGCAGACAGGCTCGCTAGCTTCGTTTGAACAGTTTCTAAACTCATGCCCTTTTTCGGAGCAGTGGCTGCAGGTCGGTTCCTTCTGGGAGCAGGTGTGTGTAGTGTGGCCACACTTACAGCAGCGAAAGCACTTTGGAATGATCACGTGCTCCCTGTAGCACAGACACCTCCACTCGATGTATATTCTTGATTGTGCCTTGATCGCTTGCCAAGCAACTGGGGCCAGCTCGACTGTCCAGTTGCTGTCAATTCCATTTCTTGCTTTTGTATTAAATTTCGGTATTATAAGATTTTTGGCCTGTTTGTCTGGGATCTAATGTTTTAGATTCTTTTTGTAGCTCTCATGTGCTAGCTGCTCAGCTGTCATCTCGGAGACAAACACGACAATGGAGGGACCCTTTTTCTTCGGGATCTCTGCCCTTAACCCGAGCGTTGTTATTTTGATATTTGTTAGGATCTGTTCGGCTTCTTCTTTACTTGCCGTTTCTATTACTGTCCCCGGGTTTCTAGTTTTTCTTATTGACTAATCCTTGTGTTTTCAAAATCTCTCTTCATGTTTTCAATTACCTTTTGCTTAATTTGTTCACTGGTGTGCTTTTCCTCCTCCGTGGGACGTAGGAGTACTAGATTTGGAGTTTGTAATAGCGTTTTCCTTTTCTGAGTCTGGACATTGGTCGTATTTTCTACCTCTGGCGGTGTACTCCTCAGCGCATTGTGGCATAGGATGTGGCGAGCTGTTGCGTTTGAATGCCTCCACCAGCCTTGTATGTTTCCAGAGCTGCAATAGCTTTCTGATGCTCTACATTATTTTGCAGTAGAATTGTCTCGAGCTTTGTCCATTGTATGACTATTTTAGCTGTAATCTCAGAGGACATTCTACTGCTGTAGCCTCTCATTATGGTTTCTAGTGCCGCTCTGAGTACCAGTATTTGATCGAGTACTGTTCCCTGCGGGAGGGTGGGGTCAAGGGGATCTCATTAATATCTATGTCTTGATCCGTGTCTTGGGTTTTCAGTAGAGGAGAATGAAGGACCGTCATCTCCCCTCCTTGCCAGGGAAAGGAAAGAAAAAGTGTGCCAGGCAAGGGCGCCAGCTCAGATCGCTAATAAGGCTAGTTTGTAGAGAGGCTCTGCAATTTCTTCGGTTAGTGGAATGTCATATCTAGGACATTGTCCAGTCCGAAGTTTCCAAAAGTCAAATTTATTTTGTAACCATTCATGGGTTATGTTCCAGTCCGAGATTATTTACTCCAGTCAGTTTGGGTGTGCATTTGTGAATTTATTTTGGTCTTTCTGCTATGAGGCCGGATCCCTGCAAGCTTGATTTGTTCTGGTGGCCCTTAGTGGTGTAAATTATTTTTTTCAGAGATGTTCCTGGTTTTGCAATGTGAATCGAATTTCAGTTATGAGCCAGCAGTGTAGATCTTCATATAGGTGGCAGTGATACATGAGGTATTCCATTGTTTCTGTTTGGCCGCAGTGGCAGAGAGGGGTGTCACTGAGTCTGAAGCCTCATATCTTGTGTCTGAAAGCACCATGTCCGGTTAGCAAGTATGTAACCAGGAGTCCTGGAGAGAGCTAGTAAAGTGTAAAGTGTAAAGTGTAAAGGGTGTTTAGGGTCAAACGGCACCAGGGGTTTCCCCCATCTCCGCGTAGTTTACATTGTGGTGTGATACAGTTCACTGTAAAGGCCAGAGATTTAAAAGTATATGGATCTTGAGGTGTGTGATGTTGTGTACCGTTGTTCTTCTGGCCATTTAGCCGCCAGACCCCAGCTGAGGCCCGACGTTGCCCACACTTCGCCCCGTGGAGGCAGACCAGGTACACTAGTATTACAGTTATTTACTCTGGCAGGCCCTGCCACCTAGTTTCCTGAGATTTCAGTGGCAAGGACCTTAAAAAAAAAACAAAAAAAACACGTTTGCGTGGGTTGATCGCTAGATTGAAAGACCGAAATGTGAGCGAAATTAATTTGGAGCTATTAAATTTTCACCTGTGGGATATACGCTGGCGAGCAGGTAGAGAGGGAGAGGAGACTGAAGACTGGGGGGAGAAAAACAGAAGAAATGGGGTCAATAGAGGAGGCGACCCCATTATAAGTCAGTGGGGCATACCCATGCCCCACCAGGAGGAAATCTGGGTTGGCGAGTAGGGGAGGAGGCAGGAGGGGTAACCTCCTGTCTCCTCCCCCACCGCCGAGGGAGGGGGAAAGAAAGATGGGTCCAGCAAGAGCGCCGGCACCGATTGCCACTATGGCTGGCATATGCAGAAAGCTCTGCGGTCTCATTGGGCTGGTTGGAATTCAGCTGAATAGAAAGTCACTCATGAGGCTGTGTCCCGGCTGGAGGAGGTCCACATATCCGGTGTGCACTTTTCGTGGGTTATGTCCGGTTCGTTTTTCCCTCCTTTTCCCTTCTTCCTCCTTCTTTCCTGAGGCAGTTATTTGTTGGTTTGTACTGTTTGCTCTCATAGGTTATTCATTTCATGGTTGTTGCTGTTGTGGTGGTGGATTCGGGAGAGTCCGCCTTCTTGTGAAGAGGTTTTGCGCATATTGAGTGAAGGCACTATAAGTATCTTTTTCAGTTAGTATTCCTGGTCTCTTAGCATTATTTGGGTGGTGGTTATAAATCGGCAGCGGAGATCCTCGTACAGTGGGCAGTCATACATCAAGTGCCCCCATGTCTCGCGTAGACCGCAGTGGCATAGGGGGGTGTCACTCAATCAGAATCCATGGAGTTTTCCTCTTATGGTACCATGGCCGGTCAACAGGTAGGTGGCGAGAAGTCCAGGAGAAAGCCAAGGTGGATAGTTTGGGTACACCAGCGTTCCAATTTGTGGTCAGTTTCAGGGCCCAAAGTGAAGTTCAGATGGTTAGCCTCACGTCCCTTGGAGAGTTGATATATTAGGCCGCGGAAGACTATTTCAAGGTCTAGGGGAAGAGTCCCTGTCAGGGCCTGGAGGGCGTGTGTGCTTACAGTATTGCAGGCTCTTGTTATTATAAGTAATATATACCGTTGCGTGGTGTCCAGTTTTCTTCTGTTGACGGCCGTGGTAGCCTTCCGGTACCACACGCCAGCGGCATACGTTATGGCAGGCAGGAATACGGCTTTATAGAATAGCTTGAGGGCTCTCCTCCGCAGGCCGCAATCCTTGCGCGAGACCCTCATGAACAGAGCAGAGTATCTTCTTATCTTTTTCTGTATGTAGGTCAGATGAGGGGTGAATGAGAGGTTATTATCTAGGACAACCCCGAGGTGTTTTAGTTCCTTTGTCAGCTTAATTGTAGTTCCTTGGATGCGGATTTGTGGTGGTCTCCTGATGTCCAGGTTACCTTTTAACAGTACTGAGCTGGTCTTGGTTGAGGATATGCGGAGATTGTTTTCGTCGGCCCACTTCTGTAGGGTGTCAATGGCAGGAGTAGCAGAAGTTTCTAGCCTGGCTCTGCTGTCCTCTCGCAGTACCAGGGTCAGGTCGTCCGCGTATGCCTGAGTTGCCACACGACCTAGGTCTAGATTTAGAAAACCGTCGAGAACCATGTTCCAGAAGAGCGGACCCAAGACTGAGCCCTGTGGGCAGCCTCTGAAGATCTGTCTGGAAATTGACAAGTAGATATTTATGGTTTGTTGTTTCAGCAGCTCTGGTAATGTTTTCCAGGGCATCCAGAGTGGAGCAGCCCCTCCTAAAGCCAAATTGATTCTGTGATTGTAGGCGCTAGTGGGGGTATTTTGGATATACTGGCTGAATTGTCAGCACGAATTTCCAGGTGATTTCACCTTTGACTGAGTTTTCCCAGCCGGTTCGCCAGGTCTGTTGGAGATGCAGTGTGAGTCGCTTCTTTTCCATTTTAGGGTCATTGGCTAAGTCAATCTTGTAGTTCGGGCAGGTGGATGGTTTTCCTTTGGTGAGGTGATGGAGGATTTTGCAACGAACGATCTCCAGGTACAGGGGAGGGCACCCATAAGGACCTGCAGCGCGTGAGTACTGATCGTACTGCAGGCACTGGAGATCGTTGGCAGGGTGTATCTTTGTATCGTGTCGAGTTTTCTCCTGTTGACCGCGGTGGTCGCTTTGAGGTACCAGACTCCGGAGGTGTATGAAATGGCTGGCAGGAATATTGTCATGTAGAAGAGGACAAGAGTTCTTTTCTTCAAGCCCCAGTCCTTACAGGTGGCTCTTGCAAAGAGTGATCAATAGTTTCTGATTTTATTCCTGATGTTGGTCAGATGTGGTGTGAAGGACAGATTCCTATCGAGCATGAGGATGTTTAGGTAAGTGGTAGACGTCAAGTGCCCGGCACATGGATGACTGGACCCAGGGTATCCCAGCAGAAAGTAGCCCAAAGCATGACACCGCCGCCACTTGCTTGTTTTCGTCCCATGGTGCATCCAGGTGCCATGACCTCTCCAGGTAAACGATCCACACGCACTCGGCCGTGTACAAGGTGCAACAGGAAACGTGATTCATCGAACTAGACTATCTTCTTCTAATCACTCAAGGTAAAGTTTCGATGCTAGCGCGTGCCCATTGTAGGCGCTGCCGCCGGTGAACCGTGGTTAGCATGGGCACTCGGAGCGGCTTGCGGCTACACAGCCCCATTTTCAGCAGGGTTCGATGTCTGTGTGTTGTGACACATTACGCCCGTCACCAACTTTCCAATTACCGGCGAGTTGCGCCACGTACCATCCGGGAGAGTCGTCGCTCACCTGGAGCATTGATGAGCCGTGGTCGTCCAACACCTCACCGGAGATTCGTGGATTCTCATCCTCGAACCTCTTTTGGTAGGTAATAACCACGGCTGACTGTGAGCACTCCACCAGTGGTGCCATTTTGGATATGCTCTGACCCAGTCGACTGGCCATTACAATTTGGCCTTTGTCAAACTGGCTTAATTTCGCTGCATTTCCAATCTGAAGAACAAGAGTAACACTGATTAACAGAGCTCAGTATCAGAGGTTTTTTATACGGTGTCTCGACCCGCGCACGCGCCGTAGTTCACCTGCAGTTGCTTGGATTTGCATAACGACTCGCTGGTCATGTTTTGGCTCATCCTTGTAAATCTTAACATTAATAAGTTAGTGGTAGACGTCATTTGATACTTTAATTGCATCAAATTTTTTCTTTCACCTTCCTTAAGAATCGTGCTAAATATTTTATTATAAATTATTTGGGTTTCATCTTTATTTAATATAATTTATTTTAATCCATACTTTTATCAAACTTAAATGACTAATTATTGTACCTTATGGATAGGTATGTTTAAATAAAAACAACTTTACTGATTTATAATAAAAAGTTTGTTTTAATGCTGAATAATTCCACGCTCATTTAAGCTCAAGCGTAAATGCTTGAACATCAACGTTGAATTTTGTTTTTTCTTAAATAGCCTACCAAATTCAGCTTTCTGCGTTACCAAAAAATTTGGTTTAGGTATACAGCAGATATGTTGCCTTTTTAAACTTTTCTTATAAACTAACTTGGCAAGGCTTAAAATTAACTTCATTTTCAAATCTGTGGTGATTTCGACTGTATTTAATTTAAACCATTTTTATAAATATTTTGGGCTTGTAGAAAACCACTTCGTGAATCCTCTCTTTGTAAACCAGTTCAATTATTTGGCTACCTGGTCTTTCATCTTTCTTAATACATATGTAATATTATACGCAACTTTCTTGTAATGCTCTTTCCAGGAAGCTGATATCAACGCCATTGCAATGACTTTTAACTACGATAGAAGTTTGGCAGCTGACAGCGTTTTTCCATTCCTGATCACTACATTTGCATTCATGACCAAAAGTCCACAAGAAATGCTCTCCCCAACTGCAGTTTTTCAACCATTTTCATTGAATGTGAGTCTTTTATCAATATTCTTTAAAGATAATGAAGAACACTACCATTTCGGTAGATTAAATAGACTATAAGTGTCTTTTATGTAATTAATTTATTCAAAAACTCTTAAAGTTTTTGCCAGCCAAAGTTAGATACAACTTCCATTTGTGTTCTTGGAATGCTAATAAGCTTCTTGTTTTTGTTGTTCTGAAGACTCAGTTTTACATCTCAAGACACAAAAAATCGAACTTAGAATTAAGTTTGCAAACTCTTTGCATTAATTCTTTAGTATCACATATTTTAAACAAGTTAAACAAGCAAGCGCATTTTGCTTAAATATACTTATAATGAAAATTGAACAGCAGGTTTGATTATTCAACTCCTACTCCTGCTCCAGTTACGTAAATCCATGTGTCATTCTAACTCTCCTGCTTTGTTTTCAGGTTTGGTTTTCGCTCCTAACCTCGCTGTTAATAAGCAGTTTCTTTGGATATTTCATTCTGGAAATTTCATCTCGAATTACTAACGGTGCAAAATTAAGTTTAATCGAGGTTTTCTGGATGCTGTTTGCAACTCTTACTTCAAAAGGTGAGTGACCTGTTGTTAAATGTTTTTGTTTTTAAATTTTGATTCAGGCAAAATGTTCGAAACATAATCTCTGAAAAGCTGTTACCCTATTCGCACAAAGTATTACACCTATTCAAGTCCTATAGAGGAGGTTCAAGGAGTGGACACGTTCATCTCACTCTTCCGAATGATTTCTTCTTAAGAAATGTTGCAGGGTTTCTATTGTTAACAGATTATTAATTTTAAATGTCATCATCAATCATCAAACATCAAGAGGAAGATTAATTTGTTATAAATTAATACAACACTTAAAATGATTTTCTTTTAAAATTATTCTTTTTTCAGGAATGAAATCATTCTTTCGCTCCCGAGCATTTCAGGTGTTTGCTCTGTTCTGGTTGGTATTTTCTTATGTAATGATAGCGTCGTACAGCAGCTGTCTCCTATCCTTCTTGACAATTTTGCACAAGGAAGCATCCATAGATACAATAGCCCAGCTGTACAGAGCCCTCCGTAATAAAGAATTAACGTGTGGGACAATAAAATCTGGTGCTTCCTATTCTGCAGTAATGGTAAGTTAACTCCAGTCTATCATCACTTCAATAGCACAGAAATATTATTTTCTGTTGATTACAATGATTAATATACTTGATTATGTTTCATTGTCGTTTTATGAATTTCTCCACTACCCTACGTCTCAATTTGGCTAATTATCACTGTCCCTGCTACTGCTGTACCAGAAACCACTGCTTCTTCCAATTAGTTGCCATTAATTGCAAAAGATATTACGCTCAAATGGGTTTCCTGGAATTATATTACGATAAACCCATTTTACCTTTTTGGAATTATGTCATTTAAATCGACATTGACTACTAACTGTAGAAGATGAACCAATCTCCTTTCCTCGTTTTTCGTACCGTAAGGGCACAAAGGAAGGGTCCTTTGTGGCCTTACCGTTATCCTTTCAAAAATTCACCCTAAAGACGTCCCAACTGAAGGATACATTTTAGGACTTCTTTTCAATGATTAATTCTTCCCCCCCCATATATCCATTTGAGTCTACAGACAATCTCTATTATGTCTGCAGTGATGTTACTTATCTAATTTGCTATCTCCAGATGCAATCGCTAACAAAACAGCTAACCGTCAGACTTCTGCCTTCATGTATTCTCTGGAAACAAAAACTCCATCTTCTTTGTAGCCAATGTTCCTCAATACTTCATTACTTGTTGTGACATAAATGACACAAACAAGGATCGTGCATAGCCCTGGACTGGAATAAACTTCAGTTTTGTCATTTTTCTGGTCACCTTTTTTACTAAACTCACAGAGTTTTCTTGTAAAAATAAAATTTCTTACCTCCAATGTTACAATTCCTATAGCATAAATATTTTCCATAGTGCAACTTTCAATTCAATGTGCAGAATGGACAGTATTCAAATGTGGATTCTAACTGGCGTACTCTACTTCTGATGTAAAAATCTTTCTCGTATATATCACAGGACAATTGTCGACATTCGCCGGACAACACCGTGGCTGCTGGGTGAATAACCAGCGGATTATGATTCGGCATACTTATTTGTAAGCATGATCAAAGTGAACAAGGTAATGTGTTAAGTTTGTTTGTGCAGGTGAACGTGGTAAATATCAGCGAATAAAAATATGTTAAAATCCCTCTCAAGAGCGAACTAGGAATTGCTTATCAACATTGACCTTTATCAGGACCATGTTCAAAAACAGTCTATACCAAATTCTTCACTCATAAGTAGCAAGCAAGCAAGGTTCTGAAACGATTCTGGACCTCACTCTCCTCTTATCATCGAACTCTTATAGCAGTCTATTTTTTGATACCTCAGACAATTCAGTTCTCTATAAAAAAGGTTCCTTTTTTTCTGAGGAGGTGTTTGTCCCTCCTGCCCCATGGTTGAAAATTGAAGCAGGAAAAGAGGAATAACTACAATGACAAAAAAGAATAGGAGGAAAAGAGCTAGTCTCTTTTCACAAGCCAGCCAGCAAAGAAGACCACTAGGAGAAGATACCACAAGAGGAGACGCCAGCAGGCTAATAGGGATCACGACAACAGGATATGCGGTAGATTGGTTATTTAAGTAGATATTCTTCAATCTGTTCTAATCCAGAACTCCAGGAACCTCCACCCGGTAGGTGAGAAGCTGAAGTTGTGAATCGGAGTCATGGTACAACTATAACCAACTTAGTTTACATAAATGAAGAGTTCCATTCCAGTGAGAAACCATAACTCGACATAGCGGGACACTGTTTTGGGTTGAGACCCCACCAGTGGTTTCGTTACTCGTGTGAAGTAAACAGAACTCTGTAAATGACAGAAGTGTGTGTGTGTGTGTGTGTGTGTGTGTGTGTGTGTGTGTGTGTGTGTGTGTGTGTGTGTGTGTGTGTGTGTGTGTGTGCGTGTTAGAATAGCGTTGGGTTTTGCTGTTTTTCTGGTTTTTGGCTCTGCCGGGTCCCTAATGGGATTCTACTTTGCCCACCACTATAACGTAAGCTAGACAGTCCATAGTTCTCTAGTTGGTCTCTTACTACGGTTACCTCAGCTTCCTGACAAAGGCCAAATTAAAAAAAAATGAGTGGGGGAGTAGAGCTGCAATGGCAGTAAGGAATAAAGAAGGACGAAGAAAGCAGCATCCTTGCAATAGAGGACGAAGGGCAAGGACAGAAGTAACTGGGGAACCCTCGGTTGGAATTGTTAAACTAATATAGTAAGCTTATCTACGAAAAGATCTAAACCTCCCAAACACTTCCTAGTTCATTTCACAAATATACGTGGTCTCAATTCTAATCTCAACGATGTCCATTTCCAATTGCAGTCGGTCAAATCACAAATACGTTTTCTGACAGAATCTCAGTTATCGGTTGATTCAACTACTGCTCATCTCAGATGCCCAAATTATTCGCTGCATGATTCCTTTCGCCTCAAAGGTGGTACTTGTGCATATGTCCATTCTGATATTCCCTGTCAGAGACTTGGCAATTTGGAATCTCCTCTCTTTGATTTTTCTGGCTTAAAATCTCTCTACCTCATTGTGTCAAATTCATCTGTTGTCTCTACCGTTCTCCCAACTCCACTAATCACTTGGAGCTCTTTGACTTCCTCTCTTTGCAACTTGGCTTTCTCCAGTACAACTTTCCTAAGAGTGAGATAATTTCTTTTGTGATTGTAATGTTCACAACTCTAGCTGGCTTCCGTTTTTTAGTCACACCGACTCAGCAGGTCGAGATGCTGAGGCTTTTGCAATTACTAATGATCTTGCACAGACTGTTCATTTACCTACAAGAATACCAGACAATCCTAACATTACAACGAACACACATGATCTTTTTCGCACAAAAAAACCTTCTAAGTACACGGCCGAAGTGAATGTCCCTTTAGGCACCTCACATCATAATTGCTTGGTGATTGTCTCTTCTCCAAATGAACGTTTATCTCATGGCTATTCCCAACCTCGTGTTATTTGGGATTACAAGAATGCAAAATGGGTTCACCTGCGAGATTTCCTTTCTTCTTTTCCTTGGTGGGATAACTGTTTCAAACGTTTGATGTCAACCTTTACGCAGATCGGGTCAGTGAAATTATTCTTGTAAGAATGGAATCCTTTATTCCACAGTCCACTTTAAAATCTCGTCCTTTATCTAAACCTTGGTTTTCCAATAAATATGCTAAGACTGTTCAAGTGAAGAACGCTGCATATCGTAATTGGCTTGTTTTCAATTCTTCAATTTCATTTTCTGCCTACACCAAAGCTCGCAACAATTGTAAAGCAGTTATTAATCAGTTCAAACTAGAGTTTGAACAGGCTAAGAGTAGAAAACCTGCTTTTAACCCTAATGGTAGCCGAGCATTCCTGTCTCTTGCCAAAGGTATTGGCCGTAACTTTTGCCCATTTCTGCTCCCACCACTGTCAAAACCAGATGGTTCTGTTTTCACTTCAGCCAAGGATAAAGCGGACTTGCTAGCATCCCATTTTCTTCCAACTCATGATCTTGGTAAAACACCTCCCACAATTCCCAACACGCTCCATTCAATGCCTCCTGTGGTGTTCCGTCAAAAGGATGTCAGAAGGATTCTGACGAATCTTGATGCTAAGAAAGCTCCAGATCCTCATGGTATTTCTCCACTTGTTCTCAAAACCTGTGCTCCTGAACTTACTCCTATTCTTTGCCGCCTTTTTTCACTTTCTTATTCCAAAGTTGTTTTTCCTTCTGCTTGGAAATTTGATCATATCGGCCAATTCCTAAAAAGGGTGACAAATCCCTCCCATCCAATTATCGTCCCATTTCAATTACTTCTACTCTTTCTAAAGTAATGGAGAAATCAATTAACCGCCAACTTTAAAATTACCTAGAAACCATTCGTCTGATCAATGGTCGCTGAGTTCCACTGGTGATATTCTGGCTTATGTTACTCATTTGTGGACAAATTCAATGGAAACGTTTCGTGAAACACAAGCAGTTGCTCTAGACATGTCAAAGGCATTCGATCGTGTTTGGCATAAAGGTCTTCTAAATAAGCTTCCATCTTATGGTTTGCGAACTGTTTTTTTGCAATTGGTTATCCGGTTTTCTCTCTGATCCCTTACTAAGGTTGATGGTAGATGGCTCGCGGTCTTCTAACTTCTTCGCCAATCCTAGTTTCCGCCAAGGTTCAGTTCTTTACCCCACTCTTTTCTTCTTTTATATTAATGACCTTCTTCCATTGACTGGAAATCCTATCCATAGTTTTGCTGATGATAGCGCACATTTCATACCACTTTCCATTTTGAGAAACCTTGTCCTGCTCAATCAGCTTCAATTTCTCGAATGTCCGCTACCAATTCCTTAAATGCCGATCTTCAGGTAATTCTCCAGTGGGGTAAACACAACTGAGTTGATTTCAATCCTTCTAAAACTCAGTCTTGTCTTATATCTCGTAAAGAGGATTCTTCTGCTCCTATGCTTATCTTTGGTGACACTCCGATTTCTAGGCAAAATGATATATCTCTTTTGGGGATTACTCTGACTTCTAATCTCTCTTGGCATAAGCACATTACAAATATTGTTTCCTCTGCATCTAAAAACTTGGTTTTTCTCTTTCGCTTTCGGCGTTACTTTCAAACAAGGTTTTCGTCATGTCCGCCCATCATCTAAACTATCTTCTACATCTGAAAAAAAAAATTGTGGATATCCACCGCTAACTCCTTAGTAGAAAAGTAATTGCACGTAATGGAATGCAATCGCCGCACAGACTCAAAAAAAAAGAACTAAATCAGCCCTCTCAACAAGTCTGTGACGCTGATGTTGACGTCAAGTATTACTGACTTCACGATCTTCAATGTTTCCTGCTGACATTGTGAAATATTTTGTTATAATCATCTTTAATAATTAAAGTAATTCTGTGTTCTTATTCAATGACTTCTTCCGAGTGGAAGACTTGTCTCTTTAACTGTTATTATAATAATGATAATTATTATTTCTAATTTTATCAACAGACTTCAACGTTTGGTGCTCTTCAGTTAGTCCGGAACCAAATCGAACATGATTCTTCACTTATTTTCAATACATCTATAGAGAGCATAGCAAAAGTTTTAAAAGGGAATTACTGTTTCCTCGATAGCAGAATTGACTTGGAATATCCAGCTACTGAATATGGCTCTGACAAGGTTTTAATATCAAAAGACAGCTTTTATTTCTCTCCTTTGGGTCATTTCATCCCCAAAGCCCATCCATGCTTGGAGACATTTTCAATTACGTAAGGAATCGAACGTTTTCTACGTTTATATTGGTAAATTCTTAAAATGAACAAATATAATAATATACTGATACAAAATTAGTAGAAATAAAGGTTGGTTTCTTTTTTTGAAGTTGATAAAATAGGCATCATGGTGTCAAAATTCCGAGTATCCAACAGAAATCGATCTAGCACCTTACAGAACCACACATTATGCAAATTATTCATGTCTATAAAAATAAGTTTGCGACCACATCATTTCATTCCGGTTTTTGGCTTGCTCAATGGAATAACCACAACTCCGGTACTCAGCATGACAAGCCATCGTCGTTTAGATGATTATTTTGAGATGGTGGACGACTTGAAGCCGGACAGTCGCAAGATCTGCCGTGCTGTCTCTTATGTCTCCCTTCTGACTCTCTCTCTCTCTCTCGGAGGTAGAGTGAAGATATGAGCTCTCTGAGCTCTGCCAAGTACTGACCCTATTATTGCCGTTTGGTTTTTAATTAATTATGTGCATTCTTAAACCATTCTAGATTAATGTTTCAGTTAGTTGAGTTTAATACTAATATTTTCATTATTTGAATTGTGTTGGAATTAGCGTGTTAACAGTGCAGTGTGGTGGCCACCATATTGGTTGAATATCGTTATTCGGGCAGGTGCAGCTTTAAGTTGAGCATGCATTCTAATTTGAGAGAAGGTGAGAGTTACGTGAATTGGTAGTGATAGAAGCTTCACAGATTCTGTGGAGTGCATTTGAATGAATTTCAGAGTTCGCCCGGATTTCTGAGGTATGAAAAACAAAAGGAAAAATCAGCGAGAGGGGGAAAGGAAGATGAGATTGGTGCTTGCCGTCTAGAGTTCCTAGGATGTCTACAGAGGGTAGTAAAAATGCCTGACAATAAACTCCTGAGAGGAAAGAGTTTGAAAGTAAGTATTTCTAGTGGAGTAGCTGCTATTACCAGTACGATTGCAAATTCTAGTGATGCTATTAGTACTGGGGATGTTGATGTGCAGGCATCAGCAGACAGACAAGCTGAGGTAACTGACCAGGGAACTCCAATTGAAGAAATCGGAGAAGGTGTTCAGTTATTTTCAGAGCCACGGTCCTCAGAGGTACAAGTGGATCTTCTGAATCTTGATGTAGACATTTTTTTTTTTTTTTGGTGATGATAGTAGGCAAAGCACAGGAACAAGTTTGCCAGAGAGCATGGATAGAACAAACGTTTATATCCATGAACAGAGATATGGGGATACTAACGCCATTTATGAATTAATTTCAAAATTGGAGAAAGTGGTGGATTTTACCACTAATGATGGCAACAAGGTAACTAAATAGGCTTCTAATTTTATTGTAGATACGTGGGTTAATATGGAGATGGTCACCACAGCTTTATTAATTGATAACGAGCGTTTGAAGGCAAAAATAGACGAGCTACAGATGAGAGTTAATTTATTTGATGGTCTTGATAGAGGTCAGCGTATTATGCCTATATTGGGAGAACATTAAATATCTTATGCTGATAAAGGTAATTCTGTAAGAACACGGGAGGTGACAAATAATCGGTATGTGGGGGTAGATTATACCGAAGGTGAAAAGAACAGGGCTACTCTGTTAAGGCCAGGGAATTAAAACCTAAGACAGGCAACACCTTGATACTGAGAGGAGAATGAAACCACGTACAGTACAAGCCAGGAAGTTAAAGTGGTGGTAAATACTCTAAAACAGAATTTTAGGGATATAAAAGTTAGGAACTTAATATTGATTCGCAACAGGGGGTGTTAATTGAAACTGATAGTGGAAGATTTGAATAAATTAGCTGGTTCTGAGAATTTGCGAGGGAAAGGGTTAAAGTATAATAATGTCAAGTTAGCCAATCCGACAGTTCTGATTTATGATGTACCCAAGGAAGAAATTTTGGAGGATTTGAGTAGGAAGTAAAAAAAAAAGGTGGTTCTGTGAGATTTAATACTGGCTTCAAATCACGAGTAAATAATTGGTTTATAAGCTGCAACTTCGCAGATGCACAAGTCTTTATTTGAATCTGATAGAATTGTTATTGGCTATAATTCTCATAAGTTCAGAAACTTTATTGTTTTAAATGTCTTGGTTATGAGCATTCATCTGTTCATTGTAAACACAAATCTGTAAGTTGTGGACATTGTGCACAAGGAGGACATTTTTAGAGATTGCCAGCTCAAAGAATAACCTCATAAATGAGTTAATTGTAAAAGGAGGGGTAAAGACTGAACATTCTACAAGAGTATCTTAGAGCTTTAGATATTGCCAGTACGCGCATCTGTAGTGAATAATAGTTCTACTAATAACACTGTAGCAGCGTTAATTAATGGGGGGGGGTTAATGCAGTTAAATGGGTAGAGATAAAGAAGTGTTATGGATGAGGCTAAGGTTGTTATGATAGAGAAATAGTATGATATTTTGTCTTCAAGAACCGTATGTAGAAACTTTTGCAGATTCCTTTAGGATTACAGGTATTCCTGTATCTACTAAAGTAACACATACCCAAGACATTAAACCAAAGACAGGTATAGTTACATTTAATAATAAATTAAATGTAATAGTTATGTACGCAGTATGCTACATGTATTCATATTAATGCTATGGTACTACCATTTTATCTTGGCTCTTTGTTGCCCCCTGCAGTGAGTTTTGAACCTTCTATTCAGTATTTAGAAAAATTGATGGCTTTGTTGCTGGCAGTAATTTGATTATAGCTATGGATTCGAACGCTAGTAATTAGCATAGTAAATATTCTGATAGCAAGAGGGTGTACAGTTAGAGGAGTTTTTATTGTGCCATAATTTAAATGTGTTAAATCTACCAAATAAGTCATACTTTCGATAACACCCATGGAAGTTCTAACATTGATTTAACAACAGTTGAATAGAAGGATCTGATGCTGGAATGTATATACTGAGCACACTAATAGTGATCACAGATCAATTGTGTTTAGCTTAAGTTTGGTAGATGAAACTTTAAATGAGCCTGTAGTGCAAGACGATGTTATATTTAATTATAAAAGGATCAATTGAAGAAAATTTGGGTTTAGCTTGTCAAACAGGTTTCCAGATATTGTTACAAAAGGGTTAAATGCAGTTGAATATGGTTTTTATATACCGACAGGACTTTATAATGCTTTACATTTTGCTACTAAAAAAAGAGTTAATACATAAGGTTCCTTGGTGGTCTGCTGAGTTGACAGTCTTAAAAAAATAAGTATTTGATCTAAGGAAAAGGTATAAAGACACAGAGGATGGAGTCTTACTGACGCATTCGTGTATAAAGAGTTAACCAAATTAAGAAAAAGCAGTACCATAAAGCAAATTTATAATCATAAATTTGAAGCTTGGAAGAATTTGGTTTACACAGTTGGTAATAATGAACCCTGGGGACTTCTTTTTAAACTTACAAGAAAAACTGAATAGTAATAATGTAATTAGTACAGTTGTTTCCGACAATAAGGAATCTTTTGATTGGCTTTCCACTATCACAACAATAACTGACAGATCGTTTCTGGTTGACTGTGTTGGTGAGGACACAGTTATGCAGAATAAGGCTAGAGAAGAGAATATAAATTATATTGGCGGTCATGATATTGAATTATTCAGTATTACTGAACTTAGGATGGTGTGTTCTAAGTTAATTGTAAACAAAACACCTGGTCTTGATAGAATTGAGAATAATAGTATTGTTAAATTTGTTGAACTGTTTCCTTCAGGGTATATTCCCAAGGTCTTGAAAGACAGCCCTTTTGAAGCTACTTCATAAACCAGGGAAACCATTAACTGATCCGAGGGGTTATAGGCCTATATCGTTGCAAGATTTTTGACGGTTCTTACTAATAAGACTTAACTTTATTTTGTATAATGAAATTGAATTTTCCCTGTCAATATGGAATTAAAAAATCTTCAACAGAAGATGCTATTCATGATCTTGTAGATTTTGCTACTTTATAATTTTAAGTATGTCCTAGTCCTCTCCATAGATTTTGAAGGGGCTTTCATTCGGTTTGGTACCCCAGTGTTTTGAAATCTTTGAGCTTTGAATTGTCCTGATTGGTTGTTTAGGGCAATCAGAAATTATTTATCACATAGAAGAATTATAGTTAGTTTTCAACATTTGAAATTTGAGAGAGCATTAATCGAGGGTGCCCCCAGGGTCGTTGTTGGGACCGATTTTTTGGAATCTGGTCCTTAACTTGGTTAGAACAAGACTGTGTGGAGTGTCACAAGGTTGCCTATGCAGACGACCTGGTGCTGTGTGTGCAGGGGAATTCCAGACGAGTAATTGAAGGTAAACTAGAAGGGTAGTTGGTAGCCTGATGAATTGGACTATGAATAATAAACTCAGAATTTCTTCTAATAAGACTGTAATGATGTTATTCAAAGGTAAATTGGACTACAGGAGACCACCCCGATTAATTATTAATAGTAAACAAATACCTTTGGTGTCTCAGGTCAAATACTTAGGGATTTTGTTGGATGACAATTTATTTTTTACACCCCGCTTGGAATACTTAAGTGGTAAAGTAAAGAAATGCAGACTGTATAATTATTATTATTTTATTAGGGTTGCCCGTAATTAAATACATTAACCCGTATTTGTGTCTGTAAATTGCGTATGTTCTGTGGTTTGTTTGCCTGTTTTACTGGACGAAAAAAACCCAGTTACTGGGGAGAAAATCCTTGCTATCTACGCCTCAGACCAACTAACTCAGCCACGGAGTGAAAAAAGCCCATTAAAGTTCCTCGCGTCATCGACGGGATTCGAACCCAGGCCTTTTCCACTCGTTGTCGGGAGGACGGCGATGATACCACTGTGCTACACGCGCAGACATATACAGAGTGTATAGTCCGGATTACCAGAAAAGATTGGGGGCTCGGTAAAAGCGTTCTCGGTCTTTACTATAAGGCTATGTTTATCTATTGTAGCTTACGCTGTCTCTATCTGGTTTAAGCATGTAAGCAATGTCAAGTTTAAAAATAATATGAATTCATTACAGCGTATTATGTTATTAACAACTTTGAGGGTAAGACAGTATCGACTAATGCCCTTCAGGTGCTGGCTGGGGCACTCCCCTTGGATTTGTATATTGTATGAACAGCTTTTAGTTCCTTTTTAAGGAAGGGCATACAAGTTACAATCATGGGATTTACGAATATTTTGATTGATCGGAAGAGAGGGAAAAATATTTTATTGAAGTTAACAGGAATATGGCAAGAACGTTGGAGCACTAGCGTGACTGCTGATGTAACTAAGCATTTTATTCCTGATGTATGTTTTAATATTGAAAATAAACTAATAAATGATGCTTTCCCTGCATGGAAGCCTCTTATATAATCACAGGGTATGGTACGCTTAAATATAACTTGTGACTTAGGTCTGGAGGAGGATCCTTTCTGTATATGTAGACTACCTTAAACATGGAAACATGTATTTTATGATTGTCCTCTTTATGAGGAATTAGCATAATTTAAGATCAGTTATTCCAGATTTCAATCTTGGAGCTGAAGCTCAATGGGTACAAGGTTCAGAGAATTTTTCAGTATTCCAGAAATTTTGTAGAAATGTATTTTAAAAAAAAAGGAAACAACTATCTCTACTGGTTAATATAGATTCGAATTTACACTTGTTTTTTTCCTCTTCTTCGCTTGCTTTTGCAGGCATCAGAAAGAAAACTGATGCGGGATTTAAACTCTTGCAGGTTGTGTTTATTATTTTATTTTTTTTCTCTTATAACATTACACACACTTTATACTACAGGCCCATCCCATTAGTAGAATACTTGAACACAGAATATACAGGTGGAAATGGACGTTTGTCTGTGTGCCACCTTAGACAAGTACTTATATAATGAAATGGAAGCAGGTTCAGGAGACTGGAACCATTACAAGAACAGCTGGTAAAGGTCGACCGAAGGCTACTTCAAAAAGAACAGTCTGGGTCTAACAGCAAGACGGAACCCTACGATGTGATATCGTCAATTACTTTTCAGGTTGTTGCAGCCACAGGTGAAAACATTTTCCAACTGGACTGTGTTAAAAAAGGCTCAATTCAAGTGGACTCCACACAAGGAAGCGAATGGTTTGAATCCCATTAGTTCTAAACAACTGCCAAGCTCATCTAACTGGTGCCATCAACTTGTGACTTAGAGCCCTGATAAATAGGGCACGATTCTGTTCTGCAATGACTCCTGCTTTAGGCTACAAATCCATTCGAGATGTTATTTCATCTGGAGACAACGAGGAATGAGGTACCATCCCTCCAACATAAGAGGAAGGGACACTCACAGCGGAGGAAGAGTTCTCGTGTTGGACGACATGAGCAAAGATTACATCCCTATTCATGTATTTTAATTGGGCAACCAAGAACAGATCCTCAGCCTACCTAACTCCTAATAAGTTAGAGGTTAATTAGGCTGACCTGGATTTTTTTAATCAAGCACAGAATGGTGGAGGAATATCTTGAAACTGAAGATATCTAACGATATCTGCGCTGCTGGAAGAATAGGACTTTTTTTTTGCTACAGAATCTTTTAGCCACCCTTACTTCAAACATGGTTCATCGCTGTCAGTCCTGTTTGGCTGTTGGAGGGAGATCATTCGCCGGATTAATATCTTTGCATATTTTCGAGCACACTGCAGAAGAATCGACTTCTTTAATGTGACCTTTTCGATAATTCTTATACAATCCCTATAAAAGTCTGAAGTTTCTCGCTGTTTTCTCATTTCATCGCCATTCTATGCTACACTACCATACCAAATTTTGTCCTGCTTCATCGAAAGCTGCAAAAGTTACACTACGTTTTTTATGTGTTCTCTTAATTTTGAGGAGCAGTGTATAATAATGATTGCCTGGTGAAAGGATATTTTGGATTGGTGTGAAGCCTTTCTCAAAAAAAAATCTCGGGTAATCTTATCGAACATGTGCTGAAGTAAACTTTTCAATAACTGAGAAAATTTGGAATGGTTTATAACTGACATAAAATCTGTAGAAGACAGCAATGTCGAAAGAAACAAAACTCAGCAACACGTTGATAAAGATGGCTGAATTCTTGACATCAAATAAGTCAGCTTTATCGTTCTGAAATTTCCAGTTTGTCACGTGAACCCTTGAGTGATTTGTTAAATGGAATAATCTCGGAGCAAACCACCATTTTAATAAATGATTTCTCTGTTACTAACCTGCAAATGAGATGGTTTTGGGGGATCATTTCCGTTGATAAAATTTAAGAGGAAACCACTTATTTTTTCTATGAAATTATAGCCGAATTTGGTCTCGACAGTTTTCATTGTGGGTGTACCAGTTCGCCGGGAAGGCGAACTGGTGTACCAGTCAGAAATATGGGGCCAGTAAGGAAGGCTACCCCTGAAGGTCAGTGGGGCATGCGCCACCAAGAGAAAAAGAGGAGGTGACGGCTTCCCGTCGCCTCCCTCTACGCCGAGGATAAGGAGAGAGTGGGCCCGGCAATGGCGCCCCGCCCAGATGGCCAAAAGGCAATAGGCAATGATTTCTGCTAAGCCCAATCCGGTGTTCACTCAGACGTGAGTCTTGTCCTGACAGTGGTGATCAGTCATGTCCAGTGAGAATTCTTTCTAGCATGGGGTAGTTCCCATTTGATGGTGGTTTCCACGTTCCTTTCCTGTCAGAGTCATTTCGGTGTTTCTGTTACCGTATTACTCCAAGTCGTTGGCGCATGTTATGTCCATTTAGTGTCTATTCCTTATGCATTGTCCCCTTGGTATTTCTTTCCATCATTTCCTCTGTGCCGTCGTTTTATTACTATTTTATTTATTTTCTGTACCTATTCAGGCCTTGTGGATTGCAATTTCTGTTCGTCTTCTGTTGATGACCTCTAGTGCAAAACGTCTGAGGACTTTGTAGTCATCTTCTGAATACAGGAGATTGTACTCTTGGATTTTTGGTAGCTATTTGATCTCCGTTATAAGTCTGCATCTTGTGTTCTTCATAATTTTCTCAGTCATACATGATACGTTGTCAAGTTTCCCACAGCTGCAAATGGACTCTTCTGTTATCCCAAGTCATTGAGTTTTTCCTTAAATGGGCCATGGCCCGTCAGTAAGGTTGTATTTAACCTTGGGTAGAACCGTGGTTGTTCTTTTGGGTACATCTTTGCAACTATCAGTATAAATTGTCGTGTTACTTGTCCCTTGGTGGATGTCTCCCATCTCTGTTACCACATCCGCAACAGGCGAGCCACGATTCTTTGCTTCTATGTTTTTTCGGTTGCTGGTTAGTTCCAGGGTAAGGTCATAGATAGTGGCTGGCATATCCTTTGAGAATAGATGCATCAGCACACAGCGAGTCACCTCAAGGTCTAGTGGTAGGACTACCGCCAGGACATGAATGCTCACTGTTTTGCATGCTCTAGTGATAGTTACCAGTGTTCCGTTGGATGGTGTCAAGTAGTGCTCTATTGACCGCGGTTTCTGCTTTCTGAACTAAATTGTGATGCTTAGGTGATCGCTGGGGTGAATATTGTTTTGTAGTACAGGGACAAGGTTTTTTTTGTTGAGTCCCCAGTCCTTGTGAGATACTCTTGCTACGAGTCAAATACCTACCAAAAATCTATATATTTCGCAGGGACTGCTGGGAGAAACTCTTGTCATGGTTATAATCACCTTCTCCTATCAGGAAGGATACACTCAAGTTCGAGTCACTCGATGACGCCATTAATTTTTATTGGCTTTTCTTGTAACATGACTGAGTTAGACGGTCTGTAGAAAATTTTGAATAGGTTTTTCTTTCCTCACAGCAATTAGGGTTTTTCTTTCAACAAAAAAGCAAAGCTTTCAGAGAATGCACGCAATTTATAGACACAATACACTGACGCCTCATAACCTTAGTTGCTTTTGCGCTTAAATTATACTCTTTAAGCGCCAAAGCAACTCGCGTTTTGTTTTGATTAATCACAGCAAAACGTGAACTACTTATCTTTTAACTGTTATTACAATCCAGCAACAAATAAGTAAAGCACACCACAAAAATGTTGACTACATACTAAGTTCTGATACTGAGTTGCTATTGGTTGATTTTATTAAATCACAGGAGAGTCGTGAAATACGTTCCATGATGTTGTATTTTAATTTATATTAAAAATAAAGAAAATAAGTATTATAACTTTCAGTGAAAACGGTTAATTATATATATATTGTTAATTAGTGAATTAATAATTCAACAAATCGGTTACCAGATAATTAGGTTAATTTCCTCTTCTATTTTTCACAGATAATTGATTATTTATATATTTCATTCTAAAGTTATGGAAACTGTTAATTCTCACTATACTTTTAAATTTATAGGATTTTGAAATTGCAGGATTCAGGAATAGCGGACGAAATCGTGAAGATAAATCAATTTAAAGGAACGCTCAGAGGAAGAAGAAAGAACACGATTCAGAAAGAAGGCGAAACATTTCAAGCCTTAAATTTAAATCACCTTCAAATACCAATGGCCTTGCTTATAGTAGGATACGTCATCTCATTTCTCGGTCTTTTGTTCGAAATTATATTCTTTAAAACAGAAAAAATACTAAATAGATAATTCAATAAGACGTACTATTATTAATGCATTATGATTTAATGATCCTTTTAGGTTTTTTCCACTCTTATTTTCCTTCCTAAACTTTGCAATGACTTTGATTTTTTTCTATTATACTCAAGACCTGAGTTTCATTGGCATCGATGTGAGGAATTTTTATGGTCCTTTTCACAAAGTGACTGAGTTTATCTACCAAAGGTAGCATGGTTTTTCACCCAGAAAATCGACCTCAAAACACGCGCAATTCACAGACAGCATGCACGGATCAATATGGCCTTATTCGCTGATGGGCCTAAAACCCGATAACAACAACAGCATAATCTTGACAAACTCATTGAATTCGAAGAGCGTTCGAATTCAATCTGGTTCAGCTACGACAGTGGTGTAAACTTTCCAGGTTTGACGTGTGCCAAAAACGAAGGACAAAAACACAACTGTTAAGAGGACACCTATCGGTGAACAGGAATTCTGTGACTTTGTTGGTTGGGTACAGCCTGCAATGTGTAGAAACAATTAAATACATAAGAATTCGGTTTGATGGGAGCATGGGCTTTGTTTCTCATATTAGAAATATCCCACAGAAGTTAAAACGAATTGTCAGTATGATCATAAGAATCACGAGTAAGGATTTAGGTATGATGTTGATCCTCTTCTGTAGTTGGGAGTTTCTTGCGGTTGTGAGCTATGGAGTGTACACCGCACTTCTAATATAAAATTAGAGGAAAACTATTGCTCTGAAACTGTATGTTGCTGAGAATTGCTAGAACAGATAAATGGTTTCCAATAATGCTTTGCAGGTTATGTGGTCCACTTCCGTGGAATTTGTATCTTGTTTTTAGATCGATCTCCTTCTACATCCGTCATGTGGTGCAATGCCGGAGATTGCCTATCGCTAAATAGCAGATCGTGGTTTTTGTGATGAAAAGAAGAGTATATGTCCATTATTAGTTGCCTTTGGTAAGCTAGATGGAGCAGTTCGGACTAGGGTCTAACTTTTCACAGCAATGAATTCACGGAGCAGTGGTAATCCTTTTCATCTGCGTTTGCAGAAAACGTTCCTTTTAACTGGTCGTTGCTCCTTCTTTGGAGGATAGAAAAAATTGGGGGATACCAGAAAGATCACTATGTACACAAGTTTGGTTTGTTTGTTTTTTTTTTAGGAGCATTAGCAACTAAGGCCATATTGCTCCGGGATATGCGGTGGTCATTCCCTGACCTTTCCGCATCCTCCGCATTTGGTGGTGACGGGCTCGAACCCCGGTCTAATCAAGAAGCGTGTGCTACGCACTGCTGCTCCTTCCCACCTGGCTACGGAGATGTACACAAGTGAACAAACAAAGAATTGGTAGCATGTTTTCTGTCATTGCCCAGAGTATGACGATCTTAGGCTGGTTTTACTGGAACAACTGGTAGTTCTGCAACCTCTTGGGCTAGAATACAACAAGGTCTTTGTTAGCAAGGAGAATTGTTTTAGATTATTTCAAAACTTTACAGGGGAACTTTTTAGAAAGTGACGTGTATTGTTGCAGTGCGTTCCTTAGTCTATGAGGGTTTTGAACCTATATCAGAACGGAAATTATATCTTTGGCAGAGCAGGCGTCGGATGTGTATACCGTTCTGATTATTGTCGGGAACCTGCTCTGCTCTTGGGAAAAGTCAACGTTTGTATGTGTGCGAATACCTTTCCTGCGGGAACTACATTTGTTATGTGAACGTGACTCAACACGGAAACTTGCTAGCTGTTAAATGTCCTATGGCCGTTGTGGACTTCCACAATTCAATGGATGTAATGCAGTTTCCTATGCTCAAGTTCTTTAGACCTGATGCATTTTTCTTGACTTCCTATGTATGCTTATTTGTAGGGAATGACACTGAATGTAGGGGTATTTTGAGGCCCTGGAATTTTGTATAATGATGGAATTTTTGTTGATAGACATTTGTGCAACTGATTTATTATGTTGGAATTCACTGAGTTTCTGAGATCTATGTGGACTGTGTATATAGACTATGCTGCGCTGAAACATCACCTGATGAAATTCCATGGACTTATGTCAATCGATCAGCTGAGTGATTCGATTGTTCTACTGGACCGTCACAATTCGCTATGTTGACTAGAAATTTGTGTGCCTTCTGGTTCTTCTGCTTGACTACTGGATTTATATCAGTCGACCAGCTGAATAACTTGGTTGCCCTACCGGATTCATAAAAAATCACATTGTGGACTACATAATTTGTGCTTCGTGTCACTTCTGTTTGGCCGTGCTTATTTTTTTTAAGTCTCTCTGGACACAAGTGGTAGAACCTTGTGTTGCTCCAGTTTAACAACTGACGGGAAATGTCAGTTGTTAAACTGGAACTGTGAAGGGCAAAAGAGGGTCGCCAAGGGGTTCGCAATGAGTCCTAGTTCCTCTTGTTTCATGCGCACTGGAGGCGCGTCCGCGAGGTGTATTGTGCAGAGATTCTCAAACTTTTATAACTTAAGCCCCCTTAAAAGTTTTCATAAATTTCATTCACCCCAAAATTCCAGAACAAGTGCAAATAAACATACTTGACATAAAATATAGCTACGAATAAAGTACAGAGGGCCGCTTTGACCATTTTTTAAAAAAAAGTGCTTCATGAAAATAACAAGCGCTATCCCAAAAACCAGGTTTTTCCGTGTGGGAGGTGGGGGGGCTTCCCCAAACTTTGAGAAATTCTGGCTAGTGATTACAATCACCGTCCTTCCACACATGACAGAAAAAATCCCTGGGTTCGAATCCAGTCAAACCCCGTGGAACGTTTACATGCTTTCTTTTTTTTTCAATCCGTGGCTCATGCGCCGTTGTATAGTAGATGTATGTATCTTGTTGTATAGTGGTTGAGCGGTTCGATTATGGTAATAGTAATAGCCACATGGATCCAGTTGACCTACGAATTTATTCAAATTGTGAGCGTCAACTAGCTACTAAATTAACTTATTCCAGCAATCAACGCTGAGTAAATCAACGTTTTCTACAATCTTGTCTAAACCTCTTCCTCTATTGTGAATTTAGGGAAACCTTTGGCCATTTTGCTAACCCTTCTGAGAGGATTACAAATCTCAATCAGGTTACCTCTGAGGTGCGTGTGGTTGCCAAGTTCTGTAGCCCACATATTTGAAGACAATTCATAGAGTTGCCCTTTTTCAGATCTCACCATACGAGTTGTCTATCTTTGGACACTTAAGAAGCTCAATGTCACTTTGTAGATGTGATCTCCATACTTGAACACTGTGTTCTAAATGTGGTGCTAAAATTGCCTTATACAGTGAGAATGTGACCTCCCTGTCTTTACGTGATAATATTTATGTAAATATTCCGGTTCCATTTGGTAGAATATTATTACAATCCAGTCATAGTGATGTCCTACGCCTTGAAGTATATTAATTTGCAAAAAAAGTAGAATCAAGAACAGATAATCTTTTATTATCAGCAACAAATTAAAAAGATTAGCAGTGGTGAATTGCTTAGCAGATAAGAAGTAATTTAAATACCATGAAACAGTGGAGCAACATTAATAAAAAATTATCAGAATTTTATTAATAAAATACAAATGAGCAATCCTTTTATAAGTAAAAGTTACCAATTTGTTCCATTCTTTTGCGACGATGACGCTTTCATGTAGGGTTCTGCCATCTTATTGGTATAAACCAGATTCTTTTGAAGTGTATAATTTCCAATACAAATGTTAAGAACGAAATGCTCTATCCAGTTACTAGCAATGCTCCTGACATTTTCAAGTGACCCAGATTTAAAGTTGAAGCATTTTACTTTCCCCACTATTGGTAGTTTTGACTGCTGTGATGTATCCCGGAAGATTCGGTATTAATTTCTCTTAGAAAGTTGGAATTTGTTTATAAATAAATAGACAATAATAGTTATGTAATATACACTGATCTACCATTAATATCCGGACATCTGCCTTTGGACAAAAAAACAGCCTTTATTATGTCATTTAATACTTTGTGCTGAAACCTTTTGCTTTTATGACTGCATTCAATCTTGGCGGCATAATCTCAACCAGTGTTTTATTAATGTCAGGTGATATGTTTCTCCATTCGGCCTTTAACGCAGTCAACAGTTCGGCCTTGTTTTTTGGGCTATCTCGACGTGCACATGTCTGACGATTCAATGCATCCCAAAGATGCGGTTCAGATCAATCCTCTGAGCTGGCCAATTCAAATTTTCCACACCCATGTCCTCAAACCGCTCTGTCACGACCCGAGCAGTATGGCATGGGGAGAATTGAACTTAATGTTGGAAGTGCATAATTTTATTGAACTTAATGTTGGAAGTGCATAATTTTCCATGGTATTGTCGATAACGACTAATGGGCCCAAGCCACACCATGAAAGGAGCTCCATATCATGACACTGCCTCCACCAAACTTCATTGTTGGGAGGATACAATCAGGAAGGAAATGTTCCCCTGGCATTCGCCACACCCAAGAACGGCCATCAGACTAGTAGAGTGCGAACCTCGACTCGTCTGTCCATAGAACTGTTTTCCACTGCTCTATAGTCCAGGATTCGCGCTCCTTACGGCATGTTAATCGGCGTCTAGCATTTGTTGAGGTGATCAATTCTGTTGAACGTGTCACCTTGCATGCCCACTTTTGCAATTGTCTGCTCGAAGCATAGTGTGCATGTTTATAGCTGGTTCTGTGATGTGTTGCTTGCATAGGACCTGTTTCCCCATCCGTGATGGGGTGTTCGGATATTAACGGTAGGACAGTGTATAGCTGTTCTTTTGTTCAACAAAGCCGCTAGGCAAATATTTTGGGTAGTTATGTAATTTATATTCACATGGTTATGTTTCTAACAAGAATTTTGTTATATCCATAAACCTCTCCATAGGTTTGCTGGTAACAGCACATTGCATTGTACCATCAAGTTTCAGAAACATTGTCCTGTACAAACAGTTTCAGCCTCTCGAATATCCACTCCAATTCCTTAAATGCTGATATGCAGGCATTTCTCCAGTGGGACAAAGATAAATTAGTTGATTATTTCTAAAACTCAGTCCTGTCTCATATCTCACAATAGGATTCTTCTGCTCCTATGATTATCTTCAATGACACACCGATTTCTAGACAAGATCATATATTTTGGAGGGGGGGGGGTTGCCATCCCATCTAATCCCTCTCTCTTGGACATAAACACATAAATAATGCTTCCTCTGCATCTAAAAACTGTGTTTTCTTTTTCGCTCTCGATGTTCCTTTTCTCCCAAACAGCTGTTCATTCTGTACAAATCACAAATTCAAACTACCGTGGAATATTGTTCCGAAATCTGGGGTGGTGCCCTAAAAACCTCTCTCAGGTTTCTAGATTCCATTGAAAAGAGAGCAGTTAGGTTAATTAACGGGATTTGAATCCAGTTCTTTTCCACCTGATATGCAGACTACAATAATTGTATCCATGGTACTAACCGCGATGGCATCTGAAACAGAAAACGGCCTTCTTCGTATTGTTACTTGTTCTTAAGGAAGAGAAGAATTGTCCAGAATGTTACTATATCACATGTCATTCATTGTTCCAGGAATAATTTCCAATGATCCAAGTTTAAATCAGGAGAATGCGTAATCCCAAATATGCACTAGGATAATAAGTGCACGCTCTTCAGTACAAACTGTTGAGTGCTGTATAATTCTGTACGCAATAAGTACATACTCATGAGCTGTGGGAATTGTGGTGTTTGCGTATTTATTTATATATTTTCAATACCCCTGCTACTTGGAACCACAATGTGGCAGTTGTTATAATACTTAAAACAAGAACACTGGTTCCTCATTTCCTCCAAGGCCCACAAGCTATCTGACTGACTGTACTTAATTTAATTTCTCTTTTTCTTCTCAGAAGATGTTACATTATGAGGTTTCTTTTATTTCCCTTCTCAGGTAAATTCTCAGTGAATTCTTTTGAGTGAAGTGTAACATAGCAGGGTGTACACAGTCAGCAAGCAGTCGATGATAGAGGTGACCACTGATACGTTGTTGCACATGCACCAGGTGTCCAAGTTCCTGCCAGTGAAACATGCCTCACACCATACAACCGCTCTACCGGCCCGTACGTTTGCATGATTTATTAAAAGCCTCATGTTGTTGGCGCCTCATCCGTACACAACCATCCATGGTGTGGAGTAAATAACGTGATTCATCCGACCAGCACACCTTCTTCCAGTCTTCTAACCTACAATTTCTATGCTCTTTGCACTAGGCGAGTCTTTTATGACGATGAACTTTGGTTAGGAGACTTTTTCATAGGGGTCTTCTGCTGGTATAGCCCATACTTGCGAGCGTGCGATGGATGGTCATGCCTTAGTGGGCTTTTTTGCTTTTGCAAATCTTAGTGCGCTTTTTTCACTCGGTGGCTGAGTTAGTCGGTCTCAGGCGTAGATAGCAAGGTGTTTTCCTCCAGAAACTGAGGTTTTGTTCGTCCAGCAACAGGCATATCGACCAGGGAACGCACGCAATTTACAGACAAAATAAATATGAGTAGATGTAATCATTTACAGGGGACCCTAATATCATAATTTGCATGGTCATGCCAGATATTGTTCCCAGTTGGCCCAAGTTGTATTGGGTAGTGAACTCTTCAACAGTGATGCGCCTGTTCGCCTGTAAGAGTCGTTGGACCCGGCGCTCAACTCTAACATCAACCTATCGCTGATCTTTGCAATTTTGCCGTCGGGTCGTTGTTTGACCATTTCGACGCCAGTCCCGGTACACTTTAACTACGGCGCCTCTCGAACACCCAACCAGTTTAGCCGTTTGGGAAATCGAGGCACCAGCTTGTCGAGAACCCACAATCTGTCCTTTATCAAAATCCGATAAATCCTTCCTTTTATCCATCACGCTCGGAATCTGACTACCTACTGACCCATTCAACGTATTCATGCTATGTAGGTCAGCTAACTCCGCACTCTCGTACCTCACGTGGTCAACAGATCGCATTCAGTTTTGAAAAGGAGTGGTCATAATTCAGTGATCACTCAGTGTATATTTACATAATCTCTCCTTAATCACATCAATATTAAATCAGAACATATATCATGCATTTTACTTGAACTTCCTTCTGTGAGTCATGAACAAATCGTACATATAAGGTATGTCGGGTAATCTATAGTCTGCATAAGCTTGCTTTCTTGCATCGTATGCCTATGCTAATGTCTATAATATATCGTCTCTTTAGTCATATAAATTTTAAAATCATAATATAATCTACATCTTACTTAGATTCCCTTCTGTAATTCCAAATTTCCTAAACCTTTGTTCTCACAAGGCCTTTGAATCATAGAAAGATAACACATTCTGTCTCATCTCTGTCTCTCTTTATGTCTAACACTGTTTTTTTTTTCTTTCTATTAAACAACTCTACCTAACTCAATGCTATCCTTAGACGAGTTTAAGATCGTTAGTCCTGTTCGTATTTTAACTATCATACAGAGTCAATACCGGGGGACTTACTTTTTCTTTCCTCCCAATGCAGTTGGGAAACCTCTGCTCCTGGTCTTTTCTACTCAGCTGCCTTCCTTGGTTTTGGCTTACTGAACTGCCAGGCGTTCATCTCTGTAGATGAGTTTGAATTCTTCGTTCAGGGAAGTCGGTTAAGCTATAGTCGCAGTTTTTATTTAATCTCACGTTCGTTTATGTCAGTTTCAAAGAAAATTTGAAGATTTGATCAAACCAGAAGATGGAGTCAGAAGCGAAGGATGAAATAATGTACGATGCGATGGAATTGGGTTCCTGATCAACACAAGACCACCCGATTCAATCATAAAAGTAGAAAGCATTAAAATAGTTGCTTGCTGTTGATATTGAACTAAAGAGTAGTTATTCTGTTGAAATTATTCGAGCTTGCCCTCCTACAAATATCACCATAGTAATGATGAAGTTGAAGAATTTTATGAACACGTATTGCTTCTTTATAAGCAGGAAGACTAAAAATTTCCCACCCAATGCCTTACAGAATCCCTGAAGTTTACACTTATTTCACAAAGCTTTCGTCATATTTTTGTTCTTATCGTGCCGGGGCTGAATTGCAGACACAAAACATTTTTTCCGATGTGATTTTCTCTCGTACTACGTTTTATTTTTTAACCAAGACAACAGTTCGTTACAATGTTTATTCATTCGTGGCCGTAGGGACCACTTTTCATCCATTAATTCCCTTAAAAACTGATAACTGGTTTGTTATCTGCTCAATGTTCTGCAGGAATACTCTGGTTTGATTTCATCTGTCTTTATTACGGAATATAATTCCCGTTTGCCTTATAATTCAGTCAGAGAGGCCTTTAGAACCAATGTTCCAGGAGGGCATTCTGCATTGAAATATCGATCCCTGGGGTTAAACAATGGAGATCACTAACCAGAACAGAATTATAATTATTAACTTACCATAACTGTAGCTGATGGTGCAGAATCAATTAGAGTTCCACATTTTATTTCTTCATTTCTCAGGGCCCTTGATAGTTGAGGTATTGTTTGTATGGTCTTCCCATTGCTCAAATATGTCAAGAAAGGGAGAAGGCAACTGCGATAGGAATCAGTCATCAGAAAAGCAAAGATGAACCAGAACAAGACAAACATTTGAGGAGCCCCGGAGTGAAAGTATGAGCCTGTCCCTGAAAGGAGCAAAAATGCTCCACTCAGGGACAGGCTCATACTTTCAAATTTTCTTATGGTAAAATAAGAATATTTGAAAGCAAAAAGCTGTCGAATGAGTCCCTCATCAATTTATCAATCCACATTTACAATACTCATCACACTGTTTCCGAGTTTATAATGTCCAATACAATCATTTCATTCGTTGTGCACGTGGTTGTGGCACGTGCTAAGTGTCATGGCCACTTTTTTTCACAAAGTGCTGATTACAGTTGGAACGTTTGTTCAATCTAATTGCAATACTTTGTCGACCTCATACAAATAAATAATTAAAGATTTGTTTTGTTCGAGTGTATTTTATTAATTTTTCTTACCGAAGAAACTTTTGATTTCAGCATAACCATGATTTCTAATGAAGTTACAATTTGTGGTCCGAGATTAATCGGTAAAACATATTTTAATGATCGAAAACAATCCAGATTTGATTTTATTCTTATAAAACATAGTGACAGGAGACGTTAATCTCCATATGCCCATATTGAGGATTTTGCAAACAATAAGCAAGGCAAGTTCCCAAATGATTGCAGAAAGAAGAATATTTGCACGTTACAGCAGAGTATTCAGAAAATAGATGCATGTACGATTTCTTCAAATTGGATTGGAAGTTGGAATGGTCACCGTAAACCTCAGACCTTTCTCCTCTGGACTTTTACCTGTGTAATCCCTTAAAATTTATTACAGAAACCGTAAAAATTAATAAATGTGAGTGTTCGATGTTAATATGTTCAATGTTGCCGCAAACATTGAACATATTTGGTAACAGTCGGCTTCTGTTCCAAAACGGAATATCCTCTTGATCGACTTTTTTAAAAAGAATAAACCATATTACAACCAAATGCCGACCGGGCTAGCCGGTAGGTAAAGTGCCTGCCTGGTAACCCAAAGGTTCGAATCCCGCCTCGGGCTTGGATCAAAGTACTACAAAAACCTTGAGAAGTGCATTATGGCCACAGAAACCGATGCGCCAACAACTACCAAAAAAAAAAAAAAAAAAAATTTCAACCAAATGACTATTATGAATAATAGGAAATACTGCATACCTTTTAAAATGAGAGTTCCAAACAACATCCACATAACATCGCCTAAATTAAGAGAGCTAAAGTGATTATTATTGTATAACTTAGCGGTACCTGGATAAAACCTAAACGACCACCTGTCCCACACACGGAGAAGTCGCGCTGGTGAAGAGAGAGCACATCAAGGGGTATTCCCAATGGGCTCTGGCCCACCTTCTACTGGTGTGGTGCCCAACCTTTTCCAGTACCAACACCAACAGGAGAGACCAATATGGCAGCCGTTCAGCGTGGACACGTTATTTCCAGCTCCTCATTTTGTCTTAACATATGGTTTAAGTGCTTTCTGTTTCAGGCAAAGTGTATCAAGTGTTAAAGAAACATTAGCGGATTCCTAGGTGAGACTATTTTTACATCCACTGGGTTATTTAGAAGAATACAAGCGTTTTTTTACCTGTTTCCTTTGTTGGCAGACAGGTCACCATGCCGCTGACAACAAGGAAATAGGGAAGGTGACTAAATCGTCCCGGTCAACACGTTTGCATCCTGCTTTGACTCGGGAGGGAGCTTCCACCTGAGTGACTTTGGATTGTGATACTGTCCCAACATTTTGAGACTGAATGTGATACAAAATTGACTATTTTGAACTATTTTGCGAAGAAATCATGAATATCTAGGTTTTCCCCTCCCCCTCTGCCATAGACTTACAATAGACAAGCTACTGTACTGACCCGTACTGTGGAATGTGTAGTATTCCCTTCCGGCGCAGGGATTAGTCATCTGACATTTATTAGCTGCGACCTTGATTGCTGTTCACTCTCTGTGAAGCGATAAATAGTCTTTCATATAGGATTCACCACAGAGCCAAAAAATTCCAAAACCGTGGAGAACAGACGAATTTTACAACACATGAAATCACTATGGCAAAATCGCTGGAACCTCACTAACAAAGGCTCCATTACTAAGAAGTTTATACCGGATGTCGGACAAGTTTATCCACTCTCCCCAGCCTGTTTTTCGCCCGGACTCCAAAACACCTACCTATTGACCGGATATGACTCGTTTAGAAAGAGACATTATGACTTTGGAATCTCAGCTACTCCGAGGTGCTCCTGTGGACAGGAGGAGTCCTGGGAGCACCTGGTATACAAGGGTGACCAATACGAGGACCTCAGATGTCAACTATACACCAAGATTCACTCCCTTCTTCGAAACCTGGAAGACTTCGGTCTGCAAGAGGAAGAGACCTACAAAACACTCACACTTTTTGCGCAAAATCTGTTCACAAGACAACGATCCCAAAAGTTCACAAATCCATGAATAGGACAATATCAATCACGAGACAACAGCCATCCCTCAATGGCCCAGAGTGAGGGAAACACAACCAAGACAGTGACTCAACTTGTTCAGAGACACCACAGAAGAACTCCATCTTGCCCTATTGGGCACCTGGACTAAAGGACATCCAAGGTTGTCATATGACTCAACATACACTGTTTCTCACTTTAACGGTGCTTTCCTTTCCTTCCCGTGGGGAGAGGGGGTTTTCCTCCACTCCTTTCCTTCCCAAATCTCTCCCCTCTGGTGGAGCACGGGCCTGCTCCACTGCAATCGCGGGGCCATCCTCTCTGTCGGTCCCTTACTTCCCCTCTTTTCTGTTGATTTTCACAGCGTTTTCAGCCCCACATGTCGAAATTTAACTACATCAAAATTTCTTGCCCAACCCATTTAAGAGGAAATATTATTTCAGCGTATAGCCCCTCGCAAGCTTCTAAATTATTCTAACAAACGCTAATAACTAACCGCGAGCAGCACTTTTATTTTATTTTATTTTTTTAGGTTCAAGCCACTGAAACCCAGGAAAGTAGGTGGGAGGACCCGCCAGAGTACTGTACAGGTAACACCCATATGCGGAGATGGGAGAAATCCCAGGAGCCGTTAGACCCAAATATACCCATACCAACACCAACTTTTGCAGTGGTGTCCAATCTTTTCCAGTAGCGGCGCCATATTCAAAAAAATTCAAAGTTTCTTTAGTGTGTTACATTTCTGATATCTTATTGCATGTAAAATTGAAATTATTCAAAAATTTAATTAAGTACAATACACAATTACATTTAATGAACAAAACATTTAATGAGAATTTTTTGATAATTAACAAAACTTTAAATGCTGTTTTAGTTCACTTTCCGGGCGGGCCGTAGGTTGGACACCCATGTGAATCAACTGTAAGTGCCCCCTTCGAGAATTAGAAAAATGATTTTCTTTTACCCCATAAAGAATCATCTGTTATTTCGCGGAAGTGAGTTATCCACATTTTTCCGATAGCAAAGAAAGAATACTCGGCTCCTATTTGTTTTACAAAAAAAGCACTGTATACGGACCTGCAACCACACTACGGGAACAGATTATGGTTTCGTGTCCATACGCCTCACTTCCCGTTCCAAAACATCCCACAGGTGTTCAGTTTGATTGAGGTAAGGCAAACGTGGAGACCCATAAAAGTGGTGATATCTTCACTCTGTTCCTCGAACGACTTGTACATAACCCGGTGACACAGAGCATTATCATCTTGCAAGATTCCGTTTCTATCCGAAGAAAAATGCAACATGGCAGAGGGTGCACATGGTCCTCATAAGAACTTCCAGTAGACCACGCCCCGTATTCAGCAACCGTCGCCATCTGCCTGGATAGCGGGTACCGTGAGAAATGGGCCCATGGACTCTTGTTGTACCAGCTATTTCGATTTATCCGACCAGCACACACTCGTTTCCAGTCCTCCAGTGTCCGACCAGCACACTCGTTTCCAGTCCTCCAGTGTCCAACCAGCACTCTGGACCAGAGTGGACCAGATGCAAATTACCACTGCTATAGAGTACGAAGTTGTTTTGAGTTTTTATAAGGCGAGCTATGCGGCACAGTCCATTGAGGATGAGGTGGTCATAAACTGTTGTCACTGAGTGTAAGACAAGTCTGTAAATCAATCTTCAAAAATTAGATAAGTCAAAAATTATCAGGAAACCAGGAGCCTCACAAATTCAATCACGATATTTTCTAATCAGCTCTCGTATGTCTTCCACTAAAAATCACATTCATTTTGAATCCCCTCCCCCCCATCCCTTGTCTGTGAAATCTATGATTTAATAGAGCAATTATTAATGAACAAATCGCGCAAATACACGAAATGTACTTTGAGTAATCGCTCAATTTCTTATTCAATCTCCTTGCCTGCGCGGTTCAAATCCGATCTGCCAGCTGTCTTTTTCAAGGTGACTTCCATTGAGGAAATCGCCTTCAAATTGAAACCCATCCAATCCACCCAACGATTCGCACAGCAACTTCCATGGATCGTTGCGATTTTGCCATTTTTTTTGACATATGGGGGAGATACCTCAGCCTCGCCTCGCCACGAATCGACGTATCGGGGTTACAAGTTTGGACCCCCTTATTTAAACTCACTTATTCTTTAAATCTAACATTATGTTCAGTAATATTTTAAGAATTCGACTACAGTAGCCCGAATATGAAAAATTATTGAATATACTTAAAATGTAGGATTCACAGACTTAAGCCAGCATACTTGAACGGAACAGACTATAATAGGGTACTTCTTCGCCCTGTTCAATCACTAACGTAAGCAAGATCTCCAGTCCTCCAGTGTCTTGGAGGATTTGCACATCTTTTGCCACGCGTTTATGATAAACAGGGCGCGTGAACACGTGAATAACTGGTGTATATACCCTTCTTCTTCTTCTCAACGTTTACATTCGACTTCAAGCTAAACATTTGGTTCGCATCTAGCAGTCCTGGTCACCAGCTCCAACAGGATTTACGTCTAGCATTTCTGTCTGCAGTTAACAGAGAAATATTTCGGGATCCTGCAACAATAATGGCCCACCTCACCTCGCCTCTAGTGCAAACTCGATTCTGCTAGACCGCTTACGAATACGTCCTGGTTGCATTTCATTCCGACGTGCCACCCACAACTGAATTTCCTGCAAATCCTATCTCGAATTTAAATGTACATGGCAAAAAAAAATAAAAACCGCACCATTTCTGTCCAACCCAGCACTCACCATTCCGAAGCTGTTTGATCTGTGCGAATCATAGATATGTTAGGCAAGTTGTCTTAAAAACAACTTCTTCTTTTTTTTAAATCCTAACATACGGAAATGGAAATGTCCCTCCATTTCAAATGGCTCTTCAAATCCATCTCAAATTTCTAGAGGGAAGCTTCGTATTTATAGCTACCCATCCATTGAGTTGTAACAATGACAGGATTTATTCCAGCAAAAATGACTGCTGAGTTACGAGCGTTATATTGTTACGTTTATCATTACAACAAAGGAAACCAACTGTTTATTCTTGACATCATTTCCAGCAGAAGAAATTAGAAACATTTCTTACTGTTAGACCGACATAGTCGCAGTGATTCATTTCTTTCAAGGTAAATACACTGAACAGCCACTTTATTAGGTACCTAGCATTTAGAATCTAAGTATTATAAACGAACATTTACTTTTCAGTATCCAGCAATAGTCAGCCATCACGTTGGCATTCCACCTCCCTTTTACTTCATCTGCATGTCTTCAATGTCTTGGTGAAACTCCTCACCCTGTTCTTCAACAACACTTCCTATATTTCCGAAGTAGTCGATGTGGGAGTGTAAAAAATGTACCTGGACACTCATGTTGCAGTCCAGAGTTTTGAAGTTGGGCTTCAACATGAGTTTCCCTAAGAAGTTCTCAACTACAGACCTAAAGCTAATCCATGTTCTGTTATTCATAGTTTCCTCAATAATTCATTTTGCGAATTGCAGATCCAACAAAAATATACCTTGTTTTTGCTTCTATTGGGTGATTTATGGGGAATTTAGTACAACGGTTGTTGAGTTCAAGTAGGATCCTTCCTGAGGTAAAGCTTTCACAAACTGTTTCATCAAATCCAATTTGTTTTGCAAGAGTGGAAGGAAAACAGTTTAAGGGTCAACCAGTGTTGGATCCAGGCAACAAACTGCCCCGCTTTGGCCAGACCATGGCATCTCAGTGCTTACTCCTTGTCCGACCGTCCCACTCACACAAAAAGGAAGGCAATTTTGTGTTGCCAGATTGCTGTCCAAATAGCGTGAGTATCACTTCAAAGTGAGCACAGACCAACCAACTATGTTCTTTGTGCTTACTATTTGTCAACAACTTGAAGTTCTGAAAAGTTTCTTTCAAATGCAGAGATTGAGTTACCGGAATTGACCCATATTTATTTCCATTGTGGAGCAACACACGAGACAATTGATGAGTCAATGATGAGCCTTTGATGAGTCACTAAATAGTCTCCACCGTGTAGGATTGCTAATTCCTAAATAGCTTATTACGTCATTTATATTACTGCAAAAATCCATAGAATCGTCCTCAGAAAGGAAGGGGACAAGCCCTCGTTCTGTGTGTGTGTGTGTGTGTGTGTGTGTGTGTGTGTACCATGAGAAAAACATCTCGCTGGAAAATTTTTTTAACTTAATTCTAGAACCAAGGAGCTCTGTAGATTACTTTGGTAAATTGAAATTTCTCACCAGATCATTGAGTTCATGCTTTGAAAACAGTTGCAGGGTGGACTCAATGTTTCCAGGCGTGTACACTTCAGTGTCATCTTCAGAAAATTCACTTTCAGCACTCTCTGTTGCTATATTCTCCAATATAAGTGTAGGGCATGGACTCGACGGGTTATCTCAAGGTGGAACTCGTCTGATGGCAGATGGAACATTAGGATACAAAATGCCTTTCTTACTCTTTGCAAAATAACTTTCTTCATTAACCAAGCAAAAGTGATAAACAATGTGTAGCCCATGTTTATCTTGGTTACCGAGTTTCACTCCAAAATAAGCAGTTCTTCAGCTAGTTCTGGAATTTTATCACTCAACTTTTATCACTCAACTGCAAGATAGAGCCCAATAAAATTATCGTATTACTTTAAGACGCTTTTCTTTGAGGATTCTCATTATTGCCTGTAGCAGCAGCCAGCAAACTGAGAGCCATTATCGAAGAAACGCAGCAGACACTTCAGAAGTCTCGGAGCTCAGCTAAAGAGATGAAATCCGAAGAAATGAACTTCTTCTTAATGACCCTGTCCCAAAAACCAAACCTCGAGCGTTTAATCAGCTGTATTTCTCTTCTCCCAAGACAGCACACTCGACAATAAAATTAAAACGGTCATAAACTATTTCTTCAGGGACGGAGCCCCTGTCCATGCCTGCAAGAAACGCAATAGGGAAACTGCAGGCAAAGCGAATAGAGTTCCCACGATGCCATTAGAGAATATCGATCTACAGATATGACAGCCATATCAAATACCGATCAAACTTACCAATACAATCGTGAATGTGAACACCTGCATGCAGAAACTGTAACTGAAGTCTTTTCCCTTAGATCCCAAAAAGGGAAGCCAACCAACCGGATTACGTCTGCGACTCGCGGAGACATAATAAAGATATGGAGCCGGATGGAACGCATCCCATTTTGACCTTCTGTCAACATAGTGTGCATAGCATTAGGGCTAGGATTCAATCGGAACCAAGCTATAAGATACTGGGATATCCTCTGAGTGCAAGGGTTGTGCAGCCTGTAGAAGAAGAGCCCAAATCAGGAATCGTGGTAAGCAATAACGATTTAGATGTTGTGGTGATACACAGGTTGTGTAATCAATGTGCCACATGCGTGATGATTGCAACAAAAAAATTGCAATTTTATCTTATTTCATTATATTGTCCTCCATGAATGGATTTTAATAGCTCTTTGGATTATCTGGAACATGCACTATTTATGTTGAAGCCTAATCACGTAATAATCACTACTGATGCAAATGCTAAATCAAGTCTATGGCATAGTTCTACAACAGATGGGAGAGGTCGTCTGCTTGAAGAATTTATATTTAATCACAATTTATATGTGATGAATAGATCCAATCAGCCGGCCACATTCTGTGGACATATGGGGCAGTCCAACATTGATGTAACTATAGTAACGTCTGGCCTACGACACTACATCTATGATTGGCGAGTCATCTCTGACTGGACATCTAGTGATCATAGATAGAGTTATCTCCTTTTATGTAAAAACTGTTACAACTTCAGTTAGTCAACATCGAGTGCCTGGGTTGGTTCGGTTCTCACTGAAAACAATTGATTGGTCTGCGTTCGAATCATCAATTCTTATGGACTTCTCTGTGATAAGGCAACGTCACAGGATTCAATTATAAGAGCAGCGTACAAGGCTGGTAAGAAGAAAGTTGCTAGATCGAAATCCTGTCCTTGGTGGACTTCAGAGTTAACAGTATTAAGGCGAACAGTAAACAGGGCTAGAAGACAGTATCAACGCCACAGACATTGGTCCCCCTCCGAGGTTGCAAGGCTGCACGATGAGTATTTGTCCTTAAAAAACAACTACAGTAGGAAGATAGCTGCTCAGAAACGGGCGACATGGACACTTTTTGTGAAAGAATCGGGAAATTCTAACCCGTGGGGTTTACTCTATAAACTGTCACGTGACAAATTCAGGCATGGGGAAGTGTTTAATACTGTAACCACTGATATCAGTGAGACTATTGGTTGGAAGGACTCCGTTGAGATAATTTTAAGTAAGTTATTTCCAACTGACGATCCTCAGGAAGATACTGAGTATCGAACTGGCATACGTAGACATAATCGACTCTATGAAGCTAGAGAACATACTGTGGAGTTTACGATGGAAGAACTTACAGCAGTTTTGAAGAAGCTTAATCTGGAATTGATTTAGTCGAGAATATTTTTATAACGAGGTTCTATAAGTCGTTACCTAATATCCTTTTATTAATGTTTAACAAATGTCTAACAGAAGGGCTGTTTCCAACGCAGTGGAACATTGCATTATTGAAGTTAGTGAGAAAATCTGGGAAGCCACTAACTGAACCTAAATCATATCGCCCTATCGCTCTTTTGGCAAACCTTGGTAAAATCCTTGAAAGGTTAATGGCATTGCGGGTAACCGACCTGCTAGTGCAACAGGATATGAAATCGCCTCAGCAATATGGGTTCACTCCTGGGAAATCCTGTGAAGATTGTCTAGTGGCATTTCGAACGCATATTGAGAATTCTACATCCAAATATGAATTAGCAATGTACGTGGATTTCGAAGGGGCATTTGATACTGTTTGGTGGGAGGCAGCGATGGCTCACTTAAGAAACGCTGATTGTTCCAAGGAATTATATATGCTTTTCAAGAGTTACTTTTCCAACAGATATGTGCTAGTGAAGTCCAAGCACTTTGAGCTACGAAAACAGGTTGTGAGAGGGTGTCCTCAAGGCTCCGTCTTGGGACCTCTTATTTGGAACCTAGTTTTGCAGAATTGGTTGGTTCGCACATTCCCTAATTGTACGGTGCTGGCATTTGCAGACGATCTCACAATTATAATTGCAGGACAATCTCGCTCACTCTTAGAACAGAGAGCTAGTAGTGTGCTGACAGACTTAAGTTCTTGGGCTCAAAGCTTTAAGCTTGCTATTAGTCTTTACAAAACTAATATGATGTTATTTAAAACAGCTTTAGATATAAATCGACCTCCTCAGATCAAGTTGAATGGTGTACAGTTACCTATGGTTCTTGATACCAAATACCTGGGAATTATTGTGGACAGTAAGTTATCATTTCACCAGCACTTATTATATTTAAGCAATAAAATCAGGAAATTTTCTGGTGCTATGATTAGAATTTCAAAGTCTGACTGGGGCCTATCACACAAAACACTGTTTCTGTATTACAAGGGAGTATTCCTTCCTATAACTACGTACGCTGCAGGAGCCTGGTTCCATAGATATAAATAGCTACGTTTCGGGCTAAACTAAATTCCATAACACGCATCATGCTTCTTGGTATTCTAAGAGTGTGCAGAACGGTGTCCACTGCCGCGCTGCAGGTGTTGGCCCGAGCGCTACCCTTGGATCTACATTTGTTGTATCGTGGTTTTTGCTACGTATTAAGAGGGAAATTCCTACAGAACGTTTTGGTATAGAGATAAATATTCGCTCTGACTGCAGAGGCGAAAAGAAAAGATGTATGAATGAAATAATCAATTTATGGCAGACAAGATGGGATACCATAACTACTGGAAGAGTGACCAACTTGTTTATCCCGAACGTGACTTTTCTCAATGATAAAAAAGTTCGTAATTGGTTTACTCCTAGTTTACAGTCGTCATTTTTATTTAACAGAGCAGGGACCAATGAATGAGAAATTATACGCTTTAGGACTAAGTAACACGGACCTTGGTTTTTGCGGGGCCAGGGAAGGCTGGGGGCACACATTATATGATTGTCGAATATATGACAATGCCAGGACAGCGATACGTGAAATTCTTGAGAGTATAGCTCCAGGAGAAGAAGCTATATTTTTAAGAGTCTGTAGTAAGTTTCAGATGCTCCAGGTATTTGCTAAAGAAGTGTTTGAACTGAGGAAAAGTATGATTCCAGTGATACGAGGTTGATCAAATCCATCTGGCTGGAGGCACCGAACTCTTTTGATGCTGCCGTTCTTACTAGTTGCACTGGAAGATCTACTCTTTCTTGATCTCTCTCTCTTCCCCCCCCCTTGGTCCCTTTTCACTTTTTGATATATATATATATATATATGTATGTTTGCATATATATGCTAAAAACCAATTTTATCTATATATATATGCATATATATATATAATTTTTTTTTATTTTTTTATTATTATTATTTTTTATTTATTATTTTTTTTTGTTATCTTAGTTAATTATTTTCATTCTTTTCTTTCTCTTCCTTTCGGGGTTTTTTTTTTTTTTTTTTCCCCCCTCTGGAATGGGCCCCAGAGATGGAAAAATTTTTTTTTTTTTTTTTTTTTTTTGTCTCGTACCATTATGATGCCAGCATAGTATTTTAATCTTCAGTCTTACTCTTTTATCAGTTGGGAAAATGCTATCCGACCCCAGTTTGTGTTTGCACTTGAGGGTCGTTGTTCTGAGCAGCTCTAAGTTCAGAAAACTTTGCCCGTCTGATGGTAAAGACAGCTTGTGCGTAACTCGTTAAGGCTTTCTATGTTGTTTCCTTCTGAAGTAGGTATGTTTCATGGTTACGAGGGTTCTGGATTTCAGTACAAAATTTGAGCCTACAGTCATCGTAAGCAGGGCACTCATGCATGAGATGCCCCATGATTCCTCTTCGCCACAGTGGCAGAATGGATTGCTTTCAATTCCCATTGCTGTTAATTTCTGTTGAAAGGGCCCAATGCCCTGTGATCAGGAATGTAACTTGCAGACCAGGTGAAAACCAGGAAGGAGACTTTGGGAAAGTCATGTCAATGGATGGGAGGAATCTTCTGGTAATTTCTCCTTTGGGCGTGGTTTCCCATGGATGCTGCCAAAGTCCTTGAAGGTGTTTGAAGATACGTTAGTAGGAGTGATGGCACTTTGAACCAAACTGACCAGGGTGGGCGGTCTGCCTCCCTCCCCCTCCCCTCCCCTACCCCGGAAACACTTTGAACAGAATTTCACAGCGGGTGGTCTGTCGACCCCCATCCCCTACCCCCGAAACACTTTGAACCGATTTTGTCAGCGGGTGGTCCGTCGACCCACTCCTCGACACTAGGTGGCGCTGCCATCGAAACACTTTGAACAGAATTTCACAGCGGATGGTCTGGCGACCTTCCTCCCCTCCCCTACCCCCGAAACATTTTGAACCGATTTTGTCAGCGGGTGGTCTTCCACCCTCCCTCTCCACACATACGCCGCCAGGTGGCGCTGCCATAGAAACACTTTTAACCTTGCTGACCAAGGGCAGTTTTCCACCCTCCCTCTTCTCACCCCTGCCGCTAGGCGGCGGCACCGTTGCACAGTGTTAAACACATGTATATTTTAAAAAGAATTTTAAATGAGAAGACTATTTTAACCAACATGTTATTTTTAGGCAATAAATTAATCAGTGCTATTCGTGAACAAATCAAAGGTATTATTTGAACATAATTAAAGTATTCATGAAGAAATCAATGGTATTTTGTGATTTGAAAGTGATTTTCAATATAATTTTTAATGAAGACAGATTTTAACGGATGACCTTTTTTTTTTTAATACTGAACTACAGTTGTTTTCGAATAGATTTGAATAAATTTGTACCTCAACATCCTCGTGAATATTGTTGTTTGCCGTACAACGAACAGTCAAACACATCCATGGCAAGATTTCACTGGTTCTCTTTATTTCGAACACAGTTATAATTTGATTAGCGTTATTACTTGAATGCAATTAATGTGTTTTTTCATAATTATAAAGTTCGGAATTAATTTAAAATGGTTGAATTTTAAGGGGAAATTTAAAAAGTTAAAATAAATTTACCACAAATTGTGTGAAAATTACAAGGTAAACATCGTAACTCCCAAGCTATATAACATTCTTACTATTCTGGTTAAAATTCTAAAAGCTTCATTGCAGACACGGGTTAAACGAGCTTTTATCGGAATTCTAAAGAGACCGCACAGGTCTTTACTAATAATAAAATCTCAATTCAGATTGCATACTGTTATGAGAACAATCCATTTTTTGTTTTCCCGTATGAAGTTTTCAAGCCTAGTTACAAAAAGTGTTCAGTATTTACAGTATGGAAAAAATTTTCCATACTGTATGGAATCTGAATGGAGGGTTGAAAATTTCACAAAACCAACACGAGCAATCCATTTGAAGATACAGAAATTGTAATGACACCAACCCCACGGCTAAAGGCAACTGAAATGCCATAATTATCACGTGGGAGTTTAACAAATCATAAACCAGCTTTGCACGATAACATGCAAAAAAAATGAACTGATATCCACAATATATATTTTTTTAAATGTTTCCAACATTTGTGTGAAACGTAATCTGTATACTGATATGTCCATAAGCCTGGAAAACGCAAAAATAGGTAGAACTCTGAGAAAAACCCCCAAAACAGCAGTGCCATAAACCTTCGTTTACGTCATAATCCTTTGATGTAATTCCTGGAATTCAAAGAGATGGTTTTATTCTCCCTACATGGTTTAACAAGTCTTATGACATCATATTCAATGTCGAAATGTTATAGACAAACAGATTCAATTCCAGGAACACAATTCCCAATTAAACAACATATTTTTATCTAATTGAAACATGTCTCTGTAGCCAATAAAAAATAATTGCCTGTCTATATGAACGCAATAATAGTTATTGTGATCCTGCGATTAAATAGTCTTCTAATTTAAAATTCTTTTTAAAATATACATGTGTTTAATACTGTGCAAGGGTGCCTCCGCCTAGCGTCGGGGGTGAGAAGAGGGAGGGTGGAAAACTTCCCTTGGTCAGCTAGGTTAAAAGTGTTTCGATGGCAGCGCCACCTAGTGTCGAGGAGTGGGTCGACGGACCACCCGCTGACAAAATCGGTTCAAAGTGTTTCGGGAGTAGGGGGGGGTCGACAGACCACCCGCTGTGAAATTCTGTTCAAAATGTTTCGGCGGTAGGGGAGTGGAGGGTGAGGGTTGGCGTGGTGGGGGAAGGGAGATTTTACAGACCGCCCCCCCTGGTCAGTTTGGTTCAAAGTGCCATCACTCCTACTTCAGTTCTTTCCCCCACTCTTTTCCTCTTGTATATTAATGACCTTCTTCCATTGACTGAAAATCCTATCCATAGTTTTGCCGATGATGGCACATTGCATTACACTTTCCCTTTTTGATAAACCTTACCCTGCTCAATCAGCTTCAACTTCTCGAAAATCTGCTACCAATTCCTTAAAACCCGATCTTCAGGTAATTCTCCAGTGGAGCAAAGATAATTTAGTTGATTTTAGTCCTTCTAAAACTCAGATTTGTGTTATATCTCGCAAAAACGATTCTTCTGCTCCTATGCTTATCTTTAGTGACACTCCGATTTCTAGGCAAAATGATATATCTCTTTTGGGGATTACCCTGACTTCTAATCTCTCTTGGCACAAGCACATTACAAATCGAAGCAATATGGCTTTAGTTGCTAATGCTCCTAAAAACCAAATAACAAGAACAACATTACAAATATTGCTTCCTCTGCATCTAAAAAACTTGGTTTTCTCTTTCGCTCTCGGCGTTACTTTTCTTCCAAACAGCTGCTCACTCTGTATAAATCGCAAATCCGCCCTGCCATGGAATATTGTTCCCACAACTGGGGTGGTGCCCCCAAAACCTCTCTCAGGCTTTTGATTCCATTCAGAAGAGGGCAGTTAGGTTAATTAATGATTCATCTCTAACAGAGTCTGTCCACTCTCTGTCCCATAGACGTATTGTTTCTGATACGTGCCTCTTCTATCGATACTTCCATGGGCACTGTTCTTCTGAATTGGCTTCTATAATTCCCGCTCTCTCTTTCAAAACAGTCCGAAGACGTGCCGCCAACATCCATCTACTTTTCATCTTCCTCGTTTATTCATTCAACTGCTGTTTTCTGGAACAACCTTCCTTCATACGTATTTCCTGAAAATTACAATCTACAGAAGTTCAAGTCCAATGTCAACAAATATCTTCTTTTGTCTTCTCAACCTCCAACCTAAGCACGAGAGGTTCTAATACCTCTCATGTTTTGTGTTTACATAAAAAAATATACTGTTACTATTTATATGTTAAAAAATAAATATTTTATTTTGTTTTCTCACATTCTCTTATTATAATTTTCATAAATATTCAAAGTTTTTCGTAACATATACTTCTGTTGTTAGTATTAATAAAAATATATATTCTCCACCTACATGTACTGTCGAATTTCAGATGTGGTACCTGAGAGGCCCTACTAGGAACTTTTTAATCCTTGTGACTCACGGTTCCCGATTAACTTTTATTCTTTATACCTCTAATAGTGTCTTTGTTTTGTTGTTCACTTGGGACCAACTTTTCCCGACATTCTGCGAGGGTCAAGCGATTTTCAGGTTAAAGATTATCAAGCGATAAGCAATTATGGGGAAAGGGGAGCCTGATCAGTGACTGTTCTGATACGACCATCACACTACACTTCGATAAAATGGTCCTTAAAGGTTGTCATGAAAAAAAAAAAAAAATAAATAACTGCAAATCGTTAGTTCTTGAGCAAAAAAATCGAAATTAATCCATTCTGCTCTAAAACGAAATCAGGTTGACAAACACAGAAGAAACATACAAAGTATGGTTATTAGTAGGTGAAAAGTGTAGAAACTCCATTTAGAATTTTCTACAAAATTGGTGGTTACATTCCATGAGAATCCATTAACAACGCTTCAATAAAGATCTGGCTAAATGCATCAATAATTGGTTGCAGCCTTTGTGTAGGACAAGCATGGTTTAAGAAAATGGGAAATTTAGACTGGCAAATCAGTATTGAAATAATAATAACATCCAAGGTATAAGGAAATTAGTAGAAGAAGCGACGCATGTATTGCATAAGGCTACATAAACTAAAATCTTATGCCAGGGATATGATGAAGGTGATCGCCTTTTACCAGACGTTTTAAGAGCAGTTACTCACTGTACAAATTGCCTGTAAAATCTGATGCTTTGATTTAACTGTCTCTTTTTGTCCTTGTGATCAGGTCAAAATATTTAGTGAATAAAATAATTCTGTCTTGTTCATTCAGTCGTTAATATCAAAAATTAATCTGTGCCACTAAACTTTCTAATGTAACATTAATTAATTTGGATTTTTCTTTCATACGCGATTCAAATAAAAGAAAACACATGAAGTCATGACATTAAATATGTATGATTTGTAACAAAGTTTCATATCTGTCCCCAAATAAATAAATTTGGGTTCCGATTTGAAGCGTTGATAAAATTGTTGTAGTTTTCGGGCTGAGAGGTGAATGCAGCCATTGCATTACTGGTTGTGTGAGCAGTGGCACTACAGTTCAATCAATGAATTTGATCCGAGACTATTAATATTAAGCGATTAAGGAATAATGCGATTAAGAGATTAAGCACTAACGGATATCAGCGATTAAGGAATAATGGAATAAGCGATGAAGAACCCATGGAATTAGAAGAGTATGAGCTCAATGATTAAGATTAATCGTCTGTATAAAGATTACACCAGAAGGGCTATTTGAAAAACTCGTTATTGTAAATTCATTAATTAAAACTGTGTTAGAAAACGAAATGCACATCATAATTCCTTATGGATTTAGGTAATTAACTATATAATATCGGTTTAAATACACCATAGTTAACCCATAAATTTGAACTACGTATTTAGTGTAAAAGGCATCGTTTTAATTGTATCTAATATTGTGGGTGCCTTTACAACGCGATAGCCTATTGTCACAAAGGAGAAATCAACGGAAGAGGGGAGAACCAGTAGAACACCACTCATCAAGAAAAACCAAATTGTTCAAACTATGAGGTTTGAGGGGGAACCTCTTCGGAACGAGCTTTTATGGAATTTGGAAACTCTTATACAGGTTCTACTTAAATTTCTAGAGGGTTACATCCACAAATAGACGCTTTCATATTAGCATATTTCACGACGTCCACTTCTTCGGTAAGCAGAATGGTTATCAAATCGAAAAAGCAAATTATTATATTAGGCCCACCCATTATTTCTAATATATACCCATATACATGTATGTATTTTGTCTGTAAATTGCGCATGGTCGATTTGCCTGTTTTGCTGGACGAAAAAACCCCGAGTTGCTGTCTACGCGGAGACCTACAAACTAAACTCAGCCACGGAGTGAAAATGGCCCATTAAAGTTTCTCTCGTCACCGACGGGATTCGATCCCGGGCCTTTTCCACACGGTGTGGGAAGGACAGTGATGATACCACTGTGCTACACCTGCAGAATAGCAGGATGGTTATGTTCACGAGTGTTGCAATAGAATCCAGTTTTCAAGCTTCCTCTACACTTAAGGAACATATTTCGAGAAACGACAACGAATGTGTTTTGCAAATCTTAACAACAACATAAGAAAATCCGTTTGAACATAGTTTATCTTTCCCTATGTTCGTCTTAATAATTTCCATATTAAATGGAATAAAATTAAAAAGGATGGAGTAACAGAAATATCTTAGAATGTCATGTAGTTTGCTGTGTTTAATCCTCTGATGCCTATGAAAAGCATATTGACTAGCTGGAATTCTCGGTATGTTCTGCGACTGATAGGTTTTACAGACACCACTAACATTGTGGAACAGTAATCCCTTTCACCTCTATTCTCGCTTTCTAATTACCTGAAGGCCTGAGGTAAGAACAATGCGTACAAAGTTGTCTCTCGTAATCTGTTCTTTGTATGGAAATTTTCTTCATTCAACGGAAACATTCAAAAGAATTCGCTATAAACAAATTCGTTAAACAGAAGCCCGACTGTAATTAAATAAAAAAAAATGAAGTAATTCTAAAATACATAACTATAACTGGTCGGTTGCGACATTAAAATGCTGGGGATGGGCCCCAGTCGACGCACCGTAGTCTGGTTATGGATACTCACTAATTGCATTCAGGATTACATTTGTAACATAAATGATCGTCTCAAAAATGGCCCAATGAGGAAAAGAGACCAACAGTATTACAATTAACAAATTTAGAGGAAGAACATGTCGATCACTTCGATTTGTACAACTCATAACAATTTCTTATAAGTTCAATTTGTAGCGTTGAAAAGCAGTCTTTTGTTGTTATGAAATTTAATTAAAAATTTTGTATTTTGACAGAATGGAATTGTTTGATAAAATAAACCAATTTAATTTTAATATCATTTATCTTAATACATGGAGTTCTAATATCCATTAAAGGGTACAAAAATATTATTTGTACGCAGATCGTCAAACGAGCCATCCTGAGAATTAATCAAAATTATTCAAAACTCCATACACCACTTCTGTATCAAATTGATAAAAAAATATTATCCGTATTAACTTCAGTATTAAAATATTTCTCCATATACCACACAAAAATTTGGATGTAATATATTTATATTTGGTATCGATACAGTTGTAATATTTATAGTGGTAATTCCACTACTTTGAGAGAATAAAACATTACATGACTTCTGTTTGAACGATCTAAATTGTTTCTTTATGCCATAAATTTCTTAACTTCATTTTTATATTCCATCTTCCGCTTGTTATTTTAGAAACTGTTTCTTTGTTAATGCTTTTAACTCTACCGAAAGAATTTTCTATATTGGTTCATATGAGAATTATTTAAAATTATATTTACATTTCAATTCAGTATAATAAAAATTCTTTTCTTTTCTTTATATCTTTTCGCTTTCTACACTTCGTTTTTTTTTTGTCCACTGAGCAATTAGGGTAACACGAGGGCAATCTGCATGCTATTAATTAACTTCTCTCTTCACCTCATTTTAATTCATTTGTTTTGTCCTCTTTTACGGGACTTTATTTCTTTTTCCCAATACAATTTGACTACATATGTTTCTCTTAACGTATCTCATTTTTACACCCAATATTAGTTCTCATTCACCGACCTGCCCTTCCTTCAGATACAACCTTGTCTGTTCACATTAATTCATCCTAATTTTATTACTATTTTATTGTTTTTTAATTACGGTAAAAAATAAATTTTTATTATTTTCCTTTACATGTAAGTGTTTTATTACTTTAATTTTTTTCCACATCTGTATTTTATGCTTGCTATTTCCCTATATAATTTAATTATTTAGTTTTTCTTTATAGCTTCATTCCTTTTAATTAGCTTTTTTAATTCAGCCTTTAATATCTTATAATTCAAATAACGTCGGTTTTTTCATATTCTTTTCTTATCAACTACTTTTAATATTTCTCTTTCTTTCTATCCATTGCCAGTTTTGGCACCTTGTGTATTCTTCACAATTCCATCTGTTTCTTTCACTTAATTATGTAATCTTAAGTATATACTTTTGCATTCGTTGCTGCTGCTGCTTAGGGCACTTAGGTACATTTGCCATATAACTTTTATAATATAATTAAGCAATATCCCCATGTTGAAAAATTACTTTAACTGAATTATCCAAACTTTAATGATGTTCAACGAATTTTTTCAATCTTATTAGAATACATTTACAAGAATATTTATTCGTCTTAAAAAGGTTTTATTAAGGGATTCAGGATTTAGTTTTCCAAGAATAATATTTTAATATTACATTCAAGTTATATTCATATTAAAAGTATCCTTTTATACAGGCCTGCGTTAGTTTCTGGCGTCTGACGCAAAAGCTTACCACTGAACCTATTCACATTTTTGTTAACATGGATATATATGCAGTAGCCCATCTAGTAGCGCCTGGGGCAAGGCACCTTATAATTCAAATGGCTGCATGTGGTTGCATAATCCCCGTGGGAATACTGAAGAGAGCATAATTTTCTACATACCAATCATGAGTACCAATTATATGTATCACCCATACCATATTTTTACGGATCTACCATTCATAGATATATTTTCTAAGAATATCAGTTAATATAGTAAAGTTTATGCTTGTATTATTTAATTTCATTATTAATATTTCGGAAATTAAAGTTTTTAACACACTACTTTAATAACCTGGTTGATAAATAGATTTTCAGTTCATGGAACATAAATTTAATATGCAACCGATGGGCAATTTATATCTGAAGGGGTGGAAATAAAGATATTATGATACAGTCTTCATTTGTCGTGTCCCTAGGGAAAATAATAAAGTGTACCCTGAACCCCAGATTATACATAATAGGGTACACTTCCTGAGGGAAACAGGAAGTGTACCCTGAACCTCACACTACTTTAATAATCTGACGTCACATAGTGATTGATGCCAGGAATCAAAGACCATTGGATAGTGTAATATCCAATAAACTTCATTGTCCTTTCATCCAATGAAGACCCTTCTATTCTAATGAAATGCCATATGGTACGTATATAAATTGGTCAGTAACTCAGAAATCACTTTGCTTTAACTTTAATCAGATCGATGATGTCTTCAGATCTTTGGAATAGAATGGGTAAGTCAATATGTCTATATTGCATGGTTTTCAATAATTCTTTGCTATTTTAATTCTTGGATATTTTAACTGTATGGATTTTTATATTTAATTTAAACTAATAATTTTTTAAACTTGGAAATAGGCCCTTTAATTTATATTTTCTTTACAGATAACGCTAACGTTGTACTGGCTGTGTTTTATCGAAAAGGAGCTGTTCAATATACCAGGGACGGCGAAGTAAATACATCCTTCAAGAATGCTTATTTGAAAATATCACTTAATAAATGTCATCCCAATCTTATGGGCTTGTTCTTACAATTAGGTAAGAATACACTTCCGCTTAATGGAGTCTTTGAGGTAAGGATATTGCATTTTATAAATCGCTTACTAAATTCTAATATCAAACTCACTTTGGGTAGAATGTTTTCCTTTTATTGTCCACGAAATATTGAGTATTATCAACAGTTTGTGTGATCACGAAGAAAATTAATAATCACACTATTAAACTAATGTAACGGTAAATTTCGCATGGTCTAATAATTTTCCGAAAAGACTCCTTAAAATGAAGAGCAATTTTGAACATTGTAATAAAATATCTATTGTATAGATCAAATCCCACACTGGATAGTGTATTCATTATTTACACAAATAATGAATATAAATTATATTAATTATTTCTGCAATTTTTTTCCAAAATAAATTGTTGAATACTTAAATCGATTATTACATTTAAGAGTTAAATTCATTCCTGAAAATTTTAATTAATTTAAAAAAAATAACGATTTACAGGGAAATGGCCGGAATTCAAGAGGCAATTTATTCAAATTCGTGATAACCATTCAGGAAACGAAACTTCCACTGAAAGCAGCAACAATCCTTAAGGCTTTCGAAAAAGAAGAAGAAGAAAGGATGATTTGAAATCAAAAGGAAGGGATCTGTGCTATATTTATCGATGTCTACATTGGGATTCCTCTGTGTAGACTTTAGTGCAACTCCTGATAATGAAATGGATGCAGACAGCAAACAAAATGACAATGAAATCAGTGTGAATGCAGTTCCCTTGTATATACCAATACCTCCACGTGCAGATGAAATGGATGCAGACAGCAAACAAAATGACAATGAAATCAGTGTGAATGCAGTTCCCTTGTATATACCAATACCTCCACATGCAGATGAAATGGACGCAGCCAGCAAACAAAATGACAATGAAATCAGTGTGAATGCAGTTCCCTTGTATATACCAATACCTCCACAAGTTTTACTTAAATTCTTGTCCTTGTGATAATCAGTAATTGAAGATTTCCCCTGATTGTGTGATCATCGTCACAGAAATATTAATTTTCCTTTAGGAATCCAGTCACTTTACTATCTGCTTCCAGGAGTACTATGAAAATATGCTCGTGGATGCAGGGAGGTTTCTCCTGGATAATCAAAGAGAATACTCCTCTGATATGGTTGGTACCTTGTCGTGGTTCAGAGGCTTTTCACTAAAACCAACCGCCATCTACATTCAAATATATTAGCAATTGCTGTGATAGTTGTTACTGAAAGAACTCGTGAGAGAATTTTTTCTAAAATTCTTTCACGAGTAAACATTTTCTGATAAAATTCAAATGTTTTTTCTATGTTGTTATAGAAATATAAAACGTAGTGATTCAGTCATTCCGGTGTATTTGTTCAAAGAAATAAAAGGTTTTTTGTCGATTCATTATCAGAAATTTGTAAGCTATTCTTATTGGCAAAGTTCAAAGTTCTTTTTATGCGATATTCTTCACGATTGTGTTTTGAAGTTAAATAAGCAGAATTTACATTTTAGATGAGCTAGTGAGATGAAGATCAAAAGTGTCAAACTTTATTACTATTAGATTTACTTATGGTCTCATTTTCAGCTACATGATTTCATCTACCAGAGGGTATCAATTTCTGAATAGTCTCTGCTTAAGTTGGTTTTATCTTACGTTATTGGTTATTTTTTATTATTATTTTTTGCGGAAATATTTTTACAATTTCAGAAACGCAGTTTGAAAACAATATATTTCATCAGAGAGAACGCGAAACCAGTCTGCGCTACGTTTAATTAGTTTTTAATACGCTTAGGAACTAGGTAAATTTTTAAATAATTATTAAATAAATTTTTCCTTTACTTTGTTTCAACCCTATGTTTCTTGACTGGCCTAATGACACGATTCAATAGAGAATGAAGAAACTACAATTTTTGCTTTCTTGTGAAAAAACGTGAAAATTTATTTCATTCGTGGAGTGTAATTAGAGCTGAATATTATAGAAATTAGTTTATCAAAAGAAACGCCATTTCAGTAGCAAAGTGGAGTCTAATTGCGTCCTCCCCACATTGATTTTGCTGCACTACCATTATTGAAAGGAAAACCGTACATGGTTACTACAAATATAAATGTGGTCGATGGATTGGTAAACGGTGCAATTGGTACTTTAGTATATTTCGAATTTGAAGACGACGAAACAGTTAAAGGAGTATAGATGAAATTCCCTGAGTAAAAAAGAGGACATAACCTTCAATCTCGTTATAAACAATATGGGGAAGATGAACTTTTACCTAGTCAATCCGTACCTATTATAAAACGATCAAATACGATTCCATTGAAGAACAATAGGAAATTAACAGGTAGACGTGCACAATTTGCTTTATTTTGTGCTTTGAGTATACATAAATCTCAAGAAGGGACCATCGACAAAGTTGTATATAATTATGAGAAAAATCATCAAGAGCAACTTGTATACGTTCGTTATCTCGAGTGACCTCATTGCAAGGGTTTATATATTACAAATCCCCTCGACGATTTCACATTTCACCACGGCAAAGCTACTAGTAATATTGAACTTCGTGCTGAACTAGATCGCTTGAAAAATAAGAAGCTTCAGGGTGAACTGCAAGATTTCATACAAAGTGTACATATATATCGTCAATGAACATACAAAGTTTAAGAGCCCATGTTCGAGGTATCGAAACGGACACAATCTTCAGCAATCCAAAATATTGATATTGTAAGCTTTGGCTTACTAGTAACAAAAAAAAAAATAATAATATATACATTTAACATTGGAATATATTCTTACAAATTAGATTGATTTAGTAAACATTTAACTGAACACTAAAACGAATGATTAAAATAGGAACAGGTATTAATCTTTAGGAAAGTGCTTAAGGGCGAGGCAAATTTCTCAGAAGGATGGTGAACTTCGACCTACAGAAAGAAGGTCAGGTCAGAATTCTTCGAAAAGGACCGAGCTAGGAGAAGTATACAGAGAAACGGAGAAAGTCAAGGACGAAGGAATTAATCGGGGATTATATTAAAATAAGGGGGGGGAGAAATTAGGACCAAATGGGGTATATAAGGATTTGTTGGGCGGGGAGTTGTTTCGAGGAAGTACAGAACAAAGGAATTCCGAAAATCAAGACCATAATGGAAAGTCGTCCTAAAACCGAGGAGCTAGCCCAACCTGGAGAAGGGGACAATTAACAGTGAGTACTTTATCATTATTATACCCAGTCAAAGGTTCAGTTCGGGAGAGAAATTATGTAATGTTGGAACTAAAGAGAATGATATAATAAGGTACTCTGTATTCCTGTCTGTGAATGATTTGATTAACCTGTAAGTTGGAAGGAGAACACATCAACTGATTTCTTTAAAACTATTGACAACTGTATTTATTCTTGAATAAATGAGATTTAATATAAACTTTGGTAACTATGCATCCCTGAGGAGTTTATTTGTACTGGACAATTAGTTGTGAAATTAAACCTTATTATTAATTACAATAATGTATGTACATAAGTTTGAACCCTTATATTAAACTTGTTGCAACTAACTGTGTATTAGTCAGTTTGTCTCACACTAAATCAGCTAACCCAAATTCCATGGATTTGTATACGCAGTCATAGGCCCAAGGGTAACATATTGTTACCTAAATAAATTAACAGTAAGTGGTAAAAAATATTTAAAAAAATTAATGAAATAATTATATATATATAGAGCACAGAGGAAAAACTGTACGCCTACAATATTAAGTGAAACGTGGATGGATAATGATGAACATGAATTACTTAAACTGTGGCCTTTGAGGTTCTCACAGACATTCTCTCAGATATGCCAGACTAGCTGTACTTGCTACCTCGGGGTCTAAAACGCTGATGGAACTGATATTCGGGTGACACTCAAGTCAAGTGGATCCAATTTCGGCGATGTCTGGACGATCTATGACAGCCAAAGTCTCCGCTTGTACCTTCACGATGGTGGGACTGTTAGTAATCCTGGGTACAACCTCCATGTACAAGTACCTGGGTGACCACCAAGGTGTGAACCCCACAGGGAGGAATGCCGCCCGTCTATGTTACCAGGCAGTACTAGGTGGTAGAGGACTCCCATCAATCGGTGTAATACCACTGCTTTGCTTATTGGAGGCTTGAAGTGGTGGAATCCATGTTTAGTCTCTAGAGCTAAGTACCGCTCAACCATTTCCTAAATCTTTCATCATGCAGTGTGATTGATGATTTTGAGTTTATGATGAACATCGTGGTGATAATGTAATATTCCTTACATTTCGAGGGTACAGCTCTAAAACGGTGTTCACAGGACGGCCGCTAGTTAGTACACCGGACCGAACCTATTGGTAACTCTCTAGGAGGCTTCCGGATCAGCTAGTGTATAATCTTGCTACACTACTCTGCCCGATAGCGACTGGAGGGAACCCGAGTAGTGTGTATGAGGGGAGCATTGTCGAGGCCACGTTTTGTCAAGGATCTGGTTATATGCTTACCATGTGTACGCCATATCCAAAAATTTCATAACTTCATACAGCATGTCCCACTCACTGTTTCTTACTATTGAATACATCGTGAATTGTCAAACTAATAGAGCAAGCTTATCTGCGAAAAGACCTAAACCTCCCAAGCACTTCCTAATTCATTTCACAAATATACGTGGCCTCAATTCCAATGTCAACGATGTCCATTTCCACTTGTAGTCTGCCAAACCCCATATGCTTTTTCCTGACAGAATCTCAGTTATCGGTTGATTCAACTACTGCTCATCTCAGTTGCTCAAATTATTCTCTGTATGATTCCTTTCGCCTGAAATGTGGTAATTGTGCATATGTTCGTTCTGATATTCCCTGTTAGAGACTTGGCAATTTGGAATCTCCTCTCTTTGATCTTCTCTGGATTACAGTCTCTCTACCTCATTGTCTCAAATTAATCTGTTGTCTGTACCGTTCTCCCAACTTCACTAAATTAATGAAGCTTCGAGCTCTTGACTTTTTCCAGTCCAACTTTCCTAATAGTGAGGTAATTTCCTTGGTGATTTTAACGTTCATAACTCCAGCTGACTTCCATTTTCTAATCACACCAACCCAGTTGGTCGATACTTGAAAATTTATATAACAAAAATCTTGGCGATTCTGATTTTACATTTGAGGAGGTTAAGAAAGGAATTTTCTATCGCTCTTAACTAAGGCAAGATCAAATTTATCTGTAAACTGGGCTGATAGTTTTTCTCCCAAGATTTTCAAACCTATAATTACTCTGGAGCCCATATTTCTTGCCTAGAGCTCTCATAGACACAGACTTTATACTGTTGTGACGAAATGCTTTCACTGCTTGGGATATGGTCAAACCGCTCAGTACTGCACGCACGAGCCTTGGTCTTGCAGTCACTGTGCGCGTGGTGGTCACGTGTTTAACGAGTGTCCTAATTAAAACGAAGAGCCATCGTGTATCAATTGTAAGAGAGGAAAACGTGACTTTCACCATCTGTGAGAGATAGCAACTGTCCTGTCTACAAAAAGGCCTTGGAAACAGCACAACTGAGGATTGTCGATGAGTAACACACCCAATTCCAGTAACCCAATAACACACCTAATTCCCCTGCTGGTGATATTAATAGTACGAACTTGCCTAGTGTTCAGTCTATTAATCTGAAACTTATTTCAGATCAACGGGCATCATTCTCGAGTTGTTTCTACGAGATTAGATTAACAGCAGAACAAAACTCAATCGACATCGTCACTATTCAAGAGCCATTTTTTGCTAAAGGGCGAATGGGAGATTGTTCAAAGATGACAGGTTATTCTCTTTCCGTCTGAGTAATCCAACATGTTCACCAGACTTGTATTGTTGTATTAAACGACAGAATTGATATGACTGCCATTAATTGTCTCTGTCGCCAAACTGCAACTTATATCCTTGTCACTTAGTTTACCATGATCTTTTTGTATCATCTCAATATACTTCCCTCCATCTGAAGATTTAAATAATTCATTAAATTATATAGAATCCACATTGAATTTTCTGGGTCCTAATAATGTCCTTATTTCAGGGATGTAAACGCCCAGTCTAAGGTTTGTTTTTGGTTTAGTGCACGCTCTAATTTTTGAGGACAGTTACTTGAAAAATTTATTATTAATAATAATATGAAGATTTTTAACAGACCGCAAAATTTCACTACCTTCTCTGGCGAATCAAACTTTGATATCACTTTGTCAAATTCCTTCTGTAATCTAGGTATCAACAATTGGACTGTACAACCTAACTGGACATGTTCTTCTGTAATGGGCGGGACCTGGAACGTCAGTTCATCTCCGCCTCGTGTCTTTGTGAAGAACAGTACCACTGTAGAAGGGCCAGAAATATGTAGTGTATGTCTGTGTGTGTTCTGTTATTGTGTCTGACCGCTTGGCTACCCAGAAGCATCAGTCACCTGGACAGATGATTCTTGGTACTTGTCCACACCACGGGAAGGTGGGCCAGTCCCAATGGAGCTCGCACTGTCTTATTTCGAGACTCTGACCCACCTGGTGTTGGTAAAAGATGGGCCAGATTATTTCTTTTTTGTAAACCAATAAGGTACACATCAAAGGTTATTTTCCCCATAAACTCAATGCTATAAATAGATAATTTATTCCTCTAAACCCAGATCACAACTATCAGTATTATCCGACATTAAGCAGTTATTGTCACCACAAATGGGTATATACTGTCTATACCCAAAGCATCAGTCACCTGAACAGATGATTCTGGGTACTCGTCCACACCACGGGAAGGTGGACCAGTCCCAAGTGGAGCTCGCACTGTCTCAATTCGAGACTCCGACCCACCTGATGTTGGTAAAAGATGGGCCAGATTATTCCTTTGTGGGCCCACTCGAGAGGAGAAAAAAAATGGATTTCCCGTGGTGTTAAAAAAATATATAAATAAATAAAATAATAAAAAAAATAGGGAATGTTGCTCCCTATTGAGTAGCTCCACCACCCAAAGGAGTAGAATTATATGTAGCCGTATAACTAATTCTTCTTCTTGTGAAAACATCAGATGCAAACTCCTGAAGAGCAACATAAGAATTCTTGTCTCCCATCAGCAAAGTTTCATGCCCATGAGAGAGTCAAAACACTGATGAACGAATAACTTCTCTCAAGTCATTATACAACGGACATTCAAATAAAATGTGGCTACACTTTTCATTTTTCCCGCATTGAAAACTTCTGTCATAGAAAGACCAAAACGACATGGTTTTTCGTTAAGAGATCCATGTCCCGTTAAGAGGAAGGATCTATATAAGTCTAAAGAGAACCAATCAGGTTTCTGCTTTACATAAAAGTTCACCTCAGGGAAAAAAGTCCTAGAAACAGATCCGACAGATGACGTATCCAAGCGGGTCTTTCACAGATTTATCGTTTTATTCCACAAACGATTACGTTCTTGCTTAACATTTGAATGAATATTCAGAACCAAACCCATAAATTCAGTTGATAGTTGGTTTTTTAACCTATAACAAAGACCTCAGTAAGCTACGTGAAGATCCAAAGGCAGTACACCTGCAAGAACCTGCAGTGCAGAAGTTGAAACAGTACGACAAGCTCTTAACATATATAATAATAGTGTACGTCACATAATAGCCAACTTCAATCGAAATTTAACAGTTCTAAGCCAGTGAAATCATATACCTGCAATATAAATAGCCATATGAAGGAATGCGGCGTTATAATAGATTCTCATGGTACGTCTAGTAAGTCCCCAGACTGAACGAAAAAATTTTACAATAGCGCCAGTAAATCTTCTGATCTTTGTTGTTACATTATTTAAATGAGACACAACATTAAGCTTTGAGTTGAGTGTAATCCCAAGTAATTTAGTTTCAGAAACAAGTGGAATCCTGCTATTATTAATCTTCACTAAATGAGGTCGTTGAGGGATTAAATGTGATCCAAAGATCATCATTTTGGTCTTAGACGAAATTATTGTGAATTTATTATCCACTGTCCATTGAAATAAATTTTGTGAGACATCATTGGCATTACTTTCGATAGCAGATCTAGATGAACCATAAATTAAGATAGTAAGATCGTCGCTTAAGTGAAGATTTTAGTACTACTGAAACAAAGATAAATTCAATCCTGTAATACCATATTCTGTATAAGAGGCCTCAAGATGGACCCCTGGGGACACCCTCGTGAAACTTCTTTAGACACCTCCTGATATTTAGATTTCACTAAAATGTGACGATTACTGTAATAGCTTGTGAACAGGTGGTATAGTTTCTGAGAGCATCCAGCTGATCGAAACCATTCGAGAGCACTCTGCCACCATAGAGAGTCAAAAGCGCCTTCGAAATCGACAAAGGTAGCTAACGTGTACTCTGAGGTTGAAATCTCAATGCTGCGAACAAATTCAACAACTGCATGTTCACAGGACTTTCCTACACCGAAAGGTCATTAGGCGCTCTAGCAACGTCCCAAGAGTCGGCAAAAGTGCAATAGGCCTATAAGATCTAGGATATAATACTGATTTATCTGGTGTTTTAATCAGTTATAAAAGCGCAATTTTCCACATATCAGGAAAGAGACCTTCTTGGAGACATTTGTTAAAAATCAAAAGCAGCACTTATGGGCGCAACTTGAAAAATCGCAAAATAAATGTATTTTCAACAGATCTATCCCTGGACATTTCTTAATATTAATCTTTTTAGCAACAGATGTTAACTCATCAATGGTAAATTCTTCTGTCTGAATATTGGTGGTATAAAGCGAATTTACAACTCAATATTTGAATGTACAACAGAATCTGAATGTACAACAGAATAATAGTCGGTCAAGAATAACATTAACTGTGTTCATCCAATCAGTAGTCTCAAGGAAATCTTCCTTCACAGCCCCGTATACATGAATCTTATTAAGAGCTATTTTATAAATAAGACCCCAAGAATTATCATTACCAGCACTGTGAACAAACTCCTTCCATGTTTCCCGCTTACGTGTGGCAATAGCCTTTACATAACGTTATTTGAGTGAAATATATTGAGAGTAAAAATAAGCTACTTCATCAGAATGCCAATCTCTGCGTCGACGCTTATATTTTCGACGGGCTTGATGTACCTTTTTCCTTAAAGAAGACAATCCTGAGGTCCACCAGGTGTTTAAACTAATCTTTTTCTTGCTGTCCGATTTGTATGAGGCTTTAAGTAATGAATGGCGTAATAAGGCAGCAATTCCAGTAGCCGAAAACAGTGAAGAGACGAAAGGTCTTGTTCAGGGAAATCTGCAGAAATAGTGGAGTCAAAAAATTCCCAGTTTATGTGATTTATGGAAAATCTGACTAAAGCTGGCTGTAGTAAAAACTGATCTCCAGGTTAGAAAAGTCAGTAACAACAAAAAATTGAACCCGATGATCACTTGTTGTCCAATCAGTAATCACCACCCAATCACGAACAACTGCTTTAAAATGAAAATTAGTTAATGTCACATCAATATTTGATTCTCCAACAGAGCTGGAAAAGGTTGTTACCACTTGAGGCAGGTTTATTACATTTAAGCTGTTATTAATAATAAATTCCTCCAACATATGACCACGACGATCACTTCTATTACTGAACCAGAGTGGATATTTAGCATTTACGTCAGAAGTTATTAAGACATTCTGTGGACCCAAGAAATTTAAAGATGTTTCCAGATAATTCAAGGATAAGTTAAAATCTTCTGAGGGAGGACATTATAGAGAAATTAAATAAGAATTCAAATATGTAACCAAAATACAAATAGCCGTTCTATTGCATAAACCATTAATTATAGTGTTTTCAAGCTGATATTTAACACCACAATACACGTTTTAAGTTCCTCAGAGACTGGTTCAATTATATGGACAGTGAGTGCAAATCCCGTTACCTTTGGAGTATAACCAGGTTGAACTTTAACAGCATAAGGCTCTTGAATTCCAATAATATCAATAGCATTTTGCTCAACAGACACTCGAATTTCGTCCGATACTGCTCTAGAACGCTCACCGTTTATTTGCATAATCTTAATACCAGCAAGCAAAGACGCAGGAGAATCAGCAAGAACTTCATTAGCTCCAATAACAGCTCCATCTCCGGGAATAAACTTGTATTGCTATTATTATAACTAGTATTCATTGGCGGTCCTTAATCGTGCAGTCTGTAATGTCCGTAAGTACTCGGGACATGTACCGTCCCTTACTGAGTGCTGATATTCCTTCCTACGTCTCTTACAGTTGATACAACTAGGTGGTTCTTCCATAAATGGACACCCATTAAATACGTGACCACTTCGAGCACAATGTTCACAAGACGGGGACTCATGCGAACAATATTGGGTAGTATGTCCATACCCAAGATACAGATAACATTTAGTGACTATCGTAGAAGGACGGTGCTTATGAGAACTCCAAGTCAAAAACAACCTGTCCAGTGAGGATACATATTTATAAGTTTTAGGTCAGAGGCTAACAACCCAATGAACTAGGGATGACGACCTGGCCTGAGTTGGGAGAACGGTAGAGACAACAGATGAATTTGACAGAATGACGTAGAGAGATTTTAAGCCAGAGAAGATCAAAGAGAGGAGATTCCAAATTGACATGTCTCTCACAGGGAATATCAGAACGGACACAAGCACAAGCACCACCTTTGAGGCGAAAGGAATCATACAGCGAATAATTTGGGCATCTGAGATGAGCAGTAGTTGAATAAACCGATAACTGAGATTCTGTCAGAAAAAGGTATTTGTGGTTTCAAACCGGACGTCGTTGAAATTAGAATTGAGACCACGTATATTTGTGAAATGAATTAGGAAGTGCTTGGGAGATTTAGATTTTTTTCGCAGATAAGCTTGCTCTATTAGTTTGACAATTCATGGTGCATTCAATAGTAAGAAAAAGTGGGTGGGACATGCTGTATGAAGTAATGAAATTTTTGGATAGGGCGTACACATGGTAAGAATATGCCCAAATCCTTGATATAACGTGGCCGCGACAATGCTCCCCGCATACACACTACTCGGACTCCCTCCAGTCACTGTCTGGCAGAGTAGAGGTAGCAAGATTATACACTAGTTGATCCGGAAACCTCCTAGAAAGTTACCAATAGGTTCGGTCCGGTGTACTAACTAGCGGCCGTCCTGCGAACACCGTTTTAGACTTGTACCCTCGAAATGTAAGGAATATTGGATCTCGCCACGATGTTCATGATAACCTCAAAAGTCATCAATCATATTGCATGATGGAAGAGATAAGGAAGGGTTGACCGGAACTTAGCTCTAGAGACTGAACATGGGTTCTACCACTTCACGCCTCCAATAAGCATAGTGGTGGTATTGCGCCGGTTGATGAGAGTCATCTACCACCTAGTACTGCCTGGTAATATAGAGGGGCGGCGTTCCTCCATGTGGTGTGGGCGCCACACCTCGACCCCTGCTTACGTTGGTTCACACCTGGGTGGTCACCCACCATGTACTTGTGCATGGAGGTTATACCCAGGATTACTAACAGTCCCACCATCGTGAAGTTGGAAGCAGAGGGTTTGGCTGTCACAGTCCGTCCGGAGTGTGCCGAAATTGGGTCCACTTGACTTGAATGTCACCCGAATATCAATTCCAACAGCGTTTTAGACTCCCAGGTAGAAAGTACAGCTTGTCTAGCATATCTAAGAGAATGTCTGTGACTACCTCAAGGTCCTTCAACTACAACTGAATTTAACGATAAGAATTCCTGCGCTCCTGAAATTGCTCGGCTGGCTGTTGACTGACTGTGACTTTGCTACTAATGAATGCAGGACTTACTGGATGTGATATTTAACCCAAACTGTTTATAAGGTTTGTACCTGATTCTGTGCTAAAATGCTTGTGTAAAGTTTTGTTAGTTAAATGGCAGTGGCCTGGGTTTTTTTTTTTTTTTTTTTTTTTTTTTTGGTTGGGGATTATTATCCTTAATTCTTTTTTTTTGATCTTGCAAATAAACTTTAATTTTTGATATTTATATTCATTTTTTAAATTTAACGAGATTGCTTTGTTTACTTTGAAAACCTCAACGTATCATTTGTTTACCTCAATATAGTTGAGGTTAATCTTGTGTGCAGTGTTTAATTTTTATATAGTTGTTTAGATACTTTTTACGCTTTTTTTTTTTTTTTACAGTTTTTGGCTCGAACTTTGTGAGCTGTGGGCGTCCCTCTCTGCTGCTACGACTGGCTGGTAGCCCCTGGTATATTTTTTCTTGGTGGTGGTGGTGCGTTTCCGACCGGATGATTCAGGGTAGCCAAAAACAGACAGTTGATTTCTGGCCATTTCGACACAGTTTTGCATCTTAAAAGTAAAACTAGGCGGATATGAACGGACGTTCCAGGTGCCGCCCTGTACAAATATATGCAAGTTGAATTTCGATTCGTCAGAAAATATGAAGGTGTCCCATTGCTGTTTTGTGCATGAAACATACATTTTAGCCCAAGCAAGTTGCTTCTTCCTCATTTGTTGGGTCAACAACGGCTTCTTCTTGGGACGATAGGCATGCAGATCACATTCCGAAAGCCGTCTTTGGAAAGTTCGTGCCCTTGTTTCAACACCAGAGGCCATCTCAAAGTGCAGTTTTAGATCAGGAGCACTAGCATGGCGATTACGAAGGCATAGCAGTTTCAAATATCGATTTTGGGAAGGCGTAGTCACTCTCTTACGGACTGATCTAGGTCTTCGCTTTCACGCTTTAATTTCAGCACTCGGGATACTGTTCACTGGTGGCAGCCTATTTTGTCAGCGATAGCACGCAGCGTAGAAAGCCCTTCCTGTGACAGAGCAACAGCTACACTGTGTTTTCTTGGTGCCATGAGACATATGCAGTCCATGCAATCTGTGGACTCACCCTAGAACCAAACAACAACCGCAAAGCAGAAAAGCATAGAATCGTGGCTCACCTGCTACAGCTATGGAAAGATAGATGGACAGCATCAAACAAAGGCGAAGTGACGAAGAGATTCATACCACTGGTTGCCAAGACGTATCCAAAAGCCCCCCCCCCCCTTGGTTTAACCCGGGGTTAAATGCAACGTACTTACTAATAAGCCATGGCCCATTCAAGGCAAAATTGAACATGTTGGGTATAACGGAGGAGCTAACTAGCACCTGTGGTGAGCCTGAAACATGGCATCATATAATGCACGACTGTGAGTGCTATGAGGAACACAGAAGCGTGCTAATAACTAAAATACAGTACATACTGAAAAACAAAGAACACCATCTCTACGACACAGAATACGACTACGCTGCTTTCAGCCAGTTTGCACGAGAAGTCTTCGACCGAAGAAGAACGGAAATTGCCATCCACAATGAATGAAAGTAAATTACATACTGGAAGAAAATCGACCACCCCACAAGACTGCAAAGGGTAAGAGGAAATCAAAATGAGCATGGAAGAAGACAACCCCGACCAAAGTGAGGCCACAAACGGATCAAAGGACCCAACAGGACCCTACAAAGATCAAGAAAATAGCAAAGTGACAAGGAACCTGGTCAGACACAGCCACTGGAACTGCCCGACGAAGATGAGTACATGCAAACAAACCAAGTGACAAAAAACCCGGACTGGACATAAAGGCAGGAAACTACTTGCAGTACGCCATATGGCGGTCTGAATAGGACTCCCTAGTCCTATTCACCTTTAATTCCCAATCCTCAGGCAGGGGGAGACGGTTTCCTGTTCCCTCCCCTGCCACTCCCCGCTTCTCTGCTCCTGGGGCATGAACCTGCCCACTGCTTTTGGGGACACCTACTCTATTGTCCCCATACTTCTGGCTTTTCCCCCAAGTCTTTAGCCTCCCTCCCCTACTCTGTCTATACACGAGCGCATGTCCCACACAATGTTAAAAATTAAAATATGTCCAAAAACCGCGCACGCAAAACTCTTTCGGCTGAAACCTTTTTCAGCGATTATTATATTTATTTAATTTTTTTTTTTTAAGGCCCTAGCCACTGAAATCTCAGGAAACTAGGTGGCAGGGCCTGCCAGAGTAAAATATCAACTACTGGGTACCTGGTCTGCCTCCACGAGGCATAATGTGGACAACGTTGGGCCCCAGCAGGGGTCTAGCGACTAAATGGCCAGAAGAACAACAATACACAACACTACACTTACAAAATCCATACACTTTTAAATCTCTGGCCTTTACAGCGAACTGTTACACCTACAATGAAAGCAACGCGGAGTTGGGGGAAACCTCCGGTGCCGCTAGACACGAATACACTTTACACTTTGAACATATGGAGTAATGCGCCGTATTTATAGAAACGGTTGATGCAATACCTTGCAATTACTCTCTGATGCAATAGAAGCGTTATCTGACTCAATATCTTTGCTTTGTAAGAAACAAAATGACTGTAATCAAACAATATCTTATACGTTTCACTGCAAATGTTGCTTTTTTAATTCGATGCAGTTTCTTTTGTCCGCCAGTGTATCTCACTGTTTGATATGCTATCATCACTCAGTTTAATGATTTACCCTTGGCATCTAATGTGAGAGACTGAGGGCTTTTCTTCTGTTCGCTTTTATTATTATCTGCCCTTTATTAATGTTTAATTATTATATTACGTAAATATACATATCTACTACGTATTATTTATTTATTATCATTATATTAGGGTTAAATGTTAGTTCAGTTCTGGTGTCTCAGGAACGGAGCATAGGGTATAATTAAAACATGTCGTCAATACGGATCGTCGTAATGCGGGGTACGTCTGTATTCGATAAATATTTATATATATTAGGGATAAAACTGGTCACCCAGGGCACACTTGTTACTCAGTCACTCAGTGCAAACTGAATGCTACTCCTTGCTTCACTTCGCCCAATGAGCAACCATGGATTGAATACAGATTCGATCTAGAGAAGACATCTAAACATTCGTTCTATTCGTATCGATGAATCGATACGAAATTGTTTAGATCGCATCATGTGTTAAAACCGACGTTGCTAGAAACATTTATATTACTAGCGAGACGAATCTTGTTTTAGTGTGGAAAACTTCTAACACAAAACAGCATTTTTCTTGATTATTAAAGACCGACTGTATAAACAGCAGAAAGGAAACTTGACTGGTTAAACTCATTTTGGTTCAGCTTTTATCTAAGACAAACAAAGGTAGCATGATTCATTCTTTCAGCGCTCGCAAAAAGAAACTGTCACAACCAAACGCAAGCAGTCTCATTTATTTAATGGTTTTGGATATAATTGTTTCCCTCAAGCTACGTCATCCTTTCTAAATAGCCGTGTGGCAGTCTAAGAGATAAACATAAGAACCCTCCGATTATACTGGTCAGAAAACAATTTTTATCGCTTTGTGTTAAAATTCCGGATGATTCTTGTAGATTTGACTTCTGAATTCAAATATGGTAACCATATTGCACCCATCGTTATACACCCACCAATTTCAAGAGAGAATGGATTAAATTCAAAAACTATTTCTAGCAAAACAGATTTCATATATTTTAAGAACAATAGCCTCATCATATTTACAAAAATGATTATCTGATAACAAAACACTTATTTTGTTGCGTTTTGCTTTTTATAATTGTCCATTTGTGTCTGCCATACAAGATTCCAACAGTAGTCTGCCAACGTATTTGGACTCCATTTAACCTGAAATAGTTTTTTCATTTGAAAAATAAATTTGTGTAGCCTTTTACCATATTCTTCGGAGAAGACTTCCAAGTTTTCAGGAAAAAGTCTAAATGGAAATTTAGGAAATGAAGCTTCAACGACAGGTCTTGGTTTTCGGTCATTAACCCACGATATTTGAAAAGTGAGGGTGGTGAGAACTGTTTAAGTATCGCAGTTTTTGAAGGTATTTCCGAAGAGAATCTGTCGAAATTATTTGAGGGAGGAAATTGATGCCGACCGGTATAATGCTTGATGCATTCTTCTTATCTTGGTGAATCAACTACTTTTGTTTAGCGTGTGTGGGTTAATGTGGTATTAGATGGGAGCTATAGCATTCGTTATGTGGAAACGAATGTGAAAATTTTCAGGAACCGATCCGCATGGGTAAAATGAAAATTCTGACATAATGTTTCCACTGCTTGAAATCGGAAAAGGGTACAAATTAAAAAAGGTATTTAACAAGTCCTCCTGTATCCGATGGGATTTCTAATTCGATCTCTCTAAAAGAGTAAATGTGTCAGATGTAGTATAATGCCCACGGTATGTCCATTGTTTACTCTATCATCTTTTAAGTATGGCCTCTAAAACGAAAACCATCAGTGGTGTAAGTTATTGCAGCTTATATCCGCTTGTTCAAGAGAGAGATCAAAATTATCCTTTAGCCTATGGAATTTTAATTGAGAAAGTACTGTTATTAATATTTAATACATTTTGCATAAGATGCTATGTGGTGATTTTTCATGGATTAATTTTTGAAATGAACTCAATTATCCAAGGGGTATATATAAATGGGACGTTTTAGGATTCTTGCCGCCCTCCATTCTCATTATAAAAATGAGAAGACATCAAAATCACTCCTGTTCGCTTTATGTAATAAAGCTCGTAGGGGTGATTTTGTAATAAATCGAAATCCTCCTTGCCTTCCGGAGGAGGATTTCGATCGTCGACGCTAAATGAAGAAAAAAAAAAAAACAATGGCCATGAAAAGAAGTGCTTTATAAGTAAATTGTTTTGTTTAAAAATATAGAACTAAATATGCTCACGCGAACTTATCATTCTGTTATCACGATAGGAGGCACTGTTTCATGCAAAATCTTGGTTTAGTACTCTTTAGAGTTAAGAAATCCATTAATATATTTCGATTTATGCAGCATATGCAAGAGCTACGTTCCTTACAAGTGCTCAGTATAGCGTAGAAACTAGAATATTAAATTAATTCAATTTGAACTCAGAGTAGTTTTCTCACCAAGAGAAAACTACTCTTGTATGGAGCCAATGATGACACTAAGAGTGATTTGGCCGTGCATAATTCCAATTATACTTAACTTTTTCAGCACCCAAGGTAAGTTGAAATATTATTACGTATTATTTTATTTCCTAGACAAGCAGAATTACGAAGCTTTGATGAGTGCTTCCCCATTTTAAAGTTAATTGCTTAGGTTCTTTTATGTTACAGTCGGTTTTATTTTCTAGGTTGATTATGGCTAATATTTTGTATTATTTAGTGTTGTATCATACAGTCACTAGCCAAAACACGAAATCTTTATTCATTGTTTAGTAGGGCCACAATTTGCAGGAATTACATCTCGCACACGTCGTGGCATGCCTTCTGCTGGAGTTTAATGGAGTCTACTTCCAGAATTTACCATTCATCATCAAGATATTTGTCAGCTTCCTTATTATAGTCGGTGGAGAACTGCGAAACCGAATTTCTCTTTCCCAAATATCCCAGACGTTCTCATTTGGATTCAGATCTGGAGAACTAGGCGGGGAGATAGATGATGTAAACCTTGGAAATGTTTTTCAAAAAAACAAATTTTGCATGGTTGATAGTTGCGTTATTGTTTTGAAAAAAAAAAGCAATCCGCTTAAACTGAAGCACTGTAGGATGAAGTTGGTTCTATACGAAAGAAGGATATTCACTGGAGATAAAATGATCTTCTAACTGTGTGAGCGGACCTAGCCCGTAGCAACAGGACATACATCATACCACCTCCAGCAGCTTGAGTGGTGAGAGAATTTGGATGAATGGCTTCGTGAGGTTCGCGCCACATATTCATCCTACTATTGGTTCAAAAAGTGAAAATCACATCAGACCACATGACCCTTTTCAGCTGTTTCACAGTAAAGTCATGGCGTTGGCATGAATAATCTAGTTCAATGATTTGTCTTTTTACGGATAGAAATCGTTTTAATATAGGCACACAACTACTAAATTCAAGATTCTTCAACATCTGCCGCAGAGTTCGTCTGGAACTCAGTTTTAAATTCTCTAAATTGAATTTTTCAGTCAATTGCTTCACACACACTGGACTCTTTATTCTGACGCACAATTCGTTTCAAATTACTGCGGTCTCGTTATCGAAACTTCCATTTGCATTCTTTATGTTGAAGCCAACTGTGACTTATTTCTAATTTTTGGCCAGTAAGTGGCCAGTATAGACTTATTTCAGAATTAGATACATTTGTGAACTGTGATTTTGTTTTAGGAGGATTTCGGCTGCTAAATTTATGAGAAGTTTCATAATAATCTGATCACTCTTTTCTTAATAGCTTAAACTCTCTGTCTTACTATTTTTTTGTGTTTTTGAGTTCTGTGCGGTATTCTGATTTATCTGAATTGGTTATTCTTATGGTTATTACAGCATTAATGATTTTTAAAGTTCACAGCCACTTCTGGAAGGTTATTAGTATAATTACTATCCTGGCCTGAAAACCGTGTGATAAACTGATAAATTAATCTTAGACTGAATTTTTGTTCAGTAATATTCTTCCCTTACGTTTGAATTAGTTTCGATTTTGAATTTTGTTTATAAAATTTTCTGCCGAGGGATCTGTGGGTTACATTTGGCTTTCTCTGTTTCTGTTTTGTGGGGTTTGGTTGTAGTTCTCATTTCTTTAGGGTGTTTATTAGAGTGTAAATAAGTTACATGTATTTTGGATCTTGTTTGCCTTTCATTTTTTTCATTTTTGATTTTTACCATCAAACTTTTATCCCAGATTTTAATGGCAATTGTATGAGCTCTTTCGAAATTGAATTTCCAAATACTCTTTTCTAATTTTAATTGCCTTTAGGCGATGTTGAATAACTAAATTGGTCAAGAAGACTACTCGAACAATCTTTAATGATTTTCTTTTTATTTAACATTATTTGTGCTCACTTTCCAGTTCTGTTGTTGTAGTAGAGTTTTAGCATCAGCGACTAGGGCCATATTGCTCAGTATCTATAAATTGAGTGTGTTCTGAGGTCCATTTTCTGTTTGCTTAATGATATATCCTAGTTCACCGAAGGAAACACCATGCTACCTTCACTCGAGACTAACGTACTCAGCCACTTTGTGAAAGAGGCTAATAAAAATTTCTCTCGTCATCGATGGGACTCGATTCGAAGTGTTTTCCACCCGATGTGGGGAGGACAGCAATACCAGTGCCAGTTCTTCCACTGGTCTATTTATATACAGTCATATAGAAAAGATGTAGGGCACATTATAAAATGTGCTGTGTAAGAGAAATTATTGTACAATCAGTTAAATTCTATTCGTGCAGTTTAAAATCAGGTTGAGGCTTGATGCTTGTGTTGTTCAGTTAAGTTTGTTTCTTTTCTATCTTGCTGATAGGAACATTCCACTTATAATTTTAATATTCCACTACAATGTTTTACTTCGGGGTGCGAAGTTTATAATTAGCTGGTGTTATAGAAGTGCAAAAGTCTACTCGATGCAAGATTCGCTGCATTCAGTTAAGTAATTCTAGTTTCAATGTTGATATGAAAATTACTTTTCGCATTATTTTAAACAGTAATGTTTTCTAGAATAGTTCTGCCCAGATCTGCAATAAATTTTAAAAAAATATTTCAATTTGTAACAGTAATTTCCATTCATAAATGGAAAAGATGGTTATTAAACCCAGTTCCTTTCATTTCCAATTATTCTTATCTTTACAGGTTTGGTTCCTCTCCACTACCTTCCAACTTCTCTTGTTTCTTCATCCCTTTATAGGTCTGTCCCCAAGGGGTCTGTATATTCCGAGGCTTTGGACTACCTCATCGAATTCGTTGTCACCATTTCTTCAAAGATAACTACCAGATATGTAAACTGATTTGCATCTTTTAGACATTTATCCTCAATTCCATCTTGTATTTAATTTTTGTAAGATTTAAAACCTTGCAAATAATAATTTATGTTATAGAATAAAAGTAACGTAAGATTTAAGTGGGAGGTTAATTTATTTAGGTAATAGTATAAAATTAAATGAAACAAAAATATATTATGTTATACCGTATACTGATTTATACAAGAATGTTAAGATTAAAATAATCACTTCCCTAAGCAAAGAATTCGAAGATTAAATAAACTTTTAGATAGTGAGATATGAGTAAAATAAATGATATAATCATCTAGGAAATACTAATGAGAGCGTCATTATAACCGTGGAAGTACCTGATTGGGCTGAGAAAGTGCAAAATTTTCTCTGATCCACAAAGATAGTGAGGAACAGAAGTTGGCTAACGGCAAACTAGATGCTTTTTGTGGCATGTAAAATTATAGATTCTGTAGTTAAGGAGGAAATTCAAGATCATCTCGATAAAAAATGCCCTGTCCATAATTTATAGGGCCTTTCATAGTATTGAAAGGAACATCATTGTTCCTCTGTACAAGACAATGTTTAGACCTCCATTCGAATAATACATTGAGGTCTGCAGACTGAACCTAAAAAAAAAACGAAAGTTCTGATGAAGATTCAGGAAAGGTATACCAGATTTTTAATGAATGCCAAAGGGGGGCACGTGTAAAGAGCTCGAGTGTAGATTGCAAATTTTGACATTAGGACATTTACCAGGTGTTGTGATTAATCCTTTTTTGCAATTCTAAATTCACTGTTTGCACGTTGAACTAATCCACTAATATCTGCTGACAAATCTGAAAACAGAATATCTTATGAGTACAGATAAATTAAGAGTTTTATTAGCATTAATGTTACAAACTACCATTTTACAGGCGGATGGGTGAAGGAATCCCTGGAAATGTGGAAGTGCTCAGCTGTACCGAAGCTTTTAAATGATATCTATCGGGGGAATATAGCTGATGAAAATAAAATTGTAATCCTGTATTCTGCGAAATCAGGTAAGTAAAAATCCAATAAAATAATTATAAAGATATTTTAGATATTTAAAGTAAATATTAAATGAAAAAAATCTCGCTAATCCTGACATAAAAAAGGAGAGGCCCCTATAATATGTTAATCCCTGAAAATGCAAATTTACATTTATTTTCGGTTACTTCAGAATCAAATGAGTAACAGTTTATTTAGGTGTCGCCAGATTCAAATTACGATGGATCAAATTAAAGGCACCTGGGATGCCTTTCTTGTGTTTATCTTCAACAATTTCTCCTCCATTTTACTCTCAGTTAATACAAGATTATCTAGCTTACTGCCAGAGTTGAACATACCTCTGGCATTCCCGTCGCTGAATAACTCCTCATGTGTGAATGTCGATGCAAAATATTCATTTAGTTTGTTAGCTACCTGAGCAGGATCATCAACAGTTGACCCATCGATATCAAGTGGACCAATCTGATTCATCCCCTTCCTTCTAGAGTTTACATAAGTAAAGAACTCTTTGCTGTTTTTCTTTGCATCCCTTGCCAAGGATCTCTCGTAATCTGCCTTCGCCTGCCTAACCTCCTTTGTAACTTGGTTACAGATTAACTTATATCTATCATAGGCTTCTGTGTCACGTGTTAATTTGTATGTATCCCGTGCAATTTTCTTCTCTCCTATATGTCTCATCAGTTCATCTGACATCCATTTAGGCCTAAATAGATGTTTTATGGCAGTGACCCCCAGAAATGTGTTTCAGTAAAATGTAAGCTCGCGTGGGGTGATAATAGTGAGTTTTCGCCTTAAATCTGTGAAGTTCTTTACAGAAAATTTCATTTTGACCATTATTATGGTGCCGACTAAGAGAATAAGTAACAGCGGCACTAGGCCTAAATAAGTTTCTTCCTTTAATGTTCTTTTCTTATGTACCACTCAGCAACTTCATCGCTGTTCCCAGATAAAGTTTTTAATTGAACTAATAAAAAAAAATAACTATTTTTCTATATATATAACTAATATATAAAAAATATATATAATTATTTGTCTGCATTCTTCTGAAGATATTATGTGGTTGTACTTTTGGCATATCACGGATATAGGAGCAATATTTTATTACTCTTTCCCGAGTTACGTAATACTCGACTTACGTAAGAAGTCCTTATGTCGGGGACTTACTGTATTTTTGGATTAACCGGGAAATCGATTATCCGGGATTTTTATTTTACCATCCATCCCGGAAAATCGAGAGTCTACTGTATTCGATTCTAATTGTTAATCCCATATTTTGTCTTTTTCCAAATTTGGCTCCTTCACAGAGCGCGAAATTTGAAAAGTCCTCCGCGAAGTAGCGGCCTTTTTGAGAGAATTCCCGGTTTCATGGAACCACCTTTGTCCCCTGAAAACAATAAATCTGATGAAAACAACTAGCGTAGATGGTAAGTGTTTATTGGACTAGTGGGAGAGGAAAAACAACTAACTTGAACTAACTTTAAACGAATAGAGAACCAGCTATTGTCTGGTCTCATTGCCATTTTACAAGCAAATTCCAAATAGTTACAAAAAATGGTGTGGCGCACCCAATTTTGTAGGAAATCAAAAACTAATGCAGTAAGTGTCTGACTCCATTTAGGAAGGTAGAAAAATTTTCAGATTTTAATTTGATTCACGATTAATATGGGAACGTACGTTATTTTGAAGGAACCTCTCAGGTGCCTAGTCGCTACTGCTGGGTTAAACATCATAGGGACATCTAGTAGCAAAAAGCGCTAACTGGACAAAAATTCGACAATTCACAACCTCCTTCTGAGGGACAAATCTGTCAGCTGTAGTCTACTGCTAAATTATTCGGCATTCGCCCTACTTATTTTCTTGGATCCTTCGGAAGCTGGATTATATTTGGTGATTATAATTACTGTCTGTCCACGAGGGCCAACTTCTGCTAAGTTAGGCCCTCGCATGTATAGTTTATTTTGAAATATTTAATTTATTTTTGTTGACCGCGTCATGAAAAATCTATTATTGATTTTTACAGACCCCACAGCATTGTCCTGTACTGCGGCAGCATTATCCAACGGGAGATATCCCTACCTGATGTTTGAGAGTGAAGAAGGTTTGAACGTACTTCTTGACCTTTATAACCCTTTCAATATTATGAAGCGATATGCTTTAAACTTTCAGAAACTGCTCGTAATCTATCTGGCTGAGAGAGAGGACTTTGTTTTGGAGTTTTTAAATAAGGTAAGTTAACCTTTCTATCCATAATAAAAACCTTAATCAACGTTATAGCCGAGTAATGCCATATTTTTTATGAAAACTCCAAACACCAACTGCATTAGAATCCATAGTATCATTACCGTGCATGAGTTGAAGGTTGCAAAAATGAAAGAAAATATTTGTTGACATTAAACTTGAACTTATGCAGATTGTAATTTTCAGGAAATACGTATGAAGGAAGGTTGTTACAGAAAACTGAAGTCGAATAAATAAACGAGGAAGAAAAAAGGTTGGTTCTGTAAGTTTGAAGTCGGACAGTAAAAGAATGGTGACTAGATGGGGGACGTGTCGTATTGGAAAGGCATGCAGCAGAAATAGAACATCTGAAAAGGACAATGTTAAATTTTATTCATTACTTTAGAGATGAGTCGTTAATTAACCTAACTGTCTGATTTTGAATGGAATATAGTAGCCTGAGAGAGCTTTTGGGGGCACTGCCCCAGATGTGGGAGCAATATTCCATGGTAGGGAGGATTTGTGATTTGTACAGTGTGATCAGTTGTTTCGAAGAAAACTAGGGCCGCGTGCAAAAGAGTAAACCCAATTTATTAGATGAAGAAGAAGCAATATTTGTAATGTGCTTATGAAAAAGAAAGATTATTAGAAGTCGAGGTAATCCCCAGTAGAAATGTATGCTCTTGCCTGGAAATCAGAATGTCATCTAAGATAATCAGAGGAGCAGAAAACATTTTTTTGCGAAATATAAGGACTGAGTTTTAGAATGGCTGAAATAAATTATGTTATCTTCTCCCTACTGGAGAATTACCTGGAGTTCAACATTTAAGGAATTAATAGTCGATATTAGAGAAGTTGTATCTGCTTGTGAAGGGAAAGATTTCTCAAACTGATAGGTGGCATGCAATGTGCTATAATCGGCAAAACTATAGATAGGGTTTACGGCCAATAGAAGAAAGTCATTATCATACAAGAGAAAAAGAGTGGGCGAAAAGAAACCTTGGGGAACACCAGCAGTTATGGAGAAGTCAGAAAATAGTGCGCCATCTAGCGTCACCAGCAGTGAGCGGTTCGAGAGAGAGAAAACTGGATACTCACTTACAAAAAACACTTGGCAAACCATAAGATGTAAGATTATTTAGAAGATGTTTACGTCAAACACGAACAAAAGCCTTTGAAATGTCACCAGTGGATCTACGCTGACGGAATTCATACTGCCGATCGTTGATAACATAGAAGGTTTCTAGATAGTTTGAGTTGGAACTTACTTGATTTATTCATTACTTTAGAAAGAGTAGAAGTTATTGCAATAGGCAGAAATTGAATGGGAGGGATTTGTCACCTTTTTTAGGTACTGGTTGGATGTAAACAAATTTCCAACCAGAAAGGAAAATACCTTTGGAATGAGAAAGTGAAATAAAGGCGACGCAGAGGAGGAGTATGTTTAGGAGCACAAGTTTTGAGAAAAAGTGGAGAAATTTCATTAGGGCCTTGAGCTTTCTTTCCATCAAGATTGTTCAAAATCCTGCTGACATCCTTTTGACAGAAGACCACAGGAGACAGCGATCTGAGTGTCCTTGGAATCGTGGAAGGTGGTTTACCAAGATCATCAATACACGAATTGGAAGAAAAATAAGGGGCTAGCAGGTAGGTTAGCTTTGCCTTTGGCTGACGTGGCAATAGAATCATGTGGTTTTGACAGAGTTTGCGGCTAATGTCCTTGCCAAGAGACCAAAAAGCTTGACTACCTTTTGGAAAAGAAGCAAGTTTTCTACTCTTAGCTTGTTCAAAAATTACTTTGAACTGATTGATAACTGATTTACAATTCTTGTGTGTGTGTGTGTGTGTGTGTGTGTGTGTGTGTGTGTGTGTGTGTGTGTGTGTGTGTGTGTGTGTGTGTGTGTGTGTGTGTGTGTGTTATGGAGGTTTAATGGCGCATAAGCTGCTGAGGCTATAGTGCGCCTTAATTCTTGCAAGCTTTGGGGTTGGTAGAAAATGAACCTGGAGATTTGAATAAAACCAATTACGATATGCAAAATTCTTCTCTGGAACAGATTTAGCCTATTTATCGGAAAACGAAGGTTTAGATAAAGGATGAGATTTTAAAGTGGAATGTGGAATAAAGAATTTCTTACCTATAAGAATTATTTCACTGACACAATTTCAGCAAACGTTGGCATCACATTATTTGAAAAAGTAACCTCACCAAAGAAAAGAAGAAAATGAATCTCGCAGGTAGTCCCATTTTCCATTGTTGTAATGCCAAACAACACGAGTTTGAGAATGGCCATGAGAGAAAGACTCCATTGGAGAAGGGACCATTACTAGGATGCGATATGAGGTGCCTAATAGACTACTCACCTTGACCGTGTACTTAGAAGGGTTATTTGGGAGAAAACTATCACGCGTGTTGGCTGCGTGGTTAGGATTATCTGTTATTCTGGTTGGTAAATGAACTATCTATGGGAGATCATTATAATTGCAAAAGCCTCAGCATCTCCGCCGGCTGAATCCGTGTTATTAGAAAATGGAAGCGAGATGAGGTTGTGAACATTAACGTCACCAAGGAAAATTGTCTCACTTTAGGAAGGTTGGACTGGGGAAGGTTAAGTTTCAAAGAGAGGAAGTCAAAGAGTTCCAAGTAATTGGTGGAGTTATAGGAACCATAATAAACAGATGAATTTGACAAAATATTGTACAGCAATTTTAAGCCAGAGAAGACCAAAAAGAGAAAATTCAAAATTTCTAATTCTCTGACACAGAATATCAGAATGGACATATGCACAAATACCTCCTTTGAAGTGAACAGAATCATATAGGAAATAATTCGAAAAATGAGATAAGCAGTGATTGATTTAACTGATCACTGGGATTCTCTCAGAAAAAGCACACTGGGGTTCGGTTAATTGTAAGTGGAAATTTTTTCCATAGCTCTAAGCAGGAAACAATTCATCATACATCCTGATGATTATGATGACACTCGCTCAGCTGTTAACAGGACGACTGGATTCATCGAAAGCCCAAAAGTTCACAATGCACCGAAAGTACACCTTTACGATGGTGGGACTGCTAATAATTCTGGGATTAACCCCCCCCCCCCATGCACAAGCACACTGTGGCTGAGCACCCAAGTGTGAACGATCGTAAGCAGCGGTCGAAGTGGGGCGCCCGCACCACATGGAGGAATGCCGCCCTGAAGTGTTACCAGGCAATACTAGGTGGTAGATGAATTTCGTCAACCGGTGCAATACCACCACTCTGATTATTGGAGGTTTGATATGGTGGAACCCATGTTTAGTCTCCAGAACTAACTTCCGGTCAACCCTTTCCTATCTCTTCCATCATGCAGTATGACTGATGACATTTGAGGTTATAATGGACATCATGGAGAGATCCAATCTTCCTTACATTACGAGCGTACAGCTCAAAAACGATGTTCACAGGTCGGCCGCTAGTTAATACACCGGACCTACCCTGTTGGCAACTGTTTAGGAGGCTTCCGGATCAACTAGTGTTTAATCGTGCTACCTCTGCTCTCCCAGATAGTGATTGGAGCGAGTCTTTGGCTTAAAATCTCTCTACCTCATTGTGTCAAATTCATGTGTCGTCTCTACCGTTCTCCCTACTCCAATAATCACTTAGAGCTCTTTGACTTCGTCTCTTTGCAACTTGACTTTCCCCAGTCCAATTTTCCTAAAGTGAGGCAATTTTGCTTGGTGATTTTAATGTTCAAAACTCAAGTTGGCTTCCATTTTCTAGTCACACCGACTCAGCGGGTCGAGCTGCTGAGGCTTTTGCAATTACTAATGCCCTTGCACAGATTGTTCATTTACCTACAAGAATACCGAACAATCCTAATCATACAGCCAACGCGCTTGATCTTTTTCTCACAAAGAACCCTTCTAAGTACACAGTCGAAGTGAGTGGTCCTTTAGACACCTCAGGTCACAACTTAGTGATTGTCGCTTCTCGAATGGAAACTTTATCTCATGGCTATTCCCAACCTCGTGTTGTTCGGCATTACAAAAATGCAAAATGGGACGACCAGCGAGATTTCGTTTCTTATTTTCCTTGGTCGGATTACTGTTTCAAAACTTCTGATGTCAACGTTTTCTCAGATCGTGACAGTGAAATTATTCTTGCAGGAATGGAATCCTTTAACCCACACTCAACTTTAAAATCTCATGCCTTATCTAAACCATAGTTTTCCAATAAATTAACTAAGGCCGTTCAGGAGAAGCATGTTCCATATCGGAGTTGACTTGTTTTCAATTCTTCAGTTTCATTTTCTCCCTACATCAAAACTCGTAACAATTGTAAAGCAGTTATTAATCAGTCCAAAGTAGAGTTTGAACAGGATAAGAGTAGAAAACTTGCTTCTTGCCCTAATAGTAGCCGAGCATTCTGGTCCATTGCCAAAGCTATTTCTCGCAACATTCCCTTCTCTGCTCCCACCTATGTCAAAACCAAATGGTTCAGTTGCCAGTCCGGCCAAGGATAAAGCTGACCTACTAGCATTCCATGTTTCTTCCAACTCATGTAAATCATTTATTAAGGATCTTGGTAAGACACCTTCCACCATTCTCAACACGCCCCGTTCAATGTCTCCTGTGGTCTTCCGTCAAAATGATGTCAGAGGGATTTAGATGAATCTTGATGGTAAGAAAGCTCCAGGTTCTGATGGTATTTCTACATTTGTTCTCAAAACCTGTGTCCTGAATTTACTCCTGTTCTTTGCAGTTTTTTTCACTTTCTTATTCCAAAGGTATTTTTCCTTTTGTTCGGAAATTTTCTCACACATCGGCCAGTTCCTAAAAAGGTTGAAAAATCCCTCCCATCCAATTATCGTCCCATTGCAAATACTTCTACTCTTTCGAAAGTAGAGAAATCAATAAACTCTTAAACTACCTAAAAACGTTCCGTTTGATCAACGATCACCAGTATATATTCCGTCAGTGTCGATCCACTGGCGATATTCTGGCTTATGTTACCCATTTATGGACAAATTCAATGGAAAAGTTCAGTGAGACACAAGCAGTTGCTCTTGAGGAAAGGTTCCGTGAAACACAAGCAGTTGCTCTTGAGGAAAGGTTCAGTGAAACACAAGCAGTTGCTCTTGAGGAAAGGTTCAGTGAAACACAAGCAGTTGCTCTTGAGGAAAGGTTCAGTGAAACACAAGCAGTTGCTCTTGACATTTCAAAGGCTTTCGATCGTGTTTGGCATAAAGGTCTTCTAAACAAACTTCTGTCTTTTGGTTTGCGAACTGTTTTTTGTAATTGGTATACAGTTTTCTCACTGCGGGTGATGGTAGATGGCTCTCTGTCTTCTAACTTCTCCACTAATGCCGGTGTCCCCGAAGGTTCAGTTCTTTCCCCTGCTCTTTTCCTCTTCTATATATTAATGAACTTCTTCCATTGACTGGAAATCCTATCCATAGTTTTGCCGATGATAGTACATTCCATTCCACTCTCTATTTTGAGAAAATTTGCCCTGATCAATCAGCTTCAGCTTCCCAAATATCCGCTACTAATTCCTTAAATGCCGATCTCCAGGTAATCCTTCAGTGGGGCAAAGACAACTTAATTGATTTGCATTCTTCTAAAACTCAATCTTGTCTTATTTCTCGTTAAAATGAGGATTCCTCTTCTTCTATGCTTATATTTAATGACACTCTGATTTCTAGGTAAGATGATATATCTCTATTGGTGATTACCCTGACTTCTAATCTCTCTTGGCACGAGCACATTACAAATATTTCTTTCTCTTCATCTAAAAAACTTGTTTTTGTCTTTCGCTCTCGGCGTTTCTTTTCTTGCAAACAGCTGCTCACTCTGTATAAATCGGAAATCCGCCCTACCATGAAATATTGTTCCCACATCTGGGGTGGTACTCCCAAAACCTTCTTTATTACTTAAGCTTCTTTATTACTTTCAGAAGAATTTAGTTAGATTAATTTATGACTCATTTATAACAGTCTCTCCACTCGCTGTCTGATAGACGTACTGTTTCTGTTGCATTCCTTTTCTACAGGTATTTCCATGGGCACTGTTCTTCTGAATTGGCTTCTATAATTCCCGGTCTCTCTTTCAAAACAGTCCGAACACGTGCCACGACCAGCCAACATCCATTTACTGTCCAACTTAAAACTCACAGAACTCACTTTTAATCTTCCTCGTTTATTCATTCAAATGCCGTTTTCTGGAACGACCTTCCCTGATACGTATTTCCTGAAAATTACAGTCTATAGAAGTTCAAGTCTAATGTCAGCAAATATCTTCTTTCGACTTCTCAACCTTCAACCCAAGCACTGTAGTTAGTACTATAGGTTCTAATACCTCTCCTCTTTGGGATTTTCATAAATAAAAAGTTGATAATAACATTTCGAGAAAACTGTGACGAGATTCTGAGAAGGTACCGTAACTGAGGTCCGCATTTGCGAAGTTGGATATATATAGGAAGGGTCTTTCGAGCAAAATCTCTAATGCTGTTTAATAAACTAAATATCAACTCTAAAAAATATTGCACAAGCAAACCATGTAAGAAATAAAATTCTCAAAAACTCGTACCTGCAGATACAGATATAAGGAAACACATACAGCCCTCCCGTCTTCCAGACACGAGTCGGCTGGCCTTATTCTCACCTCATCTTGAAATTTATTTCAAGATGATGTCGGCATTCCTAGATTTCAAGAATCCACAGAAAATTTCAAGAATACACAGAAAAAATAACGACTACTGGAAACAAATATTCCTTGGCTATCACAGTGGAATTTGCTGGTGTCCCACGTCTGTGGGAAACCAGAAAATTTCAAGTCTGTGGTGTCCGGGTATTCTTAAAAGGCTAAGACTCTCCAAGATACCTGAAGACTTTTACAGATATATTTCTTCTTACCTTGACCAAAGAAAGGCCACGATCTCTGCCAGGTACCATAGTTTCACAAGACTTGGTCACCTGGGGTTGTCCTGAGTGTTCTGTCCTTGGATGAGTTCCTTGGTATAGACCTCGGTGCATTCAATCCATTGCCTTTGCCGATGAACTGATTTTCTTGGCCCACGCTGACTCCAGAGTCCTGCTGTAAGACAGGGCAAACCAAGCCCTTGATAAATTGCATAATTGAACAGAAACCCACATTCATTTCATTATTTATTTAAATACACAATTTTATACATTCTCAAGATATAAGACATATCAAAGATATTAAATATGTTGAGATATACATAATAACTCGCATATATATTGGGGGTAAACAAGATCACATTTGCAATATTCGCATTTGTATTATAATAATAGTTTGATAATTTATTTATTCCTATTTTGTGTTACAAATGTTGGGATATAACAGCAAGAAGGGAGGGAGAACACATAAGCCAGAGGCTTTTTAGGGGGTGTTCCCTTTGAAAAAGATAACAATAAAACCAGACCTGAAATTACACAGGTGTTATTTAACAGATACCTCCTAAATAAATCGGACATGTTTCTGCATTCCCATTACAGAGACTTCGTAAACCAACCACACATGTCGCGTGGTTAACAACAGTACTTATAATTACATTGTGAGTACTTTTACAATAACAGGCATGAAAGAAAAAAATTATGAAATAATTGCGTAGTGTTACAAGTTTTTTGACAGCTGTTCCTTCAACTTATTTACATCATTTCCAAACTGGTATGCATTGCGGAAAGTTCAGGAGTTGAGTGAAAGGTGATTTAGATCAGACATCCCTGGTGATGTGTTCAGTCAGGAGCTTCTTGAACCTGTTTAGTGAAATGGCATTTTTGATATTTTCAGGAAGATTATTCCAGGTTTTTGCGCCTTCGTATTTTATATTTTTCTGACCTATGGCTTTTCTAAAAAGACGAATCTTCACGTTCGCTTCATTTCTTAAATTATATGTTATTCCTTCTTCTTCTATTGTTATAAAAAAGGATCTGAAGAGAGGAGGAAAGTTTGGTGTTTTAAAAGCATTGTAGACAAAGACCTCATTATCTTTCTTTAGCAGTTGGTAGATGCTTAAGAGTCTCGCTTCCTTATATCTCGAAGTCACCGATGCATTCCACGCTATTCAGATACATAAACATTTATATTGATAGAAAGGAACAGCTGGCACCTGAGCAGTCGCTTCCTGGCCCCCTTCCTAATCCGCTGAGCCGGGCCTGATTTTAAAATCAAGTGCAAGTGCACAAGTGGATGCATCTATTGGAGGAAGTGCAATACCAATCGATGCAATTACTTCCACAGGCTGCCCAACCTGCAGAATAAAAATAATTCCAGTTTTTATTATACGCATGACAAAAATATGAGTTGCAAGAAAAGCCTTCCCCTAGCTTCAAAGGAGGAACATCAAAACATCAACCTAAGAAAGATAAGATTAAAATATGCAACAAAGAAACTGGAAGGACTAACCCAAACCCTGAAGACTTCTTGCTTTTATCCATTAATATATTTAAATTCAACCCATGAAATTTCTAAAACCAGCCATAACCTTAATAGTTCCACAGGTGTACAATATGCACTGCTATATACATTCAGATGGAAGAAGCTTACTTCCATGAACCATGTTTTAACACGTCTTGTTAATCCAGAATTTATAAATAAATTTAAAATTCAACAATTCCATCGGCTCCGGAGGTCCCTGCTTAAAACAGACACAGAACCATCAATTTATGATCTAAAAGGGTCTGAGTTAAAGTGTTTTATCAAGCTTGTCTTCCTCAAGGTTTTTACCTAGGACATATTCACACGCTTTCATTGAAACTTGTACATACAAACGCCTATTGACGCTAAAATATCAACGGCACGACTATCTTCAATTTTCTAGCCTCAGACGGGTAATTGTCCGCTCTGGAATCATTATTTCTAACTGCACATAGAATTTAGAACCTGTAGCCGACTTAGCAGAAAGGGACTAACTCACAAAACTGAATTTCTGTAGTTTCTAAAGTTCAGGAAACTCCTGTCTATGCTTATAGACAAATAAATTAGGTCACAAAGTGTATTTAGCAAAAACATCTCCAAGTAGAGCCAGCACAATAGCCAGGCCTAGATGGCTTTAGTCATTAGTCAATTTACAAATACATACAGTTGGAGCTGACAATAAATATTTTAAAATTGAGAAAAAATTATATAATTTTTATATAATTATATAATAACACCATATAATTCAACAAATATTAAGTGAAGAACTAAACGTTTAAAATCATCCAATTCAGCAGGTAAATGCTGGTCAAAGGCCGTTACAATACATATACTCGGCCAAACTAACCAGTAAACATTCCTTCATTTCAGGTCATCTAAGGCAGTGTGTGTATCAGGTACTATTACCCACAAAGGTCAACCTCTTCTTAAACACTTTATCAGAAAATCTCTGCACAGCTTCGAAGTATTCGGCATTCTTCAGAATAGCAAAAGCATTGTCTTCATTGACATTCGGGAAAGAACTAAATAAATCAGTCCTTTCTTCGTGATAGACTGGACAATAAAACAGCACGTGCCGCCAATCTACTACGCGGACAATGCAGACTGCTGCGTATGGGTAGCAATAACCGAAGAGAAACGTACCAACTCTGTGGTACTACATTCAGGGAAGTGGGAAGTGAAAGAGACCTGTGGGGGTAATTGTGCAGACAAATATAAAGTTCGCTGAGCAGTGCAGACGAGCTGCCAAGGCAGGTCTCGAAGTCTTGTTAATTATATATAGGAATTGTGCTAGCAGGGACATGGAGGTGATTATCCCGTTGCACAAGGCAATGGTCAGGCCACACCTAGAGTACTGTGTACAGGTCTGGAGGCCTAATCTCAGGAAGTATTTGGAGTTGCTAGAACGAGTAGAAAGAAGGGCAACAAGATTGGTGAGGGGAACAAAGAGGTGCTCTTGCCAAGAAATGCTTAATTTCTGCAAATTGCAGCGCGGCTGCTGATTACGCAACTGCAAGATGATCTGATTGAGGCGTGTAAGACATTGAATGGGTTGAACAAGCTGAATGCTGATAGGATTCTTCCTTTTGCTTGGATTAAGAACCTGAGGGGGCACAGTTTCAAATTGAGGAAAGGCAGTTGTAGAATAGATGTGCCGAAATTTCGCTTTAGTCAGCGGTAGTTGATTGGTGGAACAGACTTCCATATTTTGTTTGAAAGCTGATAGCCTAAATAAATTTAAGGCTGGGCTAGACATGCATTTGGAACGAATGAAGTGGTGAAACGGGAGGTTTTTTTTTTTTTTTTTGGCTGATCCAGCGTAATCGTACTTTCCTGCATCCTATGCCTCTACTAATACTAATCTACAAGTTGGCCTCTACTAATGCTAATGGTAGTCTACAAAACAAGTTGTTCACAAAGGTCATTACTAACAGTTTAGAAATAATACAGGTTGGAAAAATAGGAGATTATAACGTACCCTAGGGGTTCAGCAGCGCAGGGCTTTGTGACTTCTCAAGGTTGACCACGATGTCGTCATATGCCTTTAGGGCACTGTTGTTTGCTGGCTGTATACGTGTTAGAGCTAATATAATGGAAGCAATAGCATAAAAAAGTATAAAACATGAAGTACTTGTTTGTTTGATGATGGAGATGATGGCTCATCCGTCTTGGGCGGAAGAAGAGGAATTTATTGGTACTTGAATCATGCTGTATGGTCAAGGATAAAAAACTAAAACTTGCTATCTATGAAGAGCATAACCGAACACGACATATATCAACTCGCGCAAGCGCACGCTTTTACTTCTTCTTGTCGAATCTGCCACTCTCTCATCTCTTGTATGTCCTTGGTTTTCTTCCGTTCTACTTCTATCCAGGGTGTTCTGCTGTTATGTCTTACTTCACTGCTCCAGATATTTTCCCAGAACTCCTCGATTGTCTTGTTCTCGGGTGGTCCGTTTCCTGCTTTCTCATCTTCACTCAGTTTCGTGCAGAAGGCTCTTTGGTCCTCAGCGAAGATTCGGCTGTTTATTTTCCTCTTTGTATCTGTGTAGTCTCTTGCTGAGTGCGCGGTGTTTCTGCTTCAGTGTGTCCAAGTATTCTCCTATTCTCTGATTTCTGCTCTCATGTTTGCTGTGGACCCTGTCTCTCCTGAGGATGCTGTTCACATTTCCAATCACTTTCTTTCTTCTATTACCCTGTTGGCTCTGGGTCAACTGACCTTTTTTGACTCTTAATTCTTCTGTCTTCTGCTGAAGTTTTCTTTCCCAAGCTGGTGGTTCCTTTGTTTTCGGTTCTTATGCTGCTGGTCTTTCGTTTCTTTTCCATTAATCTTAGTGGCTGCTATGGCAGCGCAGTATACGGCTGTGTGGATAGCCTCCAGGTTTGCACCATTGTTGTCAAGGTAATGTGGCATTATTTGCCTATTGAGGTGGTCTGTTACTCTCCACAGGATTTTATTTGACCTCTGTTTAGGTATCACCTGTTTTATTGTCGGGCCCATTCCTTAGAATTCTGTTAGTGCCTTCTTCCACTCGTCTTCCATTCTGGATATCATGACTTAGTCTCTTTCCAATTCAGCTACTCTGGGTTGTATTTCTATGGTATGTTGTTCCATGGTATGTTATTCCTCTTCTGGTTCCATATTGATCATATTCTTTGTGCTTCGTAGTTGATCTCTCACATCCTGCTTGATTTTTTCTAAGATGACAGGAGTTATTAAGTTCTTTGTGACGATGGTCTTTCCTTGGTCTGCTAATCGCTGTTGGGTGACCTGAATATCCGGGTATCGTTCCAACCACTTGATATATTGTTGTGACCTGTTCATTATCATATCGGTCTCTAGCCTGGTTATTTCATAGTATGCTCACACGATGTACGTATTCATTTCAATGCTCCACTTCATGCGTTGCCGTTTTTTTTCCTTCCTGGGTGGTCACTAGCGCAGTTATTCAGGAAGCAATTTTAATTGGTGGAGCTGGATGGTCTTGCCCTTCTCATTATTATTATTATTATTATTATTATTATTATTATTAAATATAAATGTTAAATGTTTATATGGTGAAGAAATTTTCCATTTCTGTCATTTCTCCATGTAGAGGTTTCGTTAAAAACGTGTTCAACAGAGCAGCCTAATTAACCGTTGCCTGTAAAGGCAAAGTAGTACTAGTAGGAGAGGCATGTGATGTATCAGCTTATGCAGCATCAGCCAAAAAAAAAAAGAAAGTCACACCATTCCGTCCAAATGCCTGTCCAGTTCCTCCTTAAATTTATTCAACCTATCAACTTCCACAACGGCAGATGGAAGTTTGTTCCAGCAATTAACCACCCGCTGGCTAAAGGCAAATTTCCGCACATCTATTCTACATCTGTCTTTTCTTAATTTGAATTTATGCCCCCTTAGGTTCGTAATCTGAAGAAGTGGAAGGATCCCATCAGAATTCAGCGTGCTCAATCCATTCAAGGCCTTATACACCTCAATCAGATCACCGCGCAGGTGCCTTGTCTCCAGCAGCTGCAATTTGCACAACTTAAGTCCCTCTTGGTAAGAGGATCCCTTCATTCCCCTCACCGACTTGTTGCCCTTCTCTGTACACGCTCAAGCAAATCTGAATCCTTTCTAAAATGAGGCCTCCAGACCTGTACGCAGTACTCAAGGCGTGGCCTGACCATTGCCTTATACAGACGGACAATCACCTCCTTTTCCCTGCTAGCAAAATTCCTATATATCATTGACAAAACCCCATGACCTGCCCTGGCTGCCTGTCTGCATTGCTCAGAAAACTTTATATCTGACTGCACAATTACTCCCAGGGCTTTTTCATTTTCTACCACCTTAAGTGTAGTACCACACAGTTGTTACGTTTCTCTGGGGTTACGTCTACCCATATGCAGTCCTTTTGCATTTGTCAAGGTTAAACTTCAGTTGCCACTTCTTAGCCCATCTTCCGAAATTATCTAGATCCTCTTCCTGTAGCACACTGTCATTAACAACCCTGCCAACCCTTGTATCATCTGCAAACTTCGACACTAAGCCTGATATAATTTTATTAATATCATTGATAAATATACAAAACAACAGTGGACCCAACACCGAACCCTGTGGGACTCCACTAATAACATTAGTCCACGAAGAGCAGCACCCATTGATTACCACCCTCTGTCTTCTCCCACTCAACCATTCCTTTATCCATTGTAGCAACTTACCCTTAATACCATTCTGCTCCAATTTGTACAGTAGTCTTTCATGCGCAACAGTGTCAAAAGCTTTCCTGAAATCCAAATATATGATATCAAAACTATTTTTTGCATCCAGTTCCTTTGTAACCACATCATAATATCCTATCAAATTTTTCAGACAAGACTTTCCCTTAACAAACCCATGCTGTGTCTGAATTATTGCTGCAGTCTTGCCTAGATGATCCTGCAATGCATCTTTAATCAGTGACTCCATTATTTTACCCGGAATAGAAGTTAAATTTACTGGGCTGTAATTACTCGTGTCACCCTTCGATCCCCCTTTGTGAATTGGGGATACATTTGCACATCTCCCGTCCGTGGGGGACCTCCCCTGAGTCCTGGGATGCTCTCATAATTATGGCTAAGGGTTTGCTTAGTTCCTTTGCCGCCTCCTTTAATATAACTGGATTGATCCCATCCACCCTAGGTGCCTTTCTTATGTTTAACTTCAACAATTTCTCCTCCACTCTGCTCTCAGTTATTACAAAATCATTAAGCACCCTGCTACAATTTGATCACCTTCTGCCATTTTCAAACCTTAATAATTCATCGTGTGTGAATGTAGATGCAAAATACTCATTTAGTTTGTTTGCTATCTGAGCAGGATCATCATCAGTTGAACCATCGATATCAAGTGCAGTCACATTCCGATTGTTTTGGTGTCGTGTTGTAATAATTGGTCATAAAGATCTTTTTTATGTACAATTTTTTTAGATATGAAGTGCATGAATTTCTTTTATTTACTTGTGAATGAGTTGTTCGAAATATGTTGCTCTTTCTATTTGTTCTATTTCCTTTATTGTTAGGTTCCAGTTCCAATAAAATATTTCATGAGATGGTTTGCTTTTGTTGACATCACCCAAGATGTTGAAAAATTAACAGAAAGTCTTAGACAAACTGCACTCGGCATTCAGTATTTTGTGCTTATATCAAGTTACTCCCTCATGAAAGAAAATCCTAATGTAAGTAACTATACGGACAAAGAGGCATTTTGTAATATTTGAACTTATTTTTTTAAATATACTTATTTTTGGTAAAAGTTTACAAAGACCATGGGAAGTTCACCTTGAATGGTTGAATACAAAATTTTGATATACATGTGTGGTGATGACTTTGTATTACAATATTTAAATTTTTTACATATTAAGTGGCCGACCGAGATAGCCGAGTGGGTAAAGTACCTGCCCGGCAACCCAAACGTCGCGGGTTCGATTCCTGCCTAGGGCTTGGATCAAAGTACTGCAAAAACCTTGGGAGGTGCAATATGGCCACAGAAGCCGATGCGCCAACAACTACCAAAATCAAATCACATCTTAGGTGGACATTTAGAATAACGAGAAGCTATAATTAAAAGGGTTCAAAATTAAATGCAGTTTTGAGCAGAGTGGCTCTGCACTAATTTTGCGCGAGACGATAGGGGTCGAGAAAGACCTGCAACTGTAGGCGTTGTCGTTACAGAGCTTTTCCGTTGCAATTCTTAGTTGAGTGAAGAGTTATATCGTGTTTGCTGGAAAAAAAATTGAATTAGGCTGTCCAGGTTTCTTTAAGTTTCTTTGAAGACGATGTCTTGTTTCAGCATTCCTGGGTTTTTTCGATGAGAGTGAAATAAACCGCCAGTGCTGGGCGTGTTTAATAAAGTGTTAGCAGTTGGGCTAATGTAAAAATGTTTCTTGTGTTAAGTGTGTGTTTTCAGGGAAGAATACTGAGATTGGAAAGTAGGATGGCCGTGGAGATAGTAAATGGGTGATTCGAGATTCTGTCCAGCCATCTCAACAGACACTATTTAATACTGAGAAAAGCTTTCAGGTTTCTCGGTGGAGCAGAGGATCAAATCTGTGAAGCATACAGTGGGATGGGATTTTTTTTTTATTTACATAAATACAAAAATACATAAACAGAAAAACACTCTCTATTTAGAATCATTTGAACCTGTGTAAGAAATTCCAGTAGAAAGTGGAGATTCTCTTACAAAATTGTAAAACGCAACAAAACTCTGAAAGACTCAAAAGTAAAAGAAAGTATGCACACTCAATGACATTTATGTATGTGTGTATGCATGTGGCCTGTTTGTAACGGCTCCAGGACCTGATTCCATCTCCACAGATTGTCTCTGTCTTGACTGCATAATCTGTGTAAACAGGGCCTGAAATGTGAGCAGCCAACACGTGAGCAGCTGGTGCCTGATGCCCATCCCAAGGCACGTAGTGTCGGGCATAATCTACTATCTGCGCCTCAGAAGTGCGCTAAAATCCCGCATCCACTGGAGGTAGTGCAATACCGGTGGATGCCAGCAATCCTGTACTCAGGATGCGCAGTCCTGAGTACCAGCAGAAAGGGAAAAAAATAATAATAAATTAAAAAATAATAATAAAATAATAATAATATAAATAAATAAATAAAATATATAAATTAATGATAATAAATAAATAAAAATAATAATAAATAAATAAAAATAATAATTAATATATAAAAATTAATTTATATATTATTAATAATAATAAATAAAAATTAAAAAAAGATGAAAAGAATTCAAGACTGGTAGGTGACACAGGGAACAACTCAGCAAGAGTTTTTTTTGATTTATCCAGTGTGGTGAAGCAACAACATTCTTCTGCTGAAAACGTCGTTGGTGAAGATTTAAAGAGCTTGAAAGATAGTCCCATTTTCAATTATAGGTTTAAGATTGTCTTCGGAGATGTTCTGAACCTTATTTTTAAGTGTTGTCCGTTGTTCTTCGTAGTTGGGGCAGGACAATATGATGTGGTTCCAGGATTCCTCTTCCCCATAGGAATAATGAGCATTTGTCGCCATTCCGGATTGGAACAGTTTCGCTTTAATTGTCTTCGGAGATGTTCTGAACCTTATTTTTAAGTGTTGTCCGTTGTTCTTCGTAGTTGGGGCAGGACAATATGATGTGGTTCCAGGATTCCTCTTCCCCATAGGAATAATGAGCATTTGTCGCCATTCCGGATTGGAACAGTTTCGCTTTAAGCACGTCATGTCCTGTTAGGATGTAGGACGTGCTCATGGATGAGTAGAACCAATTACAATGCTCCAAAGGTGACATCTGTGAGAAAACGTCTGTTGTTGGGAGTATACATTTTAAGATATACTTTTTAACAAGGTCTAGATTAGGAGAATATGGAGAATGCACGAACATTGTCCCAAATTACGATGCGCCTCACACTCAAACGTATGTTGTTTCCACATCAAACACACAAGAGACATCTGCTTCTTACCGCTGATCGTCTATGGCAATTCCTGGAGTGTCAACAATATGCTGCTTGGACATAGTGTATAGTGTGTTTAGGGTCTAACGGCACTAGGGGTTCCCCCATCTCTGGGTTGTATACATTGTGGTGTGATACAGAAAACTGGAATGGCCAGAGGTTTAAAGGCGTATGGATTTTGTGATGTCTAATGTTTTGTACCGTTGTTCATCTGGTCTTTTAACCGTTGGGCCCCTAATGAGACCCCCCCGTTTCCCACACTATACAAATAAATAAATTTTCTGTTTGTACTCCGGGACGACCAAACGGTCAGAGGAGTTCACAAGATAGACAGAATACAAGAAACAGCACCGTATTCAGTAGTCATGAGCTTGAAACCCGGTCACTCAAAGCACGTGTACTTATGCATCCGCGCGCTTGACCACTAGGCCACGGCGTGGAGGTAGACCACGTACACCAGTATTTTAGAGATTTACTGTTTACTCTGGTAGGACCTGCCACCTAATTTGCTGAGATTTCAGTGGCTAGGACCTATAAAAAAGGGGAGGGGGAGAAATTCTAGAAATTGGGTCAGGCCGAAAGAGATATAAGTTATGCGGGATACAGTTAATTTTTTTTTTTTTTTTTGGAGCGTGGGGCTTGTGTAGTTTTGACAAGGCTCAAACGCTAGTGGCGAGATAGCTAAAGTGGGGAAGGGAGACAGAAGACTGGGAGGGTGAGAGACAGAAATATAAGATCAATAGAGAAGATAACCCCAAAAAGTTGATGGGGCAGGCTCATGTCTCACCATGTGAAGATAGGGGCGGCAGGGAGGAGGAGGGTACAGAGTAACCATCCCCCTGCCAAGAGAAGGGATGGAAAGTGAACCGGTTGAGGGCACCCGGTTCAGATCGCCAAATGACATTTTGGCAGCAAACTGCATAATGTCTTTGTCGGGTCTTCGTATGCCATTCCTAGGACATGATGTCCCGTCATTGTGAGGGGTCAAGTCTAGATAATGGTTCCAGTTTAAGCTAGTGGTCAGTTCCAGGTTAAGTTAACGATTAGTTGTTCTTCGTAGGTTGTTATTGAGGTTTGAAAATGAGTGTGCTAGTTGGACGAGTCCAAATACTTGTTGCAACGAACGACGATGGGCGCCTTCATACGTGGCGCAAGCAACATGAGTCCATGGTTCCATCGTGTCTCTTGACCACTGTCAGACAGATGGCGATGTTTTCTTAACACGGAACACGTTTTTTTGGCAGAATAAGGCCCCTGGTGCATATGGATCAAGGTTTCACTGGTGATAAGTTGGTCCCTTTTAGTGCGTCTGCGCAGGTAGCACAGTGAGGTCCTCCCCACACTGGGTGGAAACGACTTGTATCGAATCGGGTCAAAGACGGAAGGAATTTTTATGTGTGTTTTTCACAACTTGGTTGAGTTACTTGGTCTGAGGCGAGGGTAGAATGTTTTTTTTTTTTTCTCCTGGAAACTCTGGTTTGTCATCCAACAAACAGAAAATCCACCTCAGAACATACTCAATTTTTAGACAATATATGCAGAGCAACCTGGCCTTAGTCGTCGATGCTCCTAAAACCTCAATAATAACAACGACCCCGATCCTACAGGCCAATTGCCTTACTGCCGATGCTCAGCAAGGTAGTCGAGCGGCTCCTCCATCTAAGTTAGTGTAGCTTTAATCTACACGATTGCCAAAGGCAATCACACCCGGAACCCCTGCTGGTTTTCTTCCCCTTCCGTGCGGTAATATGCCTTTCCCTTTCGCCTGGTGGAGCTTATAATGTGAGGATGCAGCATACCGGAAAGAGATCTTCCAGAATTCGTACAGACTTACCGAAATATGAATCGGCTGCAAAGTACCAAAGAATTGAGAGTAAAAGAGAAACTTTCTACTTTAAGAACAATAATAATTTGTTGACCAGAAAAATATACCTTCTGTAACAGATATGTAAGTTATATGTGGAATTATTAGTGAATTGTAAATATATGAGCTGTATAATGTATGTACAGAATCATTAATGTGTAAATACTGTATATATTAAACATAAAATGTGTATATAATATTTCGGGACGAGACTACGTGTTCAGTATATGTAACCCACTGCACGTAGTATCTCGTACCCTGATATGTACTTAGCACCCTCCTGGCACTTTGCCGTCCCGGGGCGTTTCCTTATGGAAATAAACAGATAATAATAATAATAATAATAATAATTTAACTAGAGGGACTGCGTTCAACTACATCCCCTCACCCTCACTTCCACCCTCCCTTTCTTGTGTTACACTCTGCACTCTTCACACTCTACCTCTTTCCTTTTTTTTTAACTTGTTGTTCACCCAGGAAGCAATAGCGACCCTGTCGGAGACCAGTGGTGTTTATGGGCAAGGTGGTTCCCGCCAGGGGCCGTGCGGCTAAAAGCCAGAACAGAACACCAGAACCCAACACAACACTTTACATAGACAACACAAAACTTTTCAGGCTTTTATAGTGTAACTGTATTTCTTCACAGGAGTACACTGAAAAGACAGAATTCATGGGATACCTGGTCCTGGGCAACCTGACGCTGCGCTGTCTCCCACCTCTAGGCAGGTACACTGAGTGAACAGAAATTATGAGATACCAACCTAGTAAAGTTAGGCCTAACTTCCGCACGGATAAGGGCAGTCACACGGCGAGACATTGAATCCACTAGTTCAGGAAAACGTTCCGCAGGTATTTCCATCCATGCTTGCTCCACCGCTGTCCATAATTCCGTCGCATTTCTGGGTGGAGGGTCGAAGCTTGACGAACCTTTACACCGCATCCCAAATATGCTCTACAGGTTCATGTCCGGCAGGGTTCCGGTGAACGCTAAGGCCAACCTATGGTGGTAAAATCTATAGAATGCTCTTCGAACCATTTTTCTAGTCACCACGGTTCTGTGGGGGAGGCAATTGTCCTATTGGAAGAGTCCATTGCCTTGTGGATTCACGATGACAATGAAGGGATGCAGAAGATCTGCAAGTTTTGCACGTAATCTGGACTATTCAGGGATGCATCTAGACGTATCTGAGGTCGCAACGTGTGCAAGTTGAACACGCCCCAGACCACTACTGACTGTGCGCCTGCCTGAACAGTCCCAAGTTGATATGACGGGTGCAGAGCTTCGTGCGGTTTCCGCCAGATACACACCCTCCTGTCCTCTCGAAATGACTGGAAACGGGGGATCATCTGACCAGGAGACCCGACTCCCATTATCCAAGGTCTACTGCCATTAATGGAATTTCCAAAGATACCTTCCAAATCAACAGGGGAGTCCTATTAGGTGGTGTTCTCTCTGCTACTCTCTTTGCAGCAGCACTGCATCCTTTCCTGGCGCAAAATGAAAAACAATTTGTCGTATATGAAGACAACTTGAAATTTTTCATCACATCGAACGACCACAACAAATCCTTACAACGCAACAGTGAAGCAAACTCCAAAATCGCCAAGTTGCAAGAATACCATAATTGCATGGGGCTCCGACTAAACGAACGTCAGACAGCACAAATGGTTTTTACCAACAAGATAATAAATAACCACATATCAATACTCGTTAATGGCAGCGTGGTGAAAAAAGTCCAGACACATATTGAACTTGGTCTGAAATGGGACGAAAACCTAAATTTCACACCGCATTTTGGACATGTAAAGAAGAAAACTTACGCAGCACTATGAACCTCCAGGTAGGAGCTGGGATGTATCAGGAACCGCTACCTTGTTAAATAATATATTTTAAGATGCGTCATCCCCAACCCTCTGAACGCATCTGAGATTTGGTATTCCGCCCAAGATTGTACCATCAAGGCTTTCCTGGGTTTAGACTACTGGACGCTGAGATAGTTAAACAGGATCACTACGCAGCCATTTACTATCTCAGGGGCTATTTTATATGCCAATTTAGATGTCACGCCTTGGTCTCACCTTATTGTCACCAAGAACATTCTCACGCTTGCAAAACTGCTGACAGGGAGATTCGACCCGCCGAATAATTACTTCTTGCTGACACGGACCCCCATTTGACCCAAAGGTGGCGAACAAGACACCATTACCTCCACTCAGTAGCGCTCTCACGCAGCTGGGAACCTTCAGCGATTTTTTTTTCTTTTTACACCATTAAGATGTACAACAACCTTCAGTCAGATCCAGAAAGGCTTTGCACGGAGAAGATGTACAGAACTGCAATGTTCCAGAATGCATGATTCCACCTATAAATGTCGAGTGAAGCCCACAGATGAAAACTAAAGAGAATGCAGGAAATGAAGAATGAACCGATCGGGACTGTTTTTGCTTTTTTTTTTTTTATGAAAACCCCAAACACCAAAGGTACTAGAACTTATAGTAGAGGGGTAATAGAACCGATAGTACTTAGTACCATGCTTGGGTTGGAGGTATAGCAGACAAGAGAAGATATTTGTAGACTTGAACTTCTGTAGATTTTAATTTTCAGGAAACACGTATGAAGGAAGGTTGTTCCAAAAAAACAGCAGTTGAATGAATAAACGAGGAAGATGAAAAGTTGGTTCTGTGAGTTTGAAGTTGGACAGTTAATGGATGTTGGTTGGTAATGGCATGTGTTCGGACTGTTTTGAAAGAGAGAGAGCAGGAATTATAGAAGCCAATTCAGAAGAACAGTGCCCATGGAAGTATCTGTAGAAAACGGCATAGAGATGAATCATTAATTAACCTAACTGCCCTCTTCTGAATGGAATCAAGAAGCCAAAGAGAGGTTTTTGGGGCACCGCCCCAGATGTGGGAACAATATTCCATGGTAAGGCGGATTTGCAATTTGTACAGAGTGAAGAGCTGTTTGGAAAAAAAGTAACGCCGAGAGCGAAAGAGAAAAACAAGTTTTTCAGGTGCAGAGGAAGATAAATTTGTAATGTGCTTGCGCCAAGAGAAATTAGAAGTCATGGTAATCCCCAAAAGAGATATATCAACTTGCCTAGAAATCGGAATCCTTTTTACGAGCTATAAGACAAGACGAAGTCATAGAAGCATTGAAATCAACGTAGTTTTCTTTACTGGAGAATTACCTAGATATCGACAGTTGAGGAATTGGTAGCGGATATTCGAGAAGTTCAAGCTGATTGAGCAGGGCAAGGTTTCTCAAAATGGAAAGTGGAATGCAATGTGCTATCATCGACAAAACTATGGATAGGATTTCCAGTCAATGGAAGAAGGTCATTAATATAGAACAGGAAAAGAGTGGAGGGAAAGAACTGAACACTCGAGGACACCAGCTTTAGTGGAGAAACTAGAACACAGAGTGCCATCAACCATTACACTCAGTAAGCGATCAGAGAGAAAACGGGAAACCAATTACAAAACACAATTGGCAAACCAATTGAAAGATGGAAGCTTATTTAGAAGACCTTTATGCCAAACACGATCGAAAGCCTTTGAGATGTCGGGAGCAACTAATTGTGTTTCACCACCCTTTTCCATTGAATTTATCCAAAAATGGGTAACAGAATGATCCAATGAATATCTCCAATGGATCGACACTGGCGATCTGGCGATCGTCGATCAGACGGAAGGTTTCTAGGTAGTTTAAGAGTTGGCGGTTAATTGATTTCCCCATTATTTTAGAAAGAGTAGAAGTAATTGCAATGGGAAGATAATTGGGTCCTGTCGTCCTTTTGACAAACTGGCTGCATATATGAGCAAAATCCCATCAGGAACTGGAGCTTTCTTAGCATCAAGATTCATCAATATCCTACTGGCAACTTTTTGAAGGAAGACCACAGGAGGCGAATGGAGCGTGTTGGGAATGGTGGGAGGTGTTTTACAAGATCACTAATACATGAGTTGGAAGAAAAATGAGATGCTAGCAGGTCAGCTTTATCCTTAGCTGAAGTGACAACAGAACCATCTGTTTTGGACAGAGGTGGGAGCAGAGATGGGCAAAAGTTGCGGCTAATAGCTTTGGCAAAAGACCAGATGCTCGGCTACCATTAGGGCAAGAAGCAACTTTTCTACTCTTAGCCTGTTCAAATTCTGTTTTGAACTGATTAATAACTGCATTACAATTGTTACGAGCTTTGGTGTAGACAGAAAATGAGACTTAAAAATTAGAAACAAGTCAATTACGATATGCAGCATTCTTCTCTTGAACAGCCTTAGCACATTTATTGGAAAACCAAGTTTTCAATAAAGGATGAGATTTTAAATTGGATTGTGGAATGAAGAATTCCATTTCTACAAGATTAATTTCACTGACACTATATGAGCAAACGTTGACATCAGAAGTTTTGAAACAGTAATCCGACCAAGGAAAAGAAGAAAAGAAATCTCGCAGGTCATCCCATTTTGCATTCTTGTAATGCCAAACAATACGAGGTTGGGAACACCCATGAAATAACGGCTCCATTGCAGAAGAGAGAATCACCATGTTTTGATCTGAGGTGCCTTAAGGACCATTCACTTCGACCGTGTACTTAGAAGGGTTGTTTGTGAGAAAAAGATCAAGCGTGTTGGCTGTATGGTTAGGATTGTGTTGTATTCTTTTAGGTAAATGAACAATCTGTGCAAAATCATTAGTAATTGTGAAAGTCTCAGCATTTCGACCAGCTGGGTCGGTGTGGCTAGAAAATGGAAGCCAACTAGAGTTTTGAACATTAAAATCACCAAGGAAAATTACCTTACTGTTCGTAAAGTTGGGATGGAGTAAGTTAAGTTTCAAAGTGAGGAAGGGAAAGAGCTTTAAGTGATTCAGTTGGGTTTGGAGAACGTTAGAGACAAAAGATGAATTTGACAGGATGTGGTAGAGAGATTTTAAGCCAGAGAAGATCGAAAAGAGGAGATTTCAAATTACCAAGTCTCTGACAGGGAATATCGGAACGAAAATATGTACAAGGATTCGCTTCAAAGGTGATCCTTTGAAGCGAAAGGACACATACAGCAAATAATTTGGGCAATTGAGATGTGCAGTTGTTTAATCAACCGTTAACTGAGATTCTGTCAGAAAACGTACATGGGGTTTGGCAGAATGCAAGTGGAAATGAAAATCGTTGAGATTATAAGTGAGACCACATGTATTTGTGAAATTAATTAGGAAGTGTTTGGGAGGTTTAGATCCTTTGGCAGATAACCTTACTCTATGAGTTTGACAATTCATTTGTGTATTCAATAGTAAGAAAAAGTGGGGATGACATGCTGTATGAAGTAATGAAATTTTTGGATATGGTATACACATGGTAAGAACATACCCAGATCCTTTACATAACGTGGCCTCGACAATGCCCCCCCGCATGCAAACTACTCGTACTCCCTCCAGACACTGTCTGCCAGAGTAGAGGTAGCAAGATTATACACTAGCTGATCCGGAAACCTGCTAGAGAGTTACCAATAAGTTCGGTCCCCTGTACTCACTAGCGGCCGGCCTGCGAATTCCGTTTTAGAGTTGTACCCTCGAAATATAAGGAAGATTGGATCTCGCCATGATATTCATCATAACTGGAACTTAGCTCTGGAGACTAAACATGGGTTCCACCAATTCTAGTCTCCAATAAGCTAAGTAGTGGTATTTCACCGGTTGATGAGAGTCATCTACAACCTAGTATTGCCTGGTAACACAGAGGGCCGGCATTCCTCCATGTGGTGTGGGCGCCACAGCTCGACCCCTGCTTAAGTCGGTTCACACCTGGGTGGTCACCCACAGTGTGCTTGTTCATGGGGTTTTTTTCCAGAATTCCTATCAGTCCCACCATCGTCAAAATGAAAGCAAAGGATTTATCTGTCAGAGACCATCCGGACTTCGCCGAAATTGGGTTCACTTGACTTGAGTGTCACTGCGATATAATTTCCATCAGCATTTTAACCTCCCAAAAAAGCAAGTACTGCTTGTCTGGCATAACTGAGAGAAAATCTGTGACAACCTCAAGGACCAGTGGTGCAGTGATGCTGCTGTTATATTTATGTTAGACGTCTTAACTTTCTGTCGCTGTAACTAGTGGTGTAGATATGAGTATTTTTAAAGTTCTCCATTTTCGTGTAAAATTACAAATTATGCTTGTGTTCTCTCTCTATGTGTCATGTAAAAATAAGGCAATGATATGTATAATATACTTAATTAGACAATGTATAATTTTTATAATTTTTTAAGACAAGGATATGTATATTTATATAAATTTATATATAAATTATAAGTGCATTATTATGTATATAACTTATATTTGTATATATGAATGTGCGAATGTGCACCCCATGGTTAATAGCCGTAAGCGGGTGTCTCTTAGGAGAAAATATTAATAATAATAATAATAATAAGCACCACACCACCAGGCCATAACGAAGATAGATAAGTGGTATATCCTACTCACCACTTATTTATCTTATCTACCAAGGCAGGAGCTCCCTCCCTCGTAGTAGAGGGCATATAAAACTAAGGTAGAAAGATGGGCAAAGAAGACACTCCAGGGCAGACATTAGAATGAGCTCCATCACGATGACATCGATAACATTGTTTCCAATGCATGGCTCACAAGCGGGACGCTCTTCCACGAGACTGACGGATTCATGCTAGCCATAAAAGACCAGTTAATCAACAACACGAACTGTAGAAAATATATCGCAAAGGAGCCGGAATGTCAGATGACACATGTCGATGATGCCTCAGAAACGCTCCAACACATCATAAGGGAATGCAAGGTGATAACAACCTGAGTACCCCGGTAGAAACGACTACGTAGCCAGAATAATACATAATACGTCAGAAGCTTGCGAGGAATTAACAGACGACCAAAGAAAGTGTACCTGACAAGTACAAACCCCAGGCAATAATAGAGATTCCAACCAATAAGCTATACTGGGACCGCGCCAAAATAACGGATAAGATCATCCCGCACAACGGACTGCACACAACCCTTGTGCACAAGACGGAAAGGGATACGTACTTGTTTGACACAGCGGTTACCAACACTAGCAATGTCTAGAAAACGTCCATAATAACGGATAAGAACATCCCGCTCAACTGACTGGACATAACCCTTGTGGACAAGACAGGAAAGGCTGCCTAACTGATTGACATAGCGGTGACCAACACTAGCAATGTCCAGAAAACCCATGATGAAAAAATTAGGATGTACACGATACTGAGACATGAGGTCAAGGAGAGTGGCATATGCAAGAAGTAACGGCCATCCCGATCATCGTGTCAACCACCGGTATGGTGCCAAAGACCCATCATAGCAGCCTAGCAGCAATAGGTCTCCCAGAGAATACGTACAAGGAACTACAAAATGTCGCAATCTTGAACATCTGTAGCATAGTCAATTAGTTCGTCGTCCAAAAGTAACACCAGACATTACAACCACCCTGTGTACTTGGTAGCAGTACCCGTCACGGAGTGGAATCCGGAGAGAAATATTATACAAGCAAGAACAGCAACAACAACAACAATAATAATAATAATAATAATAATAAGCGGGTATCGTTCAAACCACTTCATATGTATTAATAATAATTAATATTTACCAAGTGGTTGGAACGATACTCGGATATTCAGGTAACCGAACAGCGATTACCGGACCAAAGAAGGACCAACGTCACCAAGAACCTAATAGCTCCTGCGATCATGGAAAAAATTAAGCAGGATGTGAGCGATCAACTATAAAGCGCGTAGAATATGGTCAATATGGAACCAGAGGAAGAACAGCACACCAAGGAAACAGGGGAGAAAGAGCAAAAAGAAATACAACCCAGAGTAGCTCAAGTGGAAAGAGACGACGTCATGATATCCAGAATAGAAGACGAGTGGAAGAAGGCGGTAACAGAATTTGATGGAATGGACCCCACAAGAACCCAGGTGATACCTAAGCAGAGGCGAAATAAAATCCTGTGGAGAATAACACCTCAATGGGCAAATAATGCCACATTACCTTGACAACAAAGGTCCAACGCTGGAGGCAATCCACACAGCCGTATAGTGTGCTGCCATAGCAGCTATTAGGATTAATGGAAAAGACAGAAGAAACCGCCAGCTTGGGAAAGAAGACTTCAGCAGAAGACAGAAGAATTAAGAGTCACGATAGATCAGTTTACCCAGTACCAACAGGGTAATAGAAGTAAGAAATTGATTGGAAAGGTGAAGAGCATTCTCAAGAGAAACAGAGTCCATAGCAAACATGAGACCATAAATCAGAGAATAGGAGAATACTTGGACACATTAAAGCAGAACCTCATCGCACTCAACAGGAGACTACACCGATACAAAGAAAATTACCAGAGGAAAATAAACAACCGCATCTTCTATGATGAACAAAGATTATTCTACAGAAAACTGGGTGAAGATGAGAAAGCAGGAAACGGACCACCCGAGAAGAAGATGATCGAATAGTTCTGGAGAAATATCTGGAGTAGTGAAGTAAGACATAAAAGCAGAGCACCCTGAATAGAAATAGAACGGAAGAAAACCAAGGACATACAAGAGAAGAGAGTGGGAGATTTGAGAAGAAGAAGTAAAACAGTCGATCGGGAACACCCACAATTGGCAAACCCCAGGAATTGATAGCATTCCCAACTACTGTTACAAGAAGCTCACTTGCACACACAAGCCCCTAGCAGAGCAGTTCACTCGAATGATAAGGCGCCCGGAGTTTCTCGCTGAAGGAATCACATATCTGAAGCCTGAAGATGAAGATTCAAGAAATCCGGCGAAATACAGGTCAATCACCTGTCTCCCAACGATGTACAAGATCTTGACCAACTACAAGTGAACTGCGGCGTGTGCGCGGGTCGGAACACGGTATAAAAAACGCCTGATACTGATCTCCGTTAATCTCTTGTTCTTCAGAGGGGAAATGCAGAGGAGTGAAGCGAATTTGACAAAGGCCAAATTGTAGTGACCAGACGACTTGGTCAGAGCATATCCGAAACAGCACGGCTGGTGGGATGGTTAACCGCGGCTAGTACCTACCGAAAGTGGTCCTAGGAGGAGAAACCCATAACCGCCGGCGATGTGTTGGACGACCAGAACTCATCGATGCTCGATATGAGCGAAGTCTTTCCCGAATGGTACGTGGCAAAAGAAAGGCGACGGTGGCGCAACTTGACGGTAATTGGAATTCTGGTGACGGCAGTAATGTGTCACAGCACACAGTACTGTATATCGAACCGTGCTGTAAGTGGGGTGCATAGCCGCAGCGCCTCCGTGTGCCCATGTTAACCCCAGTTCACCGGCAACAGCGCCTACAATGGGTACGCGAGCATCGAAACTGGACGTTGACTGATTGGAAGAAGGTCGTCGGGTCCGATGAATCATGTTTCCTCTTGCACCATGTGGACGGCCGGGTACATGTGCCTCATTTACCTGGTGAAGTGATGATGCTGGATGCACCATGGGATGAACTCAAGCCGCTGGCAGCAGTGTCACACTTTGGATGATGTTCTATGGGATACCGTGGGTCCAGTCATTCATGTGCCAGGCATTCTGATGTCTACCACCTAAATAATCATTATTTTAATATTTTATCTAATTAAATTTATTATTATTATTTTATTTTTATATTTTAATTATTTTTTTTTTAATTTTTGAAACGTTATAATATTTTGTCCATTGATTTTCAGCCCTATAATTGTTAATTATTCTAGTTCCTTGGGAAGTTATTTTTTCTATACTAATAATTATTATTTTAACATTTTTTATAATTAAATTTATTATTATTTTTTTAATTTAATTTAATTTATTTATTATATTTTATATTTATTTATTTATTTTATTTATTATTACTTTTTAGTATTTATTTATTTATTTTTGTGCTAGGAAGCCCAGATTTGGGCTTCCTGGGTACAGGAACAGCTGGCATCCATTGCCATTACACTTTCTCCAGTGGATGTGGGATTCTTTGTGGTATTCACCACTGCACGTGATTACAGGAGACTGCTATACCCATAGGACTTGCGCTTGTTGCTATGGGTTCTGGAAATGTTACATTTAGTTTAGTACGTGTATAGTTTGGCCCGCCTCCTCGTGGCGAGTACAGGTACTGGGAAGTAGCCTTCTTGGTAGCAAAACGGTCAGAAACAGCTAAACAACACAACAACACAAACACACTATGCAAACATAACGCTGTATTCATTTCTGGCCATTGTACAGAGTCTTGTTGATCATCACAGAGGAAATTGCGGAGATGAACTAATGTTTAGGGGCCGCCTTGCGTAAGACACAACACATGTCCTCATGTCCACCTAAACTTCGTTGCTGACCAGGTACACCCTTTCATGGCAACGGTCTTCCCCTATGGCGGTGCCCTCTTTCAGCAGAAAAATGCGCCATGCCAGGCCGCCTGGATTGTTCGAGACTGGTTCGCGGAACATGAGGACGACTTCCAGTTATTGCTCTGGCCTTCGACGTATGTTTCGCGTTGTTTCAGCCAACCGGAGAGCGACAGTGGCACAAATCACCGCCGAATTCAACGAAGGACGTGTCAGAAACGTCTCCACCAAAACCAACAGGCTATCATTAGCCGCAATAGGTTAATGGGACCCACTAGAATCCCATTGCTAGCACCACGACACAGGACTGTACGCCTCAACTTGGATGTTTGGAAACTGGTCTGTTCCTTCCATCAGTCCTGTTTCCAGTTATTTCGAGAGGATGGGAGAGTGCGTATCTGGCAGAAACCCCGCGAAGCTATGCACCCTTCATGACAAGGAACTGTATAGGTCGGTCAACGGTCGGTAATGGTTTGGGGAGTGTTCAGCTGGCACACGTTTGGACCTCTGGTACATCTAGAAGCATCTCTGAATGGCATTTCTGTTTGCTGAACGAAAAGCCCGAGTTTCTGGAAAAGTAACAATGCTAGCTTCGCCTGAGACCGTGTATCCTCAGCCACGTTATGAAAAAGACCTATAAAAATTCGATTCAATCTCAGGTGAGGAGGACAGTGATCCTACAAACTGTGCTACCCACGAGGGCTATTATAGGAAATACCACGAATCATCTCTCTTTGAAGTCATTCCTGGTACTTTGGGAAAAAGATCATCTACCTTTCGCCAGACCAAAAAGTTGGTCTGACAGAAGGTAAATGATATTTGGTTGCATGTTACTGCCTTCTCTTAAAACTAGCAAGTTATTTTAAGTATGTTTATTGAACCTAATCCACAAAGAAAACCATTTAATAATGAATAAAACTTCGGTCTAACTATACAATAAAATATTTGTAAGTGATTATAATCTTCACAAAAGATATTTTCCGTAGCTGTGGTTCGAGTATATCTTTTCTAAGCAGGTCATCATTTACATTGTTAATTCACAAATTCAAAATCAAGAATCTTGGACAATTAAACAGTTTTTCCTTAACAAAAATTCAGATCAAAAGCGTGATTTTTATTTTGAAGATATCCACATGCTCTCCAGCATTTTTTAGTACCAAGTGATTGTTTTTACAATGAAAGACGAAAACAGCTTGTGTTCCAATGGTTGAACTAATATGAAGCGTTTTAATTGCACTATACCATACAAATGTGTACCATCTGTAATGAAAATTGGTCCTCGCGAGTTGCGCACTTCTTCCCACACTGGGTGGAAAAGGACCGCGTTCGAATTACGTTAATGATTCGAGAAACGTTTGTCGGCAATTTTTGACTCCATGAATGAGTGAAAAAGTTAGTCGCTCTCAGGCGCAGATTGCAAGGTTTTTTCGTCCAGAAAAAACAGGCAAATCGACGAGAGAACACACTATTAATGAACATATTAAAAGGGCAAATGAGTTCCTTCTCAGGCAGCCCTAATAAATAGTAACATGTTGAAGAGTTTGCGGAGACTGTATCTATCTAATTAAAACTTCTGCTAGAACAGCAGATATACTTTTGCATATCTCATTGTCTTAAAACTAAATGGAGGCCTGTGTCAATATGTATATCTTAGTCGTGTTTTCCCAGTTTATTTAATACTTTTTGATATTCTTGAATAATATAAAGGATTTCATTGTATTGTTTTGCAGGTACTGGGCCTTAGGAATTATACAGTGAGTGAAAAGAAAGGAAACTTATCCCACATAGAGAACTACTATATTACAAAGTCCAGAAGACTCCCTTTCCCATCGAATACGATGGCGATTGAAACAGAAGTTTACATTGCCCATCATTTTCGTTCTCTGAGATCGTCCATGATTTACAGGTGCACAAATCTGAACAATGTTCAACTGAATGCTGTTTTCGTTAATGTAAGTATTTCTAGCTAATACTGCTTTCAAAAGGGATGATGGATTTTGAATTTACTTTAATAATATCTTTATTGCAGGCAGTGATTGGTTACATGATTGTTTGATGCAATAACACCCACAACAGCGACAATGCTAGGGATTTAACATGAAATAACTAAGACAGGAAAAATTACATAAAACATATATTAGAACATAAAACGTATAATTACATATTTTTCATTTAAAATTGATATTAACATGGGAGATGAAAGAACATGTAAAGCGATGAAAAGACAGTGGCAGTCACTCGGCTGAAGACGAAAGCTGTTCCGTCTTCTGTACGATTTGTCTTCTATGAACTTTTTGTAGTCCACATCCATCTCCATGGGCAGGAATCTATCCCCTATCCTGAGCCTCCACGCTACAGACTGCAGAGAGGGGAGGGCTCTTAATGGTTTTGGGGGATTCCTCCAATTGCACACCAGCCAAACATTTGGCGTATTGACTTCACCCGCTATCATTTTAATTGACACAAGCAAGCGGAGGGCGAGCATCCGTTTGGAGACTTTTCTGTAATTTAGAAGATGGGTGATATCTGAAGTATGTGTGAGTGGTGGCAGATTATGCTTGAAGAGGACCCACCGAGGATGCCAGTACTCATCGGCTGCAATGGTTTTTAGCGTGGTTTTCGTTGCCGACGCTCAGAATTCTGAACCGTAGGTGATGACTGGCTGCAGAAACCGGTATATGTATTGGAGCGTGTATGCAGGAGGCTTTGAGACATGAAGGAGGTGTTGTTTGGCAAGCCATCTTTATCTGCAGAGCTTATTGTCTGCAACATGGTGTTTGAAACTGAGTTTAGGTTCGAATATAACGCCGAGATCTCTGTGCTTGGTGACTGGGGTGATGGGGGTTCCGTGGATTTCCAGGTTTAGTGGCGTTGGGTTTGATTTGAGTGAAAACACCATTTATGCAGATTTGTTAGGATTTATCTTAAGAGAAAACTGTGCCAAGTATGTAATTAGATTCTTAAGGCTGTTGATAATGGTTTTAGAAACAGAATTAGATTGGGCGGTCCCGTTGATCCGATAGAGGAGCTTCAAGTCGCCTGCATAACTGATAAATTCTGTTTGCTGGCACAGGAATGGGTGGATGGCAGCCGTAAAGAGGAGCCCTGAAAAACTCTGCCCTGGGGAACACCTACACAAACTTTCCTTGTGAAAGATTTTTTATTCACAGCCAAGTTAAGGACCCTTGTTGTAAGTAGCAACTTCAAGAATTCTAGTATATTGCCTTTTATCTGGTATCCGTCCTCACAAAGTTGCAGGAGGAGCTGGACGTCTATGCTGTCGAATGCAGACTTGATATCCAGATAAACAATTGCCATCTCAACCCTATCTTGTAGAGCCCCCAGAATAGTGTTGGTGGTTTGCAGTAGGTTGGTAATGGTGTACCTGCGTTTCAAGGCATAGTGAATGAATGGTGATTCATATGGCAGAACCTGGTTGGTTAGGATGGGAAACGGCACTTTTCCATGACTTTGAGGAGACATGAGGCTTTCATTATTGGCCTGAATTGTGAAATTGAGGATTGGTTGGACAATATATTGATTCCAGGCTGTTGGAAAACTTTGCGTTGTGAGGATTCCATTAAAGATATCTAAAAGTGCATCAATGATGAAAACATCTTGTTAAACGAACTGAAGTACTGAGTATTATTGAAGATAATATCATTGCGCTCTTAATCCTGTTCAAGATTACTACTAACTATTACATTAGGATCACCCGGTAAGTTATTACACATACCCGTGTGAATCGTGTCTGTAAATTGCGTGTGTTCTCTGATCGATTTGCTTGTTTTGCTGGATGAAATTCCCCCAGGTTTCGGGGTAAAAATATTGCCATCTACGCTTAAGACCGATTAAATCAGCCATGGAATGAAAAATATCCATTAAAGTTCCTAGCGTCATCGAAGGGGGATTCGAATCCGGGCCTTTTCCACCTGCTATGGGGAAGACTGTGACAATACCACTATGCTACCAGAGCAGATCCTGTTCAAGAATAGAAGTACATCGCACGAAATTTTTAAAAATTTTTCTTTGTCTTTATAGGAAGATAATGGCTTAGGGATTTGAAATGAAATATCCACCTTGCACAGTAATCCTTAAGCACGAATGGACAAATAACCAATTGGAAAAGTAAATTAGCCAACTCGCTAATTTTTTTAAAAATTAGGGAAAGTTGGATAACGGATATCTGATACTGGATATTGAATTGCTAGATTTTAGAGGTCCAACCTTAATTTCGCTCATTAATTAAAACCAAATTTTGCCAAATATTTTTATTTTAATTTATTATATTTTAGTAATTAATTATTTAATGTAATTTCAGTACCCACCTTTTTTTGAAGTATCTGAGAATGAAAGTGGAAAATTATACATTAGTGGGGGAAGAGACGGAATATTGATGGAGATGTTAGAGAAGGCCTTGAATTTCAGGTAAATACTAATGAAAATAAATTTATGTTAGAAGACCTTTCTCATTTCATCCAGTTTATCAATTTAAGAGGTTAGAAGTAGAAAAATCTGAATAAAAATTGGTTTATATTCAAGACGTGCACTATTTTTTTTTTTTTGCATAAACAAAAACTGTTTCACGGAAATGATGTAATGTCTGTACGTTACGCCAGTAAATGATATACTAAAAAGGGTTTAGGGCCGACAGCATCAGACTAGGGGTATTTGACTAGGCGAACAAGTCAGTGCAAAGCATTATTTTAGTTCGTAGTAAATCACCGAAGTAATCGTTTTTGTTACATCACACATTGGGAACGGCTTCACAACGAGTTGCCGTGATTAACATTGGTACTGGTATTAGTAGAGGCATATAATGCAAGAAAGCCAGATGGAACTTTGTTCCGGCAATAACCAAGCACTCGCTGGCTACGGCAAATTTTCACATATCTGTTCTGCCTCTGTCTTTTCTCAATTTGAATATATGCCCCCTGAAGTGCGTTATCTGAGCAGGAGTAAGAATCCCATCATCATTGAACTTATTCAAACCATCCAAAGCCTTATATATCTCAGTCAAATAACCTAACAGGGTCTATTCTCCAGATGCTGCAATCTGCAGAACTTAAGTGTTTCTTGGTAAGAGCACCTGTTTGTTTCCCTGACCAATCTCGTTGCCTTTCTAAGTACTCGTTCAGCAGCTCTACATCGTTGCTAAATTGAAGCCTCCAGACCTGTATGCAGTAGTCAAGGTGCGATTTGACCACTGCCTTATACAAAGGGAAAATCACCTCTTTATCCCAACTGGTCCTTGGGTCCTTGAGGGGAACTCCTCCTCTTTATCCCAACTGGTCCCTTTATGGTCCTTGAGGTTGTCACAGACATTCTCTCAGATATGCCAGACAAGCTATACTTGCTACCTGGGAGTCTAAAACGCTGATGGAACTGATATTCGTGTGACTTTCAAGTCAAGTGGAACCAATTTCGGCGAAGTCCGGACGGTCTGTGACAGCCAAATCCTCTGCTTGCACCTTCACGATGGTGGGACTGTTAGCAACCCTGAGTATAACCGCCGAGCACAGCCACCCAGGTGTGAACCAACGTAAGCAGGGGTCGAGTTGTAAACCATACTGATAAGGAGAATGAAGGTTATTATCATCCAAAATACTATCAAGATGAAGTGACATTACTCTCTCCAGCAACTTTCCAAAGTTTGCAATATAGCGATTGGTCTAAATAAACGAGAATCAGAAGCAGTTTCATTCGGTTAAGGGATGAGTTTAACTAGAGCCGTTTTCCAGCAAGAAGGAAAAAGGCCATCCTGAAGACATTTGTTCATTAATTGCAAAATAATTACAGGTTTTAATTTAGCCATTCGGACGATGAAGTTGTTTTCAATTTGATCAGGGCCGGGACATTTGTTCACGTTAATTTTCTTGAAAACTGAGAAAGGTTCAGATTAAGCAAAAAGATCAGTCACAGAATCAGAGACATATACTGATTTAGCATGGCGAATTCTTTTATGAGTTTCAAGGTCCTGAAACAAATCATCATCTTGAAAAGATTGTTTAATGTAACATTTACTGTTTCTGTCCAGAAGGATGTTTCCACTAGGTTTTCTATTACCGTTCCAAAGATTTAAAATTAAGAGACTTTTTTCTAGAGATCTTGTATAAAACACCCCATGGATCGACATTTCTAGTTCCCTGAACAAAATCAATCCAAGTATTTCTTTTACAAGTTGCAATTTCTTTAACATAACGCCTTCTTATATCTCTAAACCCGGAATAAACCTTTCAACCTCGTCGTGTGGTGCCGATCTATGTCTCTGATGAGCCCTCCTCGCTCGATGTCCCCGCTTCCGAAGATCCGACCAGTCAGAAGACCACCAAGGGCACGTTCTTGTTGTTATACATTTTTTCCTGGATCCATTATACGATGCTTTAAGTGGATGCTGCATTTATATCACCAGGTAAAGAATTCTGACTAGGAAAGTCAGTATTAATAGAGAAGTCAAATACAGGCCAATCAACGTTTTTTATCGAGAAGCGGATCAAAACTAGTTGTAACGAAGTAGCTCTGGATCTGTACTGTTGAGAAATCTGAAAGGATATTGCACAATGGTCACTTCACATCGAAGAAGGCTGGAGAGTCCAGCTCGAACAGGAATTAGCAAAACTTGAATTTATCAAGGAGACATCAATATTCGTTTCACCTGAATGACTATAAAAGGTGAAATAAGGTTGTGGTCTGTTTAAAATATTAAAGTTTTTACTTATAATAAAATCCTCAGGCAGCTGACTGCGAGAGTCAGAGGAACTACTGTACCACATAGGTGATTTAGCGTTGACATCAGAACAAATAACAACATACTCCGCATTTATTGCATATTTTAAATAATTCAGTTAGTCCTAAAAATAATTAGATGGTGGGCAGTATAAGGATATTATTATTTTTTTTATTTACATAAATACAAAAATACATAATCAGAAACACTCTCTATTTGCAATCATTCGAACCTGCGTAAGAAACTACAGCAGAAAGTGGAGATTCTCTTACAAAATTGTAAAACGCAACAAAACTCTCAAAAACACAAAAGTAAAAGAAATGCATGTATGCACCTCAATGACATGTATGTAGTCTGTTTGTAGCGGCTCCAAGACTTGGGTTCCTCTCTGCAAATTGTCTCTATCTTGACTACAGAATCCTCTTCAGATGGTCTTTGAGAGAGACTGCTGTTTCGAGATTACTTGGATGAGTCTATATTGGAAGTAGATTCTAATAACTTGGAACAGTTGCTGAATGCACTTGGCTTTGGTAAGACGATTGAGAGCGCTGTCCCACCAGAGGGAATCGAAAGCTCCCTCGAAATCAATGAATATGGCCATTTCATATTTAGCCCTCGAAGCTGATATGTGGTTAACTAAAGAAACCAAGGCGTCTTCACAGAATTTTCCCTTCTTGAAGCCAAATTGGGATGGAGACATTAAGTTTTGACCTTCAGTTAAATCTGCTACTCTGGGTGCGAACAATCTTTCAAATAGTTTGCCAAAAGAAAGATGGGTCTGTGTGCTTTGGTGAGCAGATTTATTTTTGTCCGGCTTGTGAATAATTTTGATCAAAGCTACCTTCCAGAGATTAGGAAATATCTCCTTGGTAAGACATTTGTTGTACATAGTTAGAAGTATTTCTGGAAAGATTTCGGAAAATTTGATAATTACAGAATTTTCCACAAGATCTAAACCTGGACATTTATGGATATTTATTTTGCATAGGGCCAGCTTTAGCTCGGGAAGAGTGAAAAGATCCGTTTCATATGAAGAGTGGTAGGTTGAGTTGCTATTCCTGATAGATATTTGTTCTGGAGTTTCTGTGGTGAGATCGTCCAGGGGAAGCAAGCGATCCAGGGTGGCGTTAACTGAATCATTCCAGTTAGTGGTTTCTGTGTTGTTGTTCACTACAGTGTTGTACAGTTCATGAGAGTGATACTTGCTTTTGCTAATTTTATATAATAGACCCCAGGGATCAGAATTTCTTGTTTAATGAACCAAGTGTTGCCAGAAGGCAAGTTTTTGTTTTGCAATTGTATTTATGTGTTCGATCCGCTGGCCTTTATAGATATTCTTTAGTCTGGTGACTTCTGGTTCAGGCCTTCTCCGTTGAAAGTCTCTGCGTGCTTTGAGTACTTTTTTGCGCAGAGTTGAAAGTTCAGCTGTCCACCATGGAACTGTAGTATGCTTGCTAATTTTCTTCTTAGAGGAGCGTTCTGTAACACCAAGTAAGGCAGCCTGTACATAGAATGCATATTCTGAGGCATTGAACTGGTACAAAGACCGGCGAGTGTCAACGTTAAAATCCTGGTGAATTGAAGACATAAATAAAGGCCATTTGATGTTTTTGATAGAATATCTTCTAAGATCTTTTGGAGGAGGAGAAGGAGGGGGACCTGTAGTATTTGGAAGGTGAGATACCTTAAAAGTGATTGCTGGGTAGTCACTGTTTGTGTAGTCAGTATGTATGGTGCAATCAGAGATCCTCGAGGACATGGCGGACGTCGAAATGGTTAAATCAATGTTTGATTCTCCGTGGACGTTTGAGAAGATGTGCGGTTGGTTGGGTAAGTTGTACAAATTTAAATTGTAGGTGAATAAAAATCCCTAGGAAATCCTACCTCTGTTGTCCAAGACACTGCTGAACCATAAGAAAGATTTTGCGTTTGAATCAGTTGTAATTATTAAATATGTGGGATTTAAAATAGCAAATACTTGTTCTAGATATCTCTGTAATAAATTAATATCTGCTGATGATCAACAATATAGTGACAATAAGTAGAACGAGAAAGTTGATGTAGAGATTAAAATACAGGTGGAATTTTGGTTGCACAAGCCAGAGATAATAGTGATATCCAGCTTGCTGTTGAATATAATGATAGCAGATTTAGTATCTGTTGCAGAGTACAGGATGATTCTTGTAGTCATGGGACATCCCATAACTTTGGAAGATTGCCCATAAATGTGCTTAGAAACATAAGGTTCCTGAAGTGTCTGCAATTCTGCCCAGACACGATAGGAGGGAGTATATGATGAGAGCCTTGTCGATGAATTCGGCCCTGGAAGGATTGTGCAAGGCTCAAGGGGTAGAATTTTTTTCAGCCTGGTCTGTACTTGTTAACAGGAGAGACTGCTTCTACAGGGATGGGATACATTTAAATAGAAAGGGTGCAAGAATATTTGCTGATGCTATCGAGGTAGTGTTGGGTGAGTCGGAAAACTGATAGCTTGGGGGGATACAAGGACTAATAGTTTAACAGAATCCGTAGGCAGAGGGGAAGGTGATTCTTGCACAACTTCTATTAGAATAAGTAGCGACCTGGAGCGAGGGGTGTTGGGGGTTTCAGGGACGGGTGGCGGTCATCGTGGAACGGGTGGGTATATGGGATGTGTTAGGGTAACAAAGAGTAGGACTAGGAGCATGTATGCTTGCATGTATACCAATGCTAGAAGTATAGTAAATAAATTTGTTGAATTTGAAGTGTTGATCAAGACATCAAAGGAGGATATTGTTGGGATATCAGAGACATGGTGTCACACTGATATAAGGAATGCCGAACTGGAATTTGGGGAGTACAATGTGTACAGAAAGGATAGACAGGATAGGAAGGAAGGAGGGGTTATGCTATTAGTTAAGAAACACATAAAATCCAAGGAAGTGAAGCCAGTTGATATAGATGAACAGTACACTGTTGAGTCAGTTTGGTGTGACATGAGCACTGCAAAAGCAAAAATAAGTGTAGGAGTGTTATAGGCCTAATGACTTTAATGAGTACAATGAACAATTGTACAGAGAAATAGAGTGGGCTAGTAAATCGGAATGTCTTATAATGGGGGATTGTAACTTCCCAGATATTGACTGGAACTTGTGGGTTGGTCACTCACACACTAGTCAGACATTTGTGGATTTATTGGATGATTGTTTTCTGCAGCAGCATGTTCGAGAGGCAACCAGAGAAAGTAATAGTCTTGATCTGGTTATCAGCAGTGATCGTTCATGTATTAGGAATTTTCAGATAAAAGAACCACTGTTGCAGTGATCACAGTTTACTAACGTGGGATTTACTTAAAGATTTAATTACCATCAGGGGTAAACGAAAGGGTTTTTGCTTCCCTAAAGGCGAGTACAGTGGTCTCCGACAGTTTTTAAATTCCGTACAGTGGAATCAACTGACAAAGTTACCAAAAGTAAATTCTAAGTGGGAAGCATTCAAGGAATTAATCGTGGATGCTATTAAAAGTTTCATACCTATTAGGAAATATTGTTCAAGGATTAGGCCTAAATGGTTGTCAAATGAACTAATCAGACTCGTAACAGAGAAGAAAAATGCATGGGATGCATACAAATTAACATGTGACACAGAAGCCTATGATAGATACAAGTTGATCTGTAACCAAGTTACAAAGGAGGTTAGGCAGGCGAAGTCAGATTACGAGAAATCCTTCGCAAAAGATGCTAAGAAAAACAGCAAGGATTTCTTTACTTATATAAACTCTAAAAGGAAGGGGATGAATCTGATTGGTCCACTTGACATCGATGGTTCGATTGTTGATTATCCTGCTCAGATAGCAAACAAACTGAATGAGTATTTTGCATCTACATTCACACGTGAGGAATTATTAAGGTTTGAAAATGGCAGAAGGTTATCAAATTGTAGCATGGTGCTTAATGATTTTGTAATAACTGAGAGCAAAGTGGAGCGGAAATTGTTGAAGTTAAACATAAGAAAAGCACCTGGGGTGGATGGGATCTATCCAGTTATATTAAAGGAGGCGGCAAAGCAACTAAGCAAACCCTTAGCCATAATTATGAGAGCATCCTTGGGCTCAGGGGAGGTTCCCACGGACTGGAGATGGGCAAATGTATTCCCAATTCACAAAGGGGGATCGAAGGGTGACACGAGTAATTACAGACAGTTAGTTTAACTTCTGTTCCGGTAAAATAATGGAGTCGCTGGTTAAAGATGCATTGCAGGATCATCTAGACAAGACTGCAGCAATAATTCAGACACAGCATGGGTTTGTTAAGGGAAAGTCTTGTCTGACAAATTTGATAGGATATTATGATGTGGTTACAAAGGAACTGGATGCAAAAAATAGTTTTGATATCATATATTTGGATTTCAGGAAAGCTTTTGACACTGTTGCGCATGGAAGACTATTGTACAAATTGGAGCAGATTGGTATTAAGGGTAAGTTGCTACAATGGATAAAAGTATGGTTAAGTGGGAGAAGAGAGAGGGTGGTAATCAATGGGTGCTGCTCTTCTTGGACTAATGTTATTAGTGGAGTCCCACAGGGTTCGGTATTGGGTCCACTGTTGTTTTGTATATTTATCAATGATATTGATGAAGGTATAGCAGGCTTAGTGTCGAAGTTTGCAGATGATACAAAGGTTGGCAGGTTTGTTAATGACAGTAATGGCAGTGTGCTACTGCAACAGGATCTAGATAATTTGGGCAGATGGGCTAAGAAGTGGCAACTGAAGTTTAACCTTGACAAATGCAAAGTACTGCATATGGGTAGAGGTAACCCCAGAGAAACGTACCAACTGTGTGGTACTGCACTTAAGGTGGTAGAAATTGAAAAAGACCTGGGAGTGATTGTGCAGGCAGATATGAAGTTTTCTGAGCAATGCAGACAGGCTGCCAGGGCAGGTCATGAGGTTTTGTCAATGATATACAGGAATTTTGCTAGCAGGGATAAGGAGGTGGTTATCCCCTAGTATAAGGCAATGGGTAGGCCACACCATGAGTACTGCGTACAGGGCTGGAGGCCTCATTTTAGATTTAATTGAGCGTGTACAGAGAAGGAGAACAAGATTGGTGAGGGGAATGAAGGAATATCTTATCAAGAGAGGCTTAAGTTCTGCAAATTGCAGTGGCTGGAGACTAGTCACCTGCGCGGTGACCTGATTGAGGTGTGTAAGGCCTCGAATGTGTTGAGCACGCTGAATTTTGATGGGATCCTTCCACTTGATCAGATTACGAATCTAAGGGGGCATAAATTCAAATTAAGAAAAGACATGTAGAATAGATGTGCGGAAATTTGCCTTTAGCCAGCGGGTGGTTAATTCCTGGAACAAACTTCCATCTGTCGTTGTGGAAGTTGATAGGTTGAATAAATTTAAGGAGGAACTGGACAGGCATTTGGACAGGCAAAAAAATTTCCGGTGCAATGAGCCTGATCTAATCAGCAACGCATCTAGAGTGTTGTGCATTGATCTGCATGATTGTAAGTTGGAAGGGACAGTCTGGTTCGCTGCCTAGCTATGCAGAGAGAGGAACACTGCCCGTCTCTGATCTCGAGATCGCTTGTACCGCTGGTTGTTTATTATGATTGCCAAACTATGGCATTACCAAGAGACTTGCGGGCCAGATATTTGTGTTTAGATATCTTTCTATATTGGGAATTTTTGATCTTAATCTGGAAAGAGGAATAGGATGGATGCTTGATATGGACATTTATGATGGTACCGGGTATGTTGAGCTGCTTCAGAAGGATTTCAATTTGTTCTACTGTTGTTTCCGGGCATAGTCGACTTATAAAATGCTGGAGGGCATTGTCCTCCTTCCTCTACGCTGCACCGTTTTAATACCCAGTGTTTTAAGGTTAGAGCCAATAAGTGCATCACGATTCTGAGATGCTTGGGTGAAGGTCTCCTTGTCTTGCTTGGAAGTAACGTTACTGTTGATAGGTGCTGATTTCATCCTCCCATGCTTTTGGTTCAACTGTCTTCTCGGAGCTACTTTCAAACGGCATGTTGTGACCATCAGTTGTATTTGTGCATTACTGTTCGTTGTTGGTCGGAAGTAATGCTGTTGTATGTTCACTGCTGTTGTGTTTTTCTGCGGATAGCTCGATTTGGGCTGTTTGGATTTTTTGTAGTTCAGTTCTGAACCTCTGACGGCCGCTTTAAGTTGTCTTCTGGCGTTCTGATGCATTTCTCCTTGTGCAGCTGGAAACTGGTGTGTAGTCTGGTTTGGTCTGTTTAGCTAAGAGGATCTGTCACCACTTAATAAGGAATCTGGAGTTTTTCTTTGTGTGATTTTTTTGATAAATTCTATATAGTTAGAATTCCTTAGCATTTCTTCAAGAGAACTAGAGACCTCAAGAGCCGGTTTATTATTATTATTATTAATCGGCACCTTACATTGCTGCGGTACAATCTCACTTGGCGCGGAAGAGACAGGATCGATGTTTGAGTACCCACTTCCCTTTTGAGTATGGCTTCCTTTCCTTTAGTTGAGCTATTCGAGGTTCTTAGGTATATTTCAAGGGTATCGACTATTCTGTTAATGCCTTCAAGTATCATCTCAAAGCCCTTTGTTTCATGCCCTTCTCTGTGCAATATTAATTCCTCAATTTTCTCGAGACGTTGTACCCAGTTTTCTAGTTTTTTCCTATTGGCCGAGATATTTTTTTTAAATTATTTATCTCGCTAGTACAAGTGGCATGCAATTCTGAATTTTTTCTTTTTATATCTCTGTTTTTACTACCGGTTTCAAAGATCGCAACAGATTGTGGTTTATGGTCTTCTGTGTGGGTTACTGCTTCGAGCGTCCTCGGTTCAGGTATGCCGTCCGAATCAGGCGGTCCAATAATTGTAATGTTATTTCGCTTATTCTTTGCTTTTCTAAGTGTTTTCTTCATTGTGGTTTTCCTGCACGGAAATCTGAAAGTGCTGGTCTGGGAGTTATTCCTAGAAACGCTAGAGCTACATTTAGTTGGCTGAACACCGGAGGCACGTATTGGCCTATCACTTAGACGTTTTAATTGTGCACATTCCTTTCTTGGGAAGGTAGAGGATTCAGATTTCTTCATTGTTAGGCGAAATGGAAATTTCCAGACAATTGTTTACAAGCTCTAAGGATACTTGTAGGGTAGATCTATACTTGGACGGAGTAGGAATTTGAATTGGGGGAAAATTCCTAAGGGAATTGATTGGATTATCCCAACTGCAGGGTCTATACTAGCACTTTTAACCTTGGAAGCCTATTGTTCCAGAATTCTGGCAATCAGCAGTAACATTATCGGCCGTCTAATATTAATTTTAAAATTGAAAATTGCACTGTACCTGTTACTTGTGGAATTAAATGGAAAGGATTGACGTACAGCTTACACTTCCTAGATTCCGTAGATACCAAATATGGATCAGTTTGGTGAGGCTAATACTAGACCTTAGTAACTAAACTGGGAGCACACAAACATGCGATATGACGCTGGCAAGCAGTCTGAAGCCATTGTTCTTCGTAGGTGGGGCAGGACAATAGAAAGTAGTTAGAGGATTCCTTTTTCCCACATGAGCAATGAGGATTTGTCGCCAGGCCGAATTGGAACAGTTTCGCTTGAAGAGCGCCATGTTCTGTTAGGATGTAGGATAGGACCTGCTCATGGATGAGTAGAATCAATTACAATGCAGCTAATTCATGGCAAAGCTGACCTCCGGGATAAAAAGTCAAGTGACCTCTCCAGTGGGACTTTCATCCTATCTAATGTGCCAAAGGGAGACGAATTTATTTCATAGATTTATTTTTTCCTGTTTGATATTTGTAGCAGGATTGCAGTCTGTTCCATGGAGTGAGGTTGGCAGACCATTTTTGTGTTTGTAGATGCAGCATCTATATGCTATATAAAACTTTTCCTGAGAAATCCTAGGATATTGAATATCCTGCACCTAAAAATACCACGCACACAAAATCACAAAAATCAATAATCCATAACTAAATTCAAGAGCACTGTAACACACACACACACACACACACACACACACACACACACACACACACACACACACACACACACACACACACACACACACACACACACACACACACACACTATGCTGGCAGCCATCTTGTCAACGTCCAGACTTGGATAATGAGTGGAGGACCAAACCACAAGTTGCTGTCAATATCTGGGAAGTTATTATAAGGCTATTGCTTTTATAGCCCACTCTATTTCTCTGTACAGTTGTTCGGTGTACTAGCCAGTCATTAGGCGTATAAAACTCCTAACCGCTATTGCTTTCCCAGTGCTTAAAAAAATGTTCTTGTTTATACTCTGACACGACCACCAGTTCAGTGGAGTTTACAATAAATCAATCAATACAAATGTTAATCGTATTTAACAGTTACGAGCTTGAACATCGGTCCACTCAAAGAGCGTTTGCTATTGCACTCGCGCTCCTGACCACTCGGTAGTTCACACCAAACTGACTCAACATTGCCCTCTCCACCTATGGCAAGTGCATTGCCTGCCTTAAATTTTATGCATTTATTAACTAAGCTCTCATCCCTATCCTTTCTATATACATTGTACTTCCCAAATTCCAATTCTGCAATCCTTATCTCTGTGTGACACCACGTCTCTGATATCTCAACAATATTAGCCTTTGAAACCTTGACCAGCACTTCAAATTCATCGAATTTGTGTACTATACTCCAAGCATTGGTGTTCATGCAAATATACACGCGCCTGTTCATCAGATGCATGCAAATATTGATGAACCTGACGACTGCATTATCTCGAATAAGCAATGCTTCCCCAGTAGTGAAACCAAGAATTCTTGGCGGATACCAGCCAGATGGCACTGTTTCGAAGCTTGTTGGCCGCTCATCGGTGGGCGGGTATGTGGCTTGATGGTAAAATGAGTGGCAACCGAATTATGAACTTTACAATAATGGATGCCAGACGGCATCTCTTATATTGCAATATCTCATATTGTGATGGCGTTCACAATATATATATAATCTTTATTGTATACAAACGTGGTATATACAATAGACCCTTCACAGCAGCAATGCCAGGGGTTTTACTTTGGCTGGTAGACAATAGCCTTGGGAAGACGGGATCCACATCGAAGTTCGGACTCATCCCCCAGAGCCAACAATAAAATAGAATCAATGTCAGATTATTTACAGGATATATGCTTTTGATAGTATTTACAATGAAATAATAAACATATTCATATTTACATTATGTTATTTTAATATTTATATCCATAGAGATATTCTTAACTTTACACATTCATAAAGACATCGTGCTTTGAACATTATTTACAATATATTGGGCATTATTATGCTGCCCTTATCAATGTGCACTTTGCTTGGCCAAGGATCTGTTTTCGGTACCTCCGATCCTTCACAAACCTACAGAGGTCGCCGTCAATTGAAAGGATTGTGGGGAGCATCTCCCTGGGGAGAAAGCGGTCACTGAGCGCTAGCCTGTTATAGTGAGCTGTGAGCGTGGGAGCTGACCTCAGTCCGGGTAGAGGGATCCTCCAGACACACAGTTCCCAGATGTTTGGCTCCGAGACCATTCCGGTTGTCATCTTGACAGTGAGAACAAGGCGTTTTTCTAATACAAGATCTGGAAGTCGGGAAAAATTAAGTGAGATGGCCATCGCAGTTGTCCTTTGCTCGGGTGGACGACGATGTTTTTGCGTGATCCAACGAAGGAGCCAGTATTCGGCGGAGTACACGCGTTTGATGTTGGTAGGTGCCGCCGATCCCCAAATTTCAGAGGCATGCAGTACGACGGAGTATACTGAGGTGTATATGTACCGACGAGTGGCATCCAGATCCCTAACGTGGAGCAGTTGTTGTTTAGTGGTCCAGCGCATTTGACAGAATTTTGCTGTGAGCTTTTCAATGTGGGGGTTGAAGCTCAGTTTATAGTCGAAGACGACTCCCAAGTCTGTATGCATCTTGACCACTGGGAAGGGAATGCCGTCTAGAGAGGCTTGGATTTCAGTGGGTTGGCGCTTCAGAGAAAAGACAATTTGGGCTGATTTGGCAGGGTTAATGAGGAGGCCAAATTGATGGAGATAGGATCCTAAGTCATGTAAATTTTCCCAGATCTTTTTATTGATTTTTCGGAGATGTTCGCCGGGGTTAATCTGAGTATATATCTTAATATCATCGGCATAGCGGAGTATGTCTTCTCTCTGTTGCACAAACGAAATAATAATTCCGGAGTGGACTCCGCCTTGGGGAACTCCCGCAGTGATCTTCCTCCAGATTGTGTGTTGATCCGCTTTAAGAAGAATGGTTCTCTCAGAGAGCAGGGCTGTGATAAACCACAACATGTCACCTTTTATGTAGAAGTAGTTTTCTAGGAGGTGAACAAGTGAGGGGATACTGATGGAGTCGAAGGCAGCTTACAGGTCGACGTAGGTGAGAGAAAGCTCTGCTTTAGCTTCTAGTGCACTGAGAATGGTGTGGTTATCGATGTTAAATTGGTGACTGTGGATCTTTCTGGAATGGCATAGTCAATCTGTGGGGGGTTTGTGAGGCATGATTTGATTGGTGATGATGGAAAGTAATGTCTTCTCCATGAGCTTCAAGAGGCTGGAAGAATGAGAGATTGGCCTGAACTGTTTAATAAGGGTTGCAGATTGGCATTTAGGGTGTGGCCTCACAGCGTATCTGTTCCAGAGAGGGGGAAAGTAGTGCTGCGTTAAGATACGGTTAAAAATTGATAGCAGAGGATCGATTATAAACGAGCTAAGACATTTAATCATGAATTGTGGCACAAGATTGGGGCCTGCAGTTGCAGTGTGTGGCAATCCATTTATAGCAGTTATAAGCTGCTTCCTGGTGATGATGATATGTAACAAAAACTAATGATATCATATCACATACTTTGGTGATTTACTCCGAATTAAAATGATGTTTTGCACTGATCTGTTCATCTAGTAAATTCTCAGTAGTCTGAGGCTTTCATCCTTAAACCCTTTTTAGTATTTTACTATTGCATGCCTTTTGGCCTCTCTCATATTGGGAAGTTAATCTTGATAACTAGATTGTCCTTCATTGTGGTAAGTACTCGTCCACCGATGAGTGGCCAACAACCTTCAAAACGTTGCCGTATGGGTTGGCCTGATGGTATCCTTCGTTCCCAAGAATATCCAAAAACAGTCTTCCATTCTGGGGAAGAGTTTTCTATTCCAGGGATTTATGAAGGAATTACTTGAGAGAGCGTGAGTTTCAGAAGTAACTGCCCCTTTCCTTTTTCGATGGTCTTTTTTCTTCTTCTTCTTCCTCCTCTCCTACGGTCACTTTCTTCCACCATTTCGCTTTTCTATGTCTGTTAGGGACAGAGATGTGGATAATAGTGTTTATCATCTCATACACATTTACAAATGGTGTTGACCATCTGGCTGGTAGTATTACCGAGAATAAGTAACATTAGTCTTCTTATTGCAGAAACATTTCTTATTCGAGGTATTGCAATAACGGGAAAACTCGTTCTGAAGGCATCCACAGTATGAGATGTTACGAAAACAATGACATTTCACATACTTTGGTGAATTACTACGAAATAAAATGATGATATTGTATGTTGAATCCAGTGGTGTCGGAATTTTGAACGGGAAATGCGTGTCGGAACAAAATGTGCATATGCCGCTATCTCGACAATAGTCAGCAGGGTTGAGTTCCCATTCTGTGCTGTGGGGAGTCTATAATGACTGACGGAACAGCGGTCGAACAACCAATCAAAGGCCACACATGAGATAACCAATTGCCGGCAACACCCTTAGTAAGAGTTGTGTATCTCATCACAAAGCAGGGATGCAGCACAGGGCTCAGCTAACCACACAGTACAACGTAGGCATGCAAGACCAATATCCACGTGGATTTTTTTGATTTATTTTATACTTGTGTGAGGTGCCAGTGGTTCCGCCCGAAACTTCTTTTTGTATCAATGTGGTGATTGCACAACTCTGCAGAAGTCAGATGAATGTACCAGTTGTGTCAGGTAACAGTGTGTTTTTCATGTTGTTAATCTGGTCTGTAGATTACTAAAGGCACGATGATCAAGGAAGGAGCCTCTCAGCTTCGTCTTTCTGCAAGGGGCAGTCGAACCAGGACATCATACGAAGCCATCCCCACAAAGCCAGAGGGAGACGGCTGAAACGATATTCATTGAACTTACTCATTCCGGTGGCAATAGGAATGGTGCAAGCCAAAATAATGCGAAAGGTAGGTTTGAGGTTTTTAAGTGAAGATATCCACTTGAAGTATGGGACCGACGACTGTCCTGAGAACTCATGTTCACTGTGAGGCACAAAACGCAACCCCCTGTATGGGCACACCTGCACCAATAATGGACTATTGGCATGTGAAATTTTGTCCTTGATGTGATGAATCCGGTTTCCAACTCTATCGTGCTGATTGGTGTATCCATATTTGAAGAAAACAACATGTGGCCATGACACTTGGATGCATGGTTTGTTTTTGGCAGGCTGGAGGCAGTGATGCTCTGATTTGAGGACTGTTTTCGTTGCATACTCTGAGTCACCTGATCACGTTAATCATGAGCTCGATTGGAAGGCTTACCTTTCTGTCGTGCTGACCAAGTACACTCCTTAATGATGGCAGTTTATTCAGAAAACTCTTGGCGTCTATGAACAAGATAACGTGCAATAGAAGGACCGGGAAGTTGCTAACTGGTTTCAGAAACCTGACAATGAATTATCTATCATTCTGTGGCCGTTGAAGTCAACCGCTCTCAACCCAATTGAGCATGTCTGGTAAAAGATATGTGATGCTTGGATCATCTACGCGAATGTTCTTGCTTTACTGCGCACATTATGTAACCCAGCGATTCCCAACCTTTTTGACCCGCGGAGCCCTATTTAGAAGCAATTTCTATGGAGGAGCCCCTTAGGCTTACCCTGTTTTCAAGCTAATGGTATTTAAGAGTAGTGTTACGGGGGGGGTAAAAGGGGATAGATAATAAGGGAGTGTAAAATAAGGAGATATTTAAACAATTTTACAATGTCCATGCAGTAAAATTATATTTTACAGTAATCCTAAATTAAGACATAACATAAAATAACGTATATATATTTAATGAGACACCTGTGGTTGTATTTTATTTATGTTTCTAATTCTTTAATTTCATTCAATTTTTAGCTATTTTATTTTCTTGGAGCGGCCGCGGAGCCCCTGAGAATTGTACTCCGAGCCCTTAGGGCACCGCGGAGCACAGGTTGGGAACCACTGAATCCTTTAACTTTAACTGTAACCTTTGAAGATGTGGTTACCAAGGATAACTAGGATGGCACCTTAGAAGCCTATTCAAGTAAAGAACCACATTTCCCTAATCAGCAAGATTGAATAACGCATTAAGGAACCTGGGTATAAAATGGCATTAATTAGTGAGATAGGGGATTGGGCATTAAAATGATTATTAGGTCTTTTGTCACTCACTAGCGAATAACCTTCAGATTATGTTCATTAGCTTTAGGATAGGAAATATTTATAGTTTGGGTAGTAATTATGTTAATAGTATTTGCAACATTACCGTTTTTAATACATTTTATTTGTATATTTATTAGAAGCTAGTGTTTATAAAGGATGGTTTCCACTTATAGGTACAGGTTAATGAAAACACGTGATGGAATATTTGGAGGTGTGAAAAATGGCAGTTTAACCGGGATTTTCGCCATGCTCCATAATCAGGTATCTTATTTTATAGTACTGAAGTATATTTCAATGAGATTTACTGTATATATATATATATGTACTTTATATAGAACTCGTTATTCTTATTGTAGTACAGGGATGTTTCCTTCGAAATCTATTGGCTCGCTGAATGGGTTACACATATCGAAGTCTCAATGTTACAAAGTACTCAAATGTATAATCATAAAATTCCTAATGCATAACTAACGCATATAAGGAAAATAATCCCCAATGCACAACATTATTGTCAGCAGCCTGCACTGCACATGCCATACATATGGATTCTGTTGCAATAATTCTAAAGGAAAAGGATGGTCGGCGGGGAGAGGGGGGACTGTGTGTCTCCCCTCTTCTCGCCTGGGTTTGGGTTTAAAGTAATCGAGTCAGGTGCTCGATTTTGTTCGCCAATATGGCTTGGTGGCAGCGAACTGTATGGTCCAGGTTGGTGTGTACCTTTGAGAAGTCCAGGATGCAGGTCATTCATATGGTTGTAAGCCGTGTCCTTTATTCTTAGTAGAGTCGGTTTCCTTGTAGGTTCCACGATGCAACAGTCATGACGCCTAGACGTTATCAGTTCTCATCTTGAATTTGTTCTATTGCTGTTGGTCACGGTTTGGTTGTTGATCGATGAGTGTACGTCTCCTCTTGTAGAGGTCTCCTGCGAATTTGGAGAATGTAATGTATTGCTCTTTACTGACAAGTAAGTGCTTTTTCCTGTCTCTGGGCAAGAAGGTGATACTCGAGATGAGCTGGCAGCGAAGGTCATCGTAGAGCCGGCACCGGCAATCGTACATGAGGTGCTGCCAGCTCTCAGACTCTCCACAGCAGCAGGCGGGGTCCTCTGTTATGCCCAGAGCTGTGAGTTTTGCCTTGAATGCTCCGTGTCCGGTATGAAAGGTTTGAGTGTGAAAACTTTGACATTTTGCAAAAGAAGCAAATTCAATTTTAAATTCCAAAAACTCATCCATCGCTACCGTGATTCCCGTGTGCCATTCCTTGGAAGTAGCTCATTCATCGAATTCGGTCGGAACTTGTACCTTTTTAACAGTTGGACTGTTACTACGGAACTTATGAAATCGATAATTTTATCTCCAATTCTCAAAGGAAAGAATTCGTTTAGTGTCCAACAATTAAACATATTAAAACTAGTGGCATGTTTTTCGCAATAGGCGAACACACTTTTTGGTTGGATTCATGGCTTTTCAATGTGCAATTCCCATTAGATTCTGTCTTGACCGTTCAAGGGAAACAGCCGTATTTATTCACAATGAGTGAAATGGGCATTAAAACTAGATATGCTAAAAACTAGTGGTTTCCCTCCCAAATAGGCAAATTTGATTTATTTCTCAATGTGAACATCTGTTTTTGTGGGAGTTTCGTTTTCTAATTTTCGATGAATCAAAATGGATTTTTGTACAATACAATTAATTTTGAAAGTTTAACATTCAGTTCAAAATACATTTATCCGTTCCCTGGGTTGAACTGCATGTTTGCAACCTAGTTCCCCAGGTCTAGGCAGTTGCCAATAATTAATTACATTTGTAGTGACATAACTGACTCACCCTCTTCTCTCATTGGCTCGATTAAATATCACTAGGAGGAAACTTTTTTATTGTATAGAGAGATAATTAGGATAATCAGATGGCGATTATTTAAAATTCTTTGTAAATATTGTAAAAGCACGCTGACCTCCAAATTATGTGATACTGAAAGGCATCGTAATACGCAGGAAGTGTTACGACGAAACACAAGAAAGCCTATTTGAGGAGGGACAAGAAAGCCCTTTAGCTTTCAGCATCAGAGTGTATTTACCATTCAAGAAAATTGGCAAAAGAGAAGGTGCAAATGCAGAAAGTGTTTGAAGGTAGATCATTTGAGTCACATATAGATTTCGTTTTTCAGAAAGTAAGGATTGTGAGGACTTCAAACTGCGAACAACAAAATGTACTTCAGTCATATTATTATTATTAGCCATATGGTGCAAGGAAGCCTGAGGCTTTTTCTGCACCAACAAATTTTTTTTTTTTTTTTTTTCAATTACCACGAGAGAGAACGAGAGATAGAGCGGTAGAAGGGACTTGCTTCCTTTCAGAATCGAGGAAAGTTTTCGCCCGACGCAAGCGACCACCAAACTTTGAACATAAATGCTCACTGGTCTATTCTGAATACAAATCAAGCAATGTGATTGGTCACTTTGTGCATAATTACTAGCTTTTTCATTGACTTGAAACCTGGTCATGTTTCTAAGCTTCTCATTGGACAGCGACAATGGTCATCTCAATCCTGAGCTAGAGTTTAAAAAGAGCCAAGTTGGCGCATTTTTCAATTGCTCTCTTTTTCTGCCTGGTGACGTACCACTGCTTGTATGTTTAGATTTTATTCACCATGCATTGTGAAGAGATCGAGTTCCACTTCAACAGTCAGGGAGAGATTGAGGAGGCCACTTTAACAGATCAATTGGAGGGAGAATTTAAACTCGCCAAATGGATCAAAGCCAAGGCTAAAATTTCAAGGCAAACAGATCATGGCCAAAACGTTATTCTGTAGGGAGTTGGTTTATACTAATGTAAGTATTATTTCTTGCTGAAATTATAATCAAGTTACTTCAATTCTGTTTTAAGTCACTTTTTTTCTTATTTTAACTGAGATAAAAACGATTTTCATTCTTTTTCCAGAATGATTTCTTCAAGTCACAACTTGAGGTTTTACTTACTGGCACTAGTGACAGCCCGCATTGGAACGATAGTGCAAATTTCAGTAATAAAGGACTTATGGGCTCTACCATTTCCTTCAGCAATGTGTCTCAAATTCTGGGCACTGCGGGTTCCTATAGCGATGTGCCCAGATAGCCTTCCCCAAAAACATTGTTAATTCCAATGATTAGGTGAGGTGATGTCTAAATTTTGTTTTTGAAGTGAATTGTTTCTTAAGTGAAAAGTGCTGAGCTTATGTGAAATTTTCTTTCCAGGTGAGGAAAGAAACACTCTGGCTTTGAATATTTTTAGACCATTAAACCTAGTACAGAGTGCTACTAAAAAAAAACGTTGTTCAAAACGTTCGAAACGCATTTGACTAACATATGCTTAGTGAAGGTTTTTAATGTTTTTTAAAATTTCATTTGAAGATTTTTTAAGGTTTTTAGAGAGATGTTGGAGGCGATTATCAGATGCTTCAGTGCACATGAGAATTATTCCACATTTAGGACCATCATCGATGCTTCTAGCCTGAAGACACCTTTTAATTTGTCATTCACGGCATTGTCCAAACTCTTACCTTGGATCTTGTTATGAGAGCATTCATAGAGGTGTACCAATCTAACACAGACTTTACAATAACCGATGATCTTCGTGTGAATGTTACTCTCATTAACATCGCGTCTGTGAAGCTTTCTCACTAAAAACGCAGACAAGTGTGAGGATCCCGTATTTTGTAGTCTCCAAAAGACTGTAACAAACCTCAACACTGTTTTTTCAAAAAACAGAACATCCAAAAAATTCTGTTTCTGTAATTTATTTCAATATGGAAACAATTTTATTAAATGCTAAACATATGGCTGTACTTTATGTTGTTTCTTTTCGGGACGAAGAATGCCTGTCCTGGGGCCGATCTTGCATCGCTAAGTTTGGACCACGAGATCTCAAATCATGTGATATATGTGGGTTGCAGATTTTAGGCATCTTTCTCAGCTCATTAAACATTGTTTCTTTCCTTTCTGTGTCACTCCCAAAAGTGCCTGCAATGTCTGATCTGCTTGAAATTTGTAATGGTTGTTTCTTCATGATTTACATACTATAGATACATTAGACAATGAGAGTGCAATTCCTGACCAAATTTTTTTAAGCCAGGATTCATGACAAAAGAAGTCCATACAGAAGACAAGTCACATGAAATGTACAGTCTGAAGTCGAAGCTTTTGGCACATGCCTTGAGATGACGTTAGAATATTGCAGGATTCGTGAAACAAATTTCGTGCTCTCTTCATTGCCATCTTGCTAGTTGATCCTTTCTGTCAGGCCATAACTTTACAATAAATATTTTATTCTAACTATCACCATGGCCTGTAGCAGGAACTTTGCCTGCAACGTTTTAGAGCCAAACACAATATGTGGGCAGTAACACCCAGAATCATGAAGCTGTGGCCTGGCTTTTATGGTTGGAACAACAGAACACCATTAAAATTCAGCATGCTCATTCACATGGAGGGGAAGTCAGGGTAGATTCTTTTTTGATGGATGAGGTATATCGTAACCGCCTACGAGATTTATGGCTGTTACTCTCATTGGTTCAAAAAATGTTTTTGGCATAATACTATACAGACACAGACAAAAGAAGATTATGGCATTGCTGTATGATGAAACTATGGACCATGAGTCTTTCATCAAGGCTTAAGGGTATGAAGTAGTTTCTATCTAGGAATGCCAGTTTGACACCCGAGAAAAAATGATCATGCCATGAAAGAGTTCGTCGAAGCTTTCACAACATGTCACATCATGGTGGTGGGTAATGAGAAGATTCGTTATGCCATTGCATCCATGAGTGTGTAAATACGGCATCTTTCCTCATGGGCAGCCTAAAGACATGCTTAGCAACTCTGACTATCGTCCAGAGGGATACTTATGTATTATCCATGTCAGGGTGCTGTCCCCAGAGAAGCATTTTTTGCCTGTCCTGCCAATATCAACCAATGGCAAGCTTGCTTTCTCAATATACAGTGCTTGTGTGAAGCGGATGTCACTGAAGTGTAACCATGAGGACAGAAGCTTAGCTGGGAGCTGGTGTCAGCCCGAATTTTAGCTAGCAATTGAGAGAAGCTATAGAATTATTGAGATCTACGAAGGTTGGCATTTTGTAAAGAGGCATGAGTCTTTATTTGGTTGCTGCATGGATAACTTCTTGAAAATTAAGCAGGAAACATCAGGATCATCCGAGGGGGTAGATTCTAATTCATATATCCAAAGCTTTAAGAAAACAGATGAACTATGGACAGCTACAAAATAAAGGTAAACCCTGAAAGGCATGCACTTGCTAAATTATGTTTGAGTTCCCCTCTCCTCACCATCATTATGTGATGGACTTAACAAGTGTGCAGTGGGATCGCGGCATACTCCTCCCATTCTGCCATCATGAAGTGATAAAGGATGGGGGGTAATTTTAAAAAGTGGTAATAAAAGGTTATTCTGTGAGCTTGTTGCGACTTAATAAGCAAACATTTTTGTTTTAATAAGCAACTTAATAAGGAAACAACCACCTTAATAACTTAATGAGAACTTAATAAGCAAACAACCACCTCCTCAAAGATTGTATATTGTTTTTCAGAACATCAGAAGAAGTTTCTACAGTACCCGTATGTCGAGTTCATAGAAGGTTTAAACATTCCTGCATTCAACTCACGAGTAAACAATTTGCTCCTTCTAGATAACCTCACCAGCCAGGCAAAGCATAGAACTCTAGTGGCTGAAATTTTCAGTAAAGGGTCTCATCGTAGAAATATAAGCATTATTTTACTTACTGAAAACTTGTTCTGCAGGGATTGCAGTTTAGAACCATCAGCTTTTCTTCGTCATGTTCAAAAACCAGCGAGACCCTCGGAAAATGATGAACTTTGCTATGCAGGTCTTCCAGGGCCAATCACGAGTCCTTACAGACATTTATGAAGAGACAACAGGAGAAATGCATTCATATCTGCTGTTCGACTTTTCTCTGAGATTATGCATGCTCACACATGTTTCACCCAAAAAACAGGACATATTGCATATGTGCCTTCGTGGCTAGTAGATGAAAGTGACACACTAAGTTAAACAAATATCACTCAGAATCAAATCCAGAGCAAGCCACTGCCCCTTTGAAGAACTCAACGCCAGCACAGCTTACTTTGCTTTTTGACATTTGCACAAACCTGAGATGAGGAAACATATCTGTCATTCCTTGCAAGCTTGAATGCAAGAAAAAACTTCTCATGACACTTGCAGATAAAAAAGTTACCTACAAAACCCTCCAGAGATTAATTCACCAGCAAGGCAATGTATTGTTTCCTCTTTCGGGTAGCATGATAGTACACCTAATAATGAGCTTAATAAAATGAATGAGGCTTTCCGCAAATTACTACATGTTACCGCCCCACCTGAACAGTAGCAACAGTTGCCTTTAGGCAAACAGATGCCATTGATTCTAAAGAAGCAAGACCTAACTGCACAGTCCAAAATTAAAATGTATCTCCAGATTCTTCAATCTTACTTAGGCCTAAAAACGAATGCTGCTATGCTGAAGTGCATTTCACTACCTAACATTCCCACTGAGCAACAACAGCAACAGCAGCAACAGCTACCAGCTACAGAGACAAAGGAGAGAAAAAGGAAAAGCTCTAGATGGAAATATGCATGCTCATTTCATCTCACTGCCTGAGAAGGAAATACACTGGTTTGGAATGTGAATATGATTTTAAATAAATAGACTTTTTTTATTAACATTTTATTTTGGTAGCCAATGATTAATTACATCCTAGATGGTGATTACATCATTTGCCCAAATATCTTTACAGTAATATTGGTTTACAATCATTGGTATAGATAGGCCTCTACATTGATGCATTAAGCAAAAAATAAAGTGAAGGCCACAGTTTCTGGATGATGAATGAACACTTTGTTATAAGTCAATTCCTTCTGTTTGTTTAGAAAGGCAGCACTGTCCACTGGAAAGGGACGAGCAAAACTATCAAAGTATTAGCTTTCAACTTTTCCTAGGAATATGCACTTCCAGTGTATTCCTGGTTGGTGCGAATATCCATATTCACCAGAAGCAGGGCTGGTTTTGACGTATTCTTGACAATAACTCATCTTGGATACACACTCCAATTGGTGGTTTCCCCGATGTGCTGTCGGCTTCTAAGACTCTTACGATATGTTCAGTGTTTGTAGTCAATGAGCATGGATCGGCCCTTCATCAGGGAAAACGTTTTCAAACTCACAATACAAAATCACTGTTATGTTCTCCGCAAGAGAGCATGAAAATTTCATTTCAATGCGTACACTTCCACGACATGTATAACTGACATGTTTGGTAACTGTATTCTGATCCGAAGTTAAATTGAAAACATAAAGAACATTGCCTTCTATGTACTCCAAATATAAAATTTCGTCTTCAGAATCTAAGTTCCACTTGTTTAGAGCTGTAAAAAGTGACAAGTAGGATCTCGTGTAATGTCCATGCTTGGAATTGGGTGTAAGTGAGATGGAATGATACTGAACAGCTTCAGCAATCAGAAGCAGGTAGCACAAGTTGTAGTGGGAAAACTTAAGTGAGATTTGTTTTTAAAGGAACCATTGAAGCTTTCTCTGGACAGTACCTATCATCAGATGTGCTGGAAACTGACCTAAATAACTATTGTCTCTGATCAAATCGTTCATCCCTTTGGTCACAAAAATATAAGTAATGTTGACTCTGTTAATTGGAAATACAAGCGTGTGCTTTTCTAGAACAGTAATGTGAATAAGCTGAATCTGTGGGTTCAATTTATCTTTGCGACAAAAAAGACATATTTCTCATATGTTTATTTTTGCTGTGGCATATAGAGACAGCAAGCAAAATTTCAGGGAACTGCACACCGTTCTCAGGTGAAATAATAGGCTGTTAATGATATATTTAGCTTGATTGCGCAAATCTAGTCTGAGATGACCTAATAGTTCTTCAGTTTTTGACTTCGAAATGAACTTCACCCGATGATGCATGCTGCTATCAGTTCGGGAAAACATCTGTCCATATCGCAAACATCGTCTTCACTAAACAGCTCCATACTAGATTGGGATGTTTTCAGCACTGCTGTCAAATTTCAGAAGCATTTATAAATAAGCTCTATAAGCATATGTGTCTCAAGCTCGAATGACATGTTTATCTTGCACAAAAATATTGATGTGGCAAAAGAGAGAGTAGAAGGAATTATTAACACCTATGTTCTCTTGCATGTCTTTATCATCACTATGAGTAAGCTGTGCTTTGGGACATAAATAAGTTTTTCCTGGGTCTAGATATTCTTCTGACGTTCCCAGGATGAAAAATTCAATTAGTCCTCTCTTCTTCACCGAAGGAACAGGTAGGAGTGTCACGTAGGAAGAATGCTTGATGCACAGATTAGTTGCGGGTGAGGAAAACAGATTCAGTTCTGACATCATGAGTCTATTATTGAAAAATATCTTGGTATTTCTGATGTCTACTTCCTTTCTGATTGCAGACTTTTTGCTTAATGGCTTGTCCCACTTCGGATGCACTGGTCGCTTCAAGTGCACTCCAGAAATAACATCATCAATGGCGACCGATAAATCTAGCGGTAGGTTTCAGAAGAGGAGAAAGAAATGTATATTTGGAACAGAAAAGACTGCCTAACCAGTGGCCTCACTGGATCGAGGCACATGCTGGGGTCGTCTACTCTATTGATCCCAGTCTTTCCTAGCTATCCCCCCCCCTAGCCTTCAGTCTCCTCCCCTCTCTATCTCTATGCCAGCGCAACACCCACACCAAAATTCTAGCTTCTCTAAATTATTTCGCCCTCTCCTCGGCCATTAAACTTTCAAATGCAACCCCTTCAAACCGGGAAACATGTATGTGATCAACATACAACGTGCGAATTTTTTTTTTTTTTTTTTTTTTTTTAAGGTCCTAGCCACTGAAATCTCAGGAAATTAGGTGGCAGGACCTGCCAGAGTATATTAATTATAATACTGGTGTACCTGGTCTGCCTCCACGGGGCGAAAGTGGGGCAACGTTTGGGCCTCAGTAGGGGTCCAGCGGCTAAATGACCAGATGAACAACGATACACGACACTACATATGAACAATATCCATACACTTTTAAATCTCTGGCATTTCCAGCAAACTGGCAAACCCATCACAATGTAAACAACGCGGAGATGGGGGAAACCCCTGGTGCCGTATGACCCTAAATACACTTTACACTTTACACTTTACTTTTACTGGATCGAGGGCCCAGTGAAGTACACATTTCCACCCACATGTGCACTGTAGTACCGATTGTTATTTGGTTTTTAGGAGCATTAGCAACTAAGGCCATATTGCTCCGGGATATGCGGTGGTCATTCCCTGACCTTTCCGCATCCTCCATATTTGGTGGTGACGGGCTCGAACTCCGGTCTAATCAAGAAGTGTGTGCTACGCACTGCTGCTCCTTCCCACCTGGCTACGGAGGCACCTCTGGAGTACCGAATGTAAGCATTTATCGTGGTTGGAAATGCAGCTTAATTAGGGTTTCTCTGCTCTTAACAGAAAATGCAGGCCGCTGTCTATGCATACTTGAATAGATATGGAGTGGAAATTTCCAAGTAGCAAGGATTAATAATCTAGATGCGAGAATCCACATCTGTTTCTGAACAGTAATACTGCTCTCAAAATCTGGGCTTCGATCCCACTGCTGTATACGAATCAATTAGTAGGGCGTGCCGCACTGTTAGCCCCCCCTGCCTTGCAAGTTCTAACAGGTTGTCAGCCACTCTACCTAGAAGTAGTCAGGCGAGGCATATATTACCACCTTAGGAAAGGAACACCAGTTGAAATAGTAAATCTCCAGCTGGATCTTGCAAATGACCACAAGATAGAGAAGAGGAGAATCACCCAACACCTACAAGCGATAGGGCAACAGAGCTGGGATGCCTCGCAGAAAGGAGACATCACGAGTCGATTCCTCCCAACTGTAAACCATACTCACCCAGAGCTCCCTCCCTGGTTCTCACCTGGTCTCCACATGACGTTTTGATCACTGGACACGGCCCCTTCCGTCAGAAACTCAGAGCTATGGGGATTGAAAGAGACCCGCGGTGCATTGTGGAGAAGAAGAGTCCTGGGGGCATCTCATGCCTTGCCTATGACAACAGTAGAATCAAGTTTGCTACCGCAATTCAAAGGAATCCACGTAATCAAGAGTCCTCGCTGCTGTTCGATGAAAACACGTACAGGGCACTAACTGTGTATGCGCAGGAAATCTTCGCACTGACGCTAGCCAAGATTGCTGAAATGAGAACAACATTGGATCATGCTGCCCAAGGCCTGAATCAGACTGGCGTGGGTTAGCTCCTTCTCCGTTAGAGGACACTGCCTTGACAACTTGCTAATCCTTTAAGGGTAGAAACACTGCTGGTACCATTCTGGTGCGGGACTGCTGGCACTCATCGAGTGTGGGACACTGCTGCAAACCCCTTATAGGGTAGAATCAGCCAGCACCGTGCTGGTGCGGGATTGGTGGGCACGCTGGAGAACTTCTGAGTGCGGGATACAGAGTCCATTGGCCTCTGGTGATCATACAGGGGCACCTGTCCCCTGCTACTTTAACTCCCACTCCCAGACCCCAATTGTCACCTCACAAAGAGCGCGACTGCTCCTCAACTTCAGTCCGTCCTCCTTTTCCCTCTTTCTGTTCCTTCTAACTCGTACTCCTGCTCTATGTTTTCTCCCCCACCCTTTTTTTTTTCACTTGACCTTTGTCAGGAAGCTCAGGCAACCCTAGCAAAGGACAGCCAGAGTATAATGGGCAGCCTGGCTCACCTCCCAGTGGTGGTGGCGGGCAACGTGGGTTCCCACTAGGGGCTCTGCGGCCAAGCAGCCAGAGACACAACAACAAAACATAACACTACTCTGACAGAAACCAGACATTACACGTTTTCTGACTTTTACAGAGATTCTCTACTTCTTCACAAAGTACCATGGTGCAGATGTGGGAAACCACAGGTGGCACCTTTCACAAACCACTATGCCACTATGCTGTATATGAAGTAGGAGTTGATTCCCCTATTTATATCACTCGGATATTTAGAATGCACAGTTCCTTCAAAGTCACAGCCCAAGTTGTGAAAGCCTAGCAGCTTCCCTAATCCAGACTTTGGAAAATGAAGATACATGCTGCTTTCAATTTGAAAGAAACCCGTGGACATTTACACTTGCCTTAATTTCGGGAACATATTCGTCATAGCTTGTAGGATTTTGGGAAAACTGTTGTCATTCCTGTGGTGAATTTTACACTCTCGTTGGACTCCACTCGATGACCCACAAATGCTATTTTCCTTTTGTCTTGTTTCGGGGAGCACACAATTTTATATATAAATATCCATCTTCCAATACAGTTTTGGAAGTCCTGTGTTTGGTATCGGTCTCGTTCTTCATCTTTGATTTCCAGCCCAAAACTGAAACTTTGGCCGTTCGGAAGGGAATCACCAACTCACTTCTGTTCTTGATGTACAATATGAATCTTTCTTTTAACTCGGTCTGGACAATTTTCAGCTCCATGTTTTGTTAAATTATTCACGAGGTCATGTTAGTAACAGAGGATAATGCTGGTTGGATTCTTGCTGATCGCGGGGACGGAGGAACCCTACAGACACAGGAATGCAGTCATTTGCTCTCTTGGTGCTTCCCATATCTGAATAATGCTCTACAAGGCTATGGCCACTCTACATCAGCGCTTAATTTATTGTGATAATGAGAGTATGATATTCACCTGTAAACTGCATGTTCTGTCAGTTTGGATGAACTTTTGTACTCTGTTTCGAAAACATAAAATTCTGTTTGTCAGGAAGACTTTCCTTGAAAACTCTATAATCTTCCCACCCTTCGGAAATATTATTCCAAGAATTAGGAATGTGGATTTCTGCCAATGCGACTTCCACTTGCCAATTAGCGTAATAACAGTAGGCAAATCAACAGTGAAATTCGATTGTGTGTTTACAGGGTGTAAGTCCTTACACACGTTACTTGGGAGGATCGAGAATAACATTGTCCGTACTAACCCAGGGGTTATATTAGGCCAGATCTGCTTGATAAGCAATTGACACCGACGATATCTTGTTTACTGTTTAAGTACCTTCTTGATGAGGAAAGCATCTGACAGCAGTTCATCTTTGAGATTAACTTTCTGTAATTGTTTTTCGTAGAATGTTCCTTTGATTGTTTCACCAGCATGGTCTTAATTTCTAAACTTGAGTGATTGTAGATACTTGTCGACTCCAGTTCCCCCAGAATCCTATGCAAAAGGGGTGAGAACCACTGCTTAGCATGACACAATCACCGACTTTAAATTTATGAATCTGCTCTTAGGATTTTTTCCACTATAATTTCCTATATACATCCTCTTTGCATTCCAGTGCTACGATGTATAGTTGGATTATAAGTGTCGACAATATCGGGAAGCATGTGAACGTATTTCTGACTTTGAGAATAAGTTAATCATTTAAAGATTTTCTCTTTCAGGGTTCTGGTGAAGTGTGTGGCTCTGGCTGCCTTTTTACTGATCTAGTTATACAGAAATTAATGTTAAGAGACTTAAATAAAACCTTTACATCTTTATTTGTGAACTTTTTTCGTTGATCGGTGTTGAGATTGAAGGTATTTTTTCCCTGAAATCAGCTTGAAGACATAACCTTCTCTCTTTTGAATTGTTATTTTTAATAGCCCCTTATCCTAATGTATCTTGAAAAGCAATCGATACAAACAAGAAGATAGCAGATACCACCATTCTATTTAGATATATTGGACATTCTGCTAAGTCACACTGAATTATATAATGAAGTCCCGGAAATTTATTTTGTTCCTCGGAAAGTTAACTCATTGCGACTTGTCACAGACATAAGTCAGTTGACTTCTCAAGTACTCTTTGACAAAACATCGGGGTAACCTTGTATGTCTTTGCAATGCTTTAACACCACTGAAACTACCTAATACACAATGGTTGTTGTAATCTTCTAACAGATTGTTTTTTTTTTTTTTTTCAGATAATGGAACTATACAAAATCACTTTGCCATTCTGATGCTGTTCCTTTTTTTGCTGATGATTGGGGAGTTTTATAACACACTACTGGACGAACTACAGAGATGTGAAAGGCGCAAAGGATGTGCTCAGTGTGGCCTTAAATGTGTCTTAGATCAAATGCATTGAATGTAAAATGTATACATAGGTTTCAATAAAACTATGCTTTTGTAGATTTTATCAGTGTCTGTGTGATTCCTTAGTATTATTGAGAGAAAAATAACCTTTGATTAGCTAAACTGCAGACAATAATAACTACCTTCTTACTACTTTGGAAAACTCAATCATTGCAAGAACAGACTTGAAAAGCGATAAACAAAATTTTTATTTTTCAACTCTCAGCAATAGATGGAACCAGGGAAATTCTAAACTTTAAGAATATTCATGTGCAGATACAATTAATCACACTTGAAAAGGTTTCACAGTGACAAGCACACACAATTTTTATTTTCAGGTAATTCCAAAAAACAGAGATGAAATTTGTCAAGTAAAATTTGTCAAGTAAAATTTGTCAAGTAAAAGTTCAATACCACCAAATTCTAAGTTTAAGGTTTTTCATCGCGCATAATGTCAAAAAGTTTTTCATACTTCACAAACAAATGGCAATCTTATTTGCACATACCGCACAAACAAACTTCACTGCCCCCTAAGGACTGCATGGAAGCTGCAGGAGTAGGGGGTTTCCCCTACACATAGCGAAGAAACGTTCATCCAAGAATGCATCTTCCTAATTAAGCCCCAGAATGCACTGCCACATAATTTTGGTCCTTCCTGGTATGGGCAGCCATGATGTGTGGGAGGTGATACCTATCAGTATTGCAATTTGTCGGTTGGGTGTGCAGTTTGGGCATTGTGCACAAACAGGAAAAGTTTACTCAGGCCCCAGAATGCGCTGCCCATCTAGGGATGGGCACTAAGAAGCAATGACCAATTTGGTGTTTTCTCTGTGGTGGCTGAGTGGGCCTTGTTTTGCTATTAGTAGTGTTCTATTTGATGCACACTTCATTCGGTGGAGATGGACTTTATGTATAGATGCCACCATACATACACTAATATACTCTGACTATGACTACCACATAACTAACGTTTAATTAAGTATCACGTCACAACCGATACATTCAAAAGCTACATATAATGTGAAATTAATGGGGGACACATTAGCCGAGAAATTACAACCAAACCGACCCAAATTCGAGACCAGATAAAAATTAAATTGAAATTTAAAATAAGAAAATACCACTAATGCCATCTAGGGAGAAAAAATAAAGGGGATTCAAGTGTTGTTGTTGCGGATCCCAGGGTTTCCTCCATTAACTGCTTTTGTACATCATGTGAAGAGCCTTTCACCATATGCGGTCATATGTATGTAGTTTATTGTGTAAGTGGTTTGTTTTATTCTGTTGCAGTGTTTTATGACCAGCGCCTGGCATCTTACATGGGAAGCGGCAACACTTGGTCACCACATCCCCCCCATCCCTGCCATGTTGAGGCATACCAGGATCTGCTATCACTTGCTAGGCAAACCTGGGGCAAAGTCCCAAGAGAACCCAAATAATAACAATAAGAAGTTTGTGAACTGGGATTATGGTAGGAAAGTATAGCAAAAAGGGGATCAGGCAGAGCGATCTGCCTTAAAGTTTAGAAGTATAAGAAGTCAAAACAAGAGTAAAGAAGGAAGGAGGAGAAGTGAAACTTGCTTCTCCATTCATAGGATAATATCCCATGAGAATCCTATCCTATTTCTTTAGGATCAGCAGCAACAATTTAAACATCATGAACTCTGCCAAGAAGAAAAATTCAAAACTTAGAGCGAAAATCACGCCCATGGGTACTACAAATACAGGGGCATTAAAGGTACCAATATACACTATATTCAGGCAGTGTCCAGTCAAGCAAAACATGTCATAGTAACTATAAATCCTGTCACAATGGAGATACAGTATGAATTCCATCACAATATGAATCGTGTCAGAATAACAAACCGAAGTAAAGTAAGTCCAATTCAAGTGAAAGTTGCTTCACGAAAACATGTCCAGCTCATATATCCTGTCCCCTTAATAGTCCTCTCCATTCTGTCTGAATAGAACTTCTAAAGTCAGTTAAGTCCAAGTCAAGTGAAACTCCAGTAAAGCAAGACGTCCAAAATTTTTCCTTGTCACAATATAGTTCTTTTACAATATAGGTCCTGTCATTATATAAGTCCAGTCACTTTTTAAGTATATCAATGTAGAAACCCAAACTCAGTAAAGTCCAATTCAAGTGAGAGTCCGATCAGAAGAATATGTCCACTAATTTGTATATCCTGCGAATGAAGCTATTATAACAACACTGTCGAAATAGAAGATGCCACAATAGAATTTCTAAAGTCAATCAAGTCCAATTCAGGTGCAAGTACAGTAAAGCAAAACATGTTCAAAAATTAAGTGTCCTGTCACAGTAGATGTTAGCATTAGCATTAGAAAGGGCACATAATGCAAGAAAGCAAGTTTATATAGCATCAGCCAAACACACACACACACACACACACACACACACACACACACACACACACACACACACACACACACACACACACACACACACACACACACACACACACACACACACACACACACACACACACACACACACACACACACACACACACACACACACACACACACACACACACACACACACACACACACACACACACACACACACACACACACACACACACACACACACACACACACACACTTCGAATTTATGCCCTCTCAGGCGATTGTTCTGAGCAAGAGGAAGACTCCCATCAGAATTCAGCATGCTCAAACCATTCAGGGCTTCATACACCTCAATCAGATCACCTAGCAGGTGCCTAGTCTTCAGACAGTGTAATTTGAAAAATTTAAGCCTTTCTTCGTAAGAGCAACCCTTCGTTCCATTCACAAATCTTGTTGCCCTTCTCTGTACTCGTTCCAACAGCTCTACATCCTTCTTAAAATGAGGCCTCCAGACCTGTATACAGTACTCAAGGTGTAGCCTGGCCATTGCCTTATACAAGGGGATAATCACCTCCTTATCGCTGCTAGAAAAATTCCTGTATATCATTGACAAGACACCATCAGCTACTCTTGCAGACCATCTGCACTGTTCAGAAAAATTCATATCTGCCTGAACAATTATCCCCATGTCCTGTTCACTCTCTACCATTGTCAGTGTAGTACCACAGATTTGATACGTTACTCTGGGGTTACTGCTTCCCATATGCAGTACTTTACATTTGTCAATGTTAAAGTTCAGTTTCCACCTCTCAGCCCATCTGCTCAACTTTTCTAGATCGTGTTTCTGCAGCGGACTGTCATTAGTGTCCTTAACAACCCTGCCGACCTTCGTGTCGTCTGCAAACTTGGACATTAAGCCTGATATACCATCATCAATATCATTAATGAATACAAAAACAACAACGGACCCAACAATGAACAATGGCGGACTCCAGTAATAACATTAGTACATGAAGAGAAGTGTCCATTGATTGCTACTCTCTGTCTTCTCCCACTCAACCATCCCTTTATCCATAGCAGCAATTTGTCTCCAATGCCACAATTCTCAAATTTGTGCAGCAGTCCTCCATATGCAAGAGTATCAAATGCCTTTCTAAGATCCAAATATATGATTTCAAAATTATTCTTTGCATCCAGTGCCTTTGTGATTACATCATATTATCCAATCAAATTGGTCAGACAAGACTTCCCCTTAACAAAACCATGCTGTGTCCGAGTTGTAACTGAAGTCTTGTCTAGCTAATCCTGCATTGCTTCTTTAACCAATGCCTCCATTAAATTCCCTCGGAAAGATGTTAAACTAATAGATCTGTAATTACTGTGCTTCCCTTTAATCTTTCTTTGTGGATTGGGGTCACATTTGCACATCTACAGCCCATGGGTACCTCCCCTGAATCCAAGGAAACTCTTCTATTTATGGCTAAGGGTTTGCTTCCTTCCTTTGCTGCCTCCTTTAATATAACTGGATAGATTCCATCCAACCCAGGTGCCTTTCTTATGTTTATCTTCATCAAATTCTCCTCCAATTTACTCTCAGTTATTACAAGATTATCTAGCTTACTACCAGAGTTTAATACACCTCTGGCATTCCCCTCCCTGAATAACTCCTCATGTGTGAATGTAGATGTAAAATATTTATTAAGTTTGTTAGCTACCTGAGCAGGATCATCAACATTTGAACCATCGATATCAAGTGGACCAATTTGATTCATCTTCTTCTTCCTAGAGTTTAAACAAGAAAAGAACTCTTTGCTGTTTATCTTTCCATACTTTGCCAAGAATTTCTCATAATCTGCCTTTGTCTGCCTAATCTCCTTTGTGACTTGGTTACAGACTAGCTTATATCTATTATAGGCTTCTGTGTCACATATTAATTTATATCTATCGCATGCATTTTTCTTCTCTGCCATATGCCTCATTAGTTCATCTGACATCCATTTAGGCCTAAACCTTGAACAATATTTCTTAGTTGGTATGTAAAGCCTAGTAGCTTCCAAGATTAATTCTTTAAATGGTTCCCATTTTGAATTTGCTGTTGGTAACATCATCAGTTATTATGTACACCCTGTATAGCCCATGTATTTACTTGTTCCATTTTATGACCCTATATAATTTAAATACTGTTTGAGACCTCCGTGTCGCCTTTACGAAAGTAAAAACCCTTCCCTTTACCCCTAATGGTAGTTAACTCTTTGAGTAAATCCCACTTGACACATTATGATCAATGCTACCCAGTGGTTCCTTTATCTGCAGATTCTTAATGCATGAAGAATCACTACTGATAATCAGATTAAGAGTATTACTCCCTCTAGTTGCCTCCAGAACATGCTATTGTAGAAACCAATCTTCCCATATCTCCACAAAATACTTGCTAGTGCGTGAGTGACCAACCCACAAATTCCAATCAATCTCTGGCAAATTAAAATTCTCCAATATAATACACTCTGATTTACTGTCCTATTCTATTTCCCTGCACAATTTCTCATTATACTCATCAGATTCTTGAGACCTATAACACACAACTACTCTCATTTTTCCTTTCCAGTGCTTATGTCACATCAAACAGACTCAACATTGCATTGTCCTCCTCCACCAACATCAACTGGATGCACTTCCTTAGATTTTATGTGTTTCTTAACTAATACCATAACCCCTCCTCCCATCCTGTCCTGTCTATCCTTTCTGTACACATTGTATTGCCGAAATTCCAGTTCTGCATTCCTTATTTCTGTGTGACACCACATCTCTGATATCCCAACAATATCTGCCTTTGATGTCTTCACTAGCACTTCAAGCTCATCAAATTTATTAACTATACTCCTGGCATTGCTGTACATGCAAGTATGGATGCACCTGTTTCTACTCTTATTTATCCTAACACAGCCTAAGTATTTAGTTGTTCCATTTTATGACTCCCAGCAGTCCTGGAAATTCCATTGCCCTGCTTTCCAGGCTGCTGCTCAATTGCATTTCAATAGAAGCAATGCAAGACTCGCTTTCACCTCTGCCAGCGGCTAATCTTAATCTATTAATCTGTGTATTCCCCCAATCTAGCAGTTTTCGACCCACCTAACACTGCCTCGATAGTATCACCAAATATTTTGCACCCTTTCTATTTAAGTGTATCCCATCCCTGTAGAAGCAGTCTCTCCTGTTAACAAGCACAGACCAGGCTGAGAAAAATCTACCGCTTGAGCCTTGCACAATCTCTACAGGGCCGGATTGATCGACAGGGCTCTCATCATATACTCCCACAATATGAGTTTTATCCTGTCACAATATAAGTAGTCCAGTCACTATATAAATATCTCACAAAGAAAAACTCAAAAATAAAATCTTTATTGTTTAGCCAGAGTTCAAAGAGGTAAGTTTTCTGGAATTCATGCATCACAAACATATTCAATGCATTAAAAACGAGTTGAGATTGAACAAAAATTGATTTATTTTCTGGTGCTAAAATATCTGTAGTACATTGTAGTTCCAGTTGATAACCATTATAAAAATGACAATCAAAAAGGATACCAGACTATAGTATCCTCAGTCCCTCATCCTCAGGGAAAGCCATGTTAATCCTGGGAAGAAAATCCTTTAGCAGAGTAAGCAGTAATAAAATGATTGACCATTACTTTCTCAAGCACCTTACCGGGAGAAGGGCAATGAGCCAATATGAAGCAGGATCATCTATCGGTTTCTTCGACTTTTTAAGGAGAATTTTAAGAACAGCTGTTTTCCACATTTTTGGAAACACACCATATTCAAGGCATGATGGAGCTAGATAAATATCGAGGTCAGAACAATTCTCCACACTCTTTTCACAACATCCACTTCTATACAATGAAAGGCACCTGCTGGAACCCATTGAATTTTATGGCACAATCAGCTTCTTCATAGGTAAAGGGAGGCTCGTCCAAATGAACAGCATAAGTAGAGATTTTTTCTTGATGTCAACCTGCTGTGAAGTCATGCTTGGCTCATCATCATGATTAATAATTACATCAAGTATTCTGTTAATTGTTAATGTTCATGACAAATTGTCCTGGTTATCAGTAGTTTAACCAAGGCAAAGACTTCACCAGGTGGAATTTTATTGTTGAGAAACTTATATACCAGCCCCCTAGGATCATTATTTCCCTGAGAGCTATCCTCTCCCATGAGGCCATTTTATGCTTGTAAATTTCTTGATGGTACTTTCTCCTAGCTTCTTTGTACCGATTCTGTAACACTAGTATTTCAAAGTTGATTGGGAGTGATTCCTTTTTTCCCCTTTGATACTTCCTACTTGTCCATCTGGTAAGCGATTTTAAATTTCATAATATGGGTGACCACCACCACCACCGAATACGGTAAGGTTTTTGTTTATGGAAACTCATTGATTCTTCACATGCCGGAAGAATTCTATCTTGTACAAAATTCACCTGTTCATTTAGGGGAAGAGATTCTAAGGTGCTCAGCTGTTCTAACGTGAAAGATTAATTCAGCGAGTTATCAAAAATCTGCCACTTAGCAGATTTAGTTCGGAATCAAGGTATGTCAAATTACCCGATCTGGTGCAAATGGCATCATCGCCCAAGTAGAAGGTAATAACATTGTGATCGCTAGTTGATTGCGCACTTGCCAATCTCTCATTTTGGGGTTAAAGTGGGAGTAACAAGAGAACTGTTGATAAATGCCTCTCCTCGAGGAGTAACACAAGTTCAGGGATGTCCCATTGAATTTAAAATCTTCAACCGATGGGATAAAATCAATTCCTCTACCAGCTCCTGGTTATCATCAGTTTGTGGGCTCTTCCATAAAGTGGAATCTGCATTAGCATCCATCACGAGGGATATTCAGGGATATTTATGTGTGTTGAGGCGTACCCCAGGGTTTCCCCATTAGCTGCTATTGTACTTCTTGTGTTGAAGCTCATGCCGAAACTAGCCATTTGTATGTAGTTTGTTGGTTGTGTAAATGTTATGATGTGTTCTGTTGTTATATAGTCGGCTATTACCTGGCTCTTAGCAGGAAGTAACAACAACTGATCACCATGTCCCACTTCCCCTTCCCGGCCACGTGGAGGCATGCAGGATCTACTGTATCAACCCAGGAAAACCAGAGTAGATGTACATAGTCTGTAATCAGGTCACAAAAGAGGTTAGGCAGGCGAAGGCAGATTATGAGAAATCTTTGGCAAAAAATGCTAAGAAAAACAGCAAAGATTTCTTTGCTTGTATAAACTCTAAAAGGAAGGGGATGAATCTGATTGGTCCATTTGATATCGATGGTTCGACTGTTGATGATCCTTCTCAGATAGCAAACAAACTGAATGAGTATTTTGCATCTACATTCACACATGATGAATTATTAAAGTTTGAAAATGGCAGAAGGTTATCAAATTGTAGCAGGGTGCTTAATGAATTTGCAATAACTGAGAGCAAAGTAGAGTACAAATTGTTGATGTTAAACATAAGAAAGGCACCTAGGGTGGATGGAATCTATCCAGTTATATTAAAGGAAGTGGTAAAGCAACTAAGCAAATCCTCAGCCATAATTATGAGAGCATCCTTGGACTCAGGGGAGATCCCCACGGACTGGAGATGTGCAAATGTATCCCCAATTCACAAAGGGGGATCGAAGGGTGACAGGAGTAATTACAGACCAGTTAGTTTAACTTCTGTTCTGGGTAAAATAATGGAGTCACTGGTTAAAGATGCACTGCAGGATCATCTAGACAAGGCTGCAGCAATAATTCAGACACAGCATGGGTTTGTTAAGGGAAAGTCTTGTCTGACAAATATGATAGGATATTATGATGTGATTACAAAGGAACTGGATGCTAAAAATAATTTTGATATCATATATTTGGATTTCAGGAAAGCTTTTTACATTGTTGCGCATGGAAGACTATTGTACAAATTGGAGCAGAATGGTATTAAGGGCACGTTGCTAGCATGGATAAAAGGATGGTTAAGTGGGAGAAGACAGAGGGTGGTAATCAATGGTTGCTGCTCTTCGTGGACTAATGTTATTAGTGGAGTCCTACAGGGTTCGGTGTTGGGTCCACTATTGTTTTGTATATTTATCAATGATATTGATGAAGGTATATCAGGCTTAATGTCGAAGTTTGCAGATGATACAAAGGTTGGCAGGGTTGTTTATGACACTAATGGCAGTGTGCTACTGCAACAGGATCTAGATAATTTGGGCAGATAGGCTAAGAAGTGGCAACTGAAGTTTAACCTTGACAAATGCAAAGTACTGCATATGGGTAGAAGTAACCCCAGAGAAACGTACCAACTGTGTGGTACTACACTTAAGGTGGTAGAAAATGAAAAAGACCTGGGAGTAATTGTGCAGTCAGATATGCAGTTTTCTGAGCAATGCAGACAAGCTGCCAGTGCAGGTCATCGGGCTTTGTCAATGATATATACGAATTTTGCTAGCAGAGAAAAGGAGGTGATTGTCCCTCTGTATAAGGCAATGGCCAGGCCACCCCTTGAGTACTGCGTACAGATCTGGAGGCCTCATTTTAGGAAGGATGTAGATTTGCTTGAGCGTGTACAGAGAAGGGCAACAAGATTGGTGAGGGGAATGAAGGGATCCTCTTATCAAGAGAGGCTTAAGTTCTGCAAATTGCAGTGGCTGGAGACTAAGCACCTGCGAGGTGATCTGATTGAATTGTATAAGACCTTGAATGGATTGAGCACGCTGAATTCTGATGGGATCTTTCCACTTGTTCAGATTACGAACCTAAGGGGGCATACATTCAAATCAAGAAAAGACAGATGTAGAATAGATGTGCGGAAATTTGCCTTTAGCCAGCGGGTGGTTAATTGCTGGAACAAACTTCCATCTGTCGTTGTGGAAGTTGATAGGTTGAATAAATTTAAGAAGAAACTGGACAGGCATTTGGATGAAATGGTGTGATTTTTTTTTTTTTGGCTGATGCTTCATAATCTCATACACTTGCTTTCTTACATCACATGCCACTACTACTACTACTACATAGAGGAAAAGAAGGAGGATTAGACAGGATAAGCAGGGATCTAGAACTGTACGGGGTTGGAAAGAAAGTAAAGTGAAGGACGAACAGAGGGGTCCAGCAGGAATAGGAACAATAAGAGTAAAAATAAGAATAAACCAAGAAAGAATACGAGTATGGCGAAAACATCTCCAGCAATTTACAAAAACTTCATACCAGAAGTTACAAAATGCTAAAAGAAAATCAATATTAATTTTATCAGTAAAACAATTGTACAGAAAAGCAACTGTACGCAAATATACACCATGATATTATAAACGTTTTAAACCATAAAATACAATAACATCCATCATGAGGATGACATTTTTATCTTTGAGAACTCGCAAGGTGGTATTAAGATAGCCAAATAAAAACAAAATGGCGCCCACATTTTTTTACAGCCGCCATCTTGGCCACCATTAAAATCGGTTGGTACCGTCCTCTGATACTACTGATGTTAATAAGCCTAATTCAAATGTATTGACAGAGAATACTGAATACGTTAAATGTCAATTTCGGCATCCAAATCAATAAAAATGTAATAGGAAAAAATTTAGTCCATCTTCCACCTAGATCTTAAAGAGGCATACACACAAACAGTCACAGAGGCCACAAGCAATCGACTGATCTACACAAAAGTGTCTGGCAGGCAGGCAGTGGATCTGCATGGTGGTGTGCAGCAAGATTAATCTCTCCGTACAACCTTCTACCACTCTTAAAGAATCCACAAATAGCAATAAACAGCAAATGCCGTTGCACATTATTGAGGCCTACCTTTGAATCTAAAGATGTCCTCTCCCTCTTTCAGAAAATTTTTCCCTGAGGCAATCCTGACGTTCTTCTTAAATCATTGGCCCTAACAGATTTTGGCAGGTATAGATGATTCACAGTTGGATGAAAAGGGAGGTTTTTGATGCGGCATCACACGACCATCCGCTCAAAATCCAGAAACTGACTTGAAATTCATATCTCATATTGGTTTCTAAATACTCTAAGTGCAGAGGCAGAGCTTCAAAATCTATATTCATATGTTTGAGCTCATGCGCTCATGCACGAAATTTCACATAATAGTGGACTAATGTTCTAATACTGTACGCTTAGCCATTTTTGTGATAATTCATAATAAATAGTTGAGGAATGTCATATGTTCTTGCTTCATTTACTGCATTCTAGTTTTATAATGTAATCGCATGCTTGCTTTTCACATAATGTGATTATATTTCAGGAAGCTGATGTCACTGCTCATGTACTGAGTTCAAACTTTGACAGAAGTCTGGGTGCTGAGATGCTTACGCCCATATTTATTACTTCGGTTGTTTTTATGAGTAGAAGTCCGAGAAAAATATTTTCACCCACAGCAGTATTCAAGCCTTTTACATCGATCGTAAGTCTTTATATATATTACTTTTATTTATATTACCTCTTAATCTATATTAACTTTGAAGAATGTAAATTCACATTGATTTATTAGCAGTAAGCAATGAAAGACAATTATATGTTAGATTATAGAAAAGTGCAAAAAATTATTGTAGAATCGTAGCTGAAAATTTTTCATTTTAAAATTGATAATGAGTGATATGAAAAATATTAATAATTTTTATTTTATTGTTGTTGGTTATTAATCTTTGTTTAATGCGTATTATAGAGCATGGCTTGAAGTGTGTATATGAAAGGTATAAAGATTACACATTATTAAAGGAAACATTATTAAAACTAGATACAGTGAAACATATATTTAAATGAAATTAATTAGATTGCATTGCAGATTATATTCACAAGAAACATTATGTGAACAGTAATAATGCGTTTACAAGGAATTAATTCTCAAACCAAAAGAAAAGCCGAACCAAATGGTCGTAAGAGGAACTGTAAGTAAAAATGGCTAAAAGATTATGTATTCTATAACATTAAAAGAAAAGGTGGAAGTTATTAGAAGAATGGAAGGTAGGCAATCATGGCCTATACTTTGCAGGGAGATATATTATCACCCCTCCTTGTAAGAACATTAAATGTTCTGATAAAATTTAAAAACATACGATGGAAACTGAAAGAAGGAAAACTGCTACAACTCTTAAAAACTCGCGTGGTCTTGTGATTGGAAAAAATGGTATATATACTCTCATTGTGAGTTGAGAGGTTAAGTGAAAGATACATCCCTCTCTCTCAAATTATCATTTCTAATAAAGAGCAGCATTTGTTTGATGAGATAAAAGAAAAGGTAGGCGGCGATGAAACTTTCTTAGCAAGCAAAGGATCGTTCGCTAATTTCAAACAGCGAACTCAAAGCAGCTGTCAGTGAAGAAGCAGCAAGGGACTATCCTCAGCATTTTAAGCAACTCCTAGAGAAAGCTGAATAGCCATCTGATTTTGTTTTCAATGTGGATAGGAACCAGCTTTTGTTGAAGGAAGATGACTTCAAGGATTTTCATCTCCTGTGAAGAGAAACAGTTTCCTGGATTTAAACCTGCTGAGGAACGTTTAACTCTTCTTCTTGGTGGAAATGCTTCTGGAACTGTAAAACAAACCATTGCTCGTCTATTACTCTGAAACTCTGAGGGTGATGAAGGGGCGCACTAATGCGAATTTAGCAATCATTTGGACCTGAAACAGAAGGGTTTGGACGACACAAGTTGTCTTCACCAACTAATATTCAGATAATGTTTTGTAAACATGTACATCGCCACTGTTAAGAAAATAATTATCCAAGGAGGACGCTGCTGCTGTTGCACAATGCAACAAAAGCAGCTTCCTCCTTGTAACATTTAGGCAGATGTCACGGATAAATGGACAATTGAACGTGTCTGTCAAAGAATATTGGAGGTTCTATCCTGAAGAACATCAGCATCGATTCTGCTTAGAAAGGCGTAATATCAACTTCTTTGAATGGAGGGTAATGAACTTGAAGGTGGCCTGAGTGTGTACTACATGATTTCAGGGGATTCGGGAAGTGTCACAGATTGCAAATGAAATCACCGCAATTGCTCAGGAGGTAGGGAGTGACACGTTGAGCCTGATGATATGACTTAGTTGTTGGAGAGCCACTCTCAGCCTCTTACAAATGAGGAACTGGAAGATTTGTCTGTACAGTTGAACAGCAGCGGCAGCATGGACTCTCTCCATGTGTTGCAGCTTGTATATAATAACTATAAAATCTATGTACTATAATGCAATATAAGCTCTGTATAATCAATCTATTATAATAACTATAAAATCCATTGATTGCGATATTAGCTGTGTATATTGCACTGTCTATGTATTCTATGTATTTGCTGTGTACCCACGTAGTTTTTTATGTATTGAATGTAATGTGTCCAGTTAATTGTAAGATTGCTCTGGTTGCCTTATTATTATTATGAACGAGAAGAGCCCGTGTTAAGGTTTATGAAAAAGTGATGATTCAAGAAATTTTGGCTGGGATTAATAGATGCCTGCAGAGGTTAGGCGACATTTATCCTAAGTGGGACCAATTTCGCCTAATTTGACATAAACATATAATGTTTATGTCAAATTAGTTGACATAAACATTATTAAAGTATCTGGAATCCTGCCAAGATAGGACAGAAGGGAGTACATGGTGAGAGAGCCTCGTTAGTCAATTCAGCCGTGGAGAGATTGTGCAAGTCTCATGGAGTAGAATTTTTCTCACCATGATGTATGCTTGTTAACAGGAGCGACTGCTTCTACAGGGATGGAATATACTTAAATAGAAAGGGTACAAGAATATTTGCTGATGCTATCGAGGTAGCGTTAGGTGAATAGGAAAACTGCTAGCATCGCTAATTGCTTTGAAAATTGCTAACTAGAAATTCACCCACCCAGCTCAAGAATGATAAGTTTAAGAATAAAAGGTAAAGAAAAAGGAATCTTCATAAAAATAATCCACGTATACGCCCCAGACTCCTCACATGATGATATAGAGAGAGATGCCTTCTATTCAGACAGACAAGAAACCATAGATAACACAAACAAAAAAGATATTTTAATGATAATGGGAGACTTTAACGCAAAAGTTGGAGGCTTTTCGACACACTTCAGCGACGTATTAGGAAAGTTCGGGATAGGAAATAGAAATGAGCGAAGAGAAGAACTCTTGAACTTCTGCAAAGAAATTAAACTATTCATCACCAACACACTGTTCTACCACATATCTCGACATAAGTATACATGGACACCACCAGATGGAAACACAAAACACTGCATCGACTACATTTTAGTAAATAGCAATAAATTTAATAAATAACAATTTATTAAATTAATAAATTAGTTTAATAACTAAATAAATAATGGAAATCATCCATTCAAAATGTTAAAACTCTTAGAAGTACAGATTTTGACACCGACCATGAACATTAAATGGAAATTTAAATGGAATTAAATTAACACTAAATGGAAATTTAAAAATACGAAGCCAGAGAACAATAGAGCAACATTAAATATATCACGATTTGAAGAAGACAAAATAAAGGAAATTTATGAGAAAACACTACAAGAAAAATGAAAAGATATAAACTATTCGTCATCTGTGGAAAATATATGGGAGAAAACTAAACAAATGACTAAAGATGCAGCCTTAGAAACCTTGGGAACAAACTCAGAACCAAATAATCCTTGGATTACAGCAGAAAGTTTAGATGTATGGAAGGAATAAAAGACAAATGAAAAACCTCCTAAACAATAGTCAAGAAAAAAAGGGCACAATATAAAACCCTAAAAAACAAAATAGACAACCTATGTAAAGCTGATAAAATGAAATGGTTGGAAGACAAAGCAAAGCAGTGCGAAGAGGCAAATAAACGTTACGACTCTTAAACAACTTACCGGGTTATAAAAGAACTCTCTAAAACATACATCCCGAAAACACTGACGATGAAAAATAAAAATAATATAAAAACAGGGAGCACGCAAGAAATTGAAAAAAATATGGAAAGAATATTACCAAACTCTGTTCAAATGGGAAAGAAAAACGCGCTCTTGCCTTAGATAATCGAAGAGATAAAGCACCCTCGAAAACAAAAGAAGTTCAGAAAGCAATTAGCCAAATGAAGAATGACAAGGCACCCGAAAATTATGGCATCCAAGCAGAACTATGGAAATTTTGAGGCGATGCAATGTTAAAACACTTCGCACAATTGTTTAATCTAATCTTATTTAGAGGTGATATACCAGAAGACTGGAAATGTGGAATAATAATACCTATACACAAAAAAGGAGATAAAGAAAATTGTCAGAATTATAGACTCATTACCCTCTTAAACCATATATATAAAATATTTATAAGGATCTTACAAAATAGGATACTTAAAACCTATGAAGAAAAAATAGGGGAAGAACAAGCAGGATTTAGAAAAGGCAGATCAACAATAGACCAAATATTCACACTTAAACATCATTGTAGAAAAATATTGGAATAAGAAGAAACCTCTTTATTTGTGCTTCGTCGATTTCAAGCAGGCATTTTACTCTGTAAACCGAGGAAAATTTAATGAAGCAACTACAAAAAATCCCACTTGATCATGAAATAATTATGTTTGTAAATAATTTCTACAAAAATACAAGAGAAATAGTAAAATTCAACAACCTTAAAACAGATAAATTTGAAACAGAGAAAGGAGTCATGCACGGATGCCCTTTATCTCCATATCTATTTAATATCTTCCTAGAAGGAATAATGAAATCAATTGAAGAAAAAAGAGGCACAATAATAAATGAAAAAAAATATAAACCACATAAAATATGCAGATGATATTGTGATTTTAACAGAAACCAAAGAACAACTAAAAGAAATATTAACAAACATCGATAAAGCAAGCAACAATTATGGAACTAATATTAATATAAATAAAATCAATGTAATGAAAATCGGAAAAAAACATAGAAGGCATAAACATAAACATCCAAAATCAACAAATGAACAAACTCAAAAACATATGGAAGAGCAATAAAATCTCAAATAGTCTAAAAATTAAAATATTTGAAACTGTCATCATACCCACAGCAACTTATGGATCAGAGAATTGGAGAATAAATAAGAAAGAAAGGCAAAAAATAATGTCATTTGAAATGAGATATCTCAGGAAAATCAATAAAACAAATTTTTTGAACTCAGAAAAATAGAGCAGATCTACAAAAAAGCAACTCCAGTGGTTGAACATGTGAACCCGGATGAAACAACTCAGGCTGCCTAATGTAGTACTGCCAGTAAGAATTGGAGATAGGAGCCACCAGGAAGACTCCAACAATGGAGGACGATATCTAAATAGGGATTCAACCCATTCCAAACGGAAGAGTAGAATCAGTGGCGTAGCTACCATGTAGGCAGGCAAGGCAATTGCCTCCGTGCCCTTTAGGGGCCTGACGTCTTTGGCTGTCTCCTGTTTTTGCAATTTTCATTAGTAGAGCCCGAACATGTTCTTTGCCTCCGGGCCCAAAAAAGGGTAGCTACGCTACTGAGTAGAATGATCATGCTAGCTTTGTGGGATACACAGACTACTAGATTAACAATCGATTCAGGCAGAAGTGAAAGCGATTCTTGCACTGGCCATATTGGAACATGCTCGAGTCCTGAAAGAAAAGTACTGGGAATTTCAAAGCCTGTGCGAGTCAACTTGGAATATGGACAATACATGAGCGGTGTCAGGGTAACTAGGAGCAACAACAGGTACACCAATGCTAGGAGCATAGTAAATAAATTTGATGAATCTGAAGTCATCAATTGAAGTCAAGTCCTCAAATGCAGATATTGTTGGGACAGCGGAGCCATGGTATCACTCTGCTATAAGCGATGCTGAATTGGAATATGGGGAGTTCAATGAATAAGGAAAGTATAGACAGGTTAGGAGGGGGAGAGGTTCTGTTCTTTGTTAAGAAGCACATAAAATCTAAGGCAGTGAATCAAATTGACATGGGTGGACAGTGTAATATTGAGTCAGTTTTGCATGACACAAGCAGTGTGAAAACAAAAATGAGAGTACAGTACATGCTTTGTAGGCCGAATGACTGATGAGTACAACGAACAACTCTACAGAGAAATAGAGTGGGTCAGTAAAACAGATTGTCTTATAATAGGGATTTTAATTTCCCAGATATTGATTGGAATTTGTGGGTTGGTCACTCGTACACCAACAAGACTTATACGGATTTATTGGATGATTGCTTTCTACAGCAGCATGTTAGAGAGAAAACAAGGTGGATTAATACTCTTGATCTGATTATGAGCGGTAACTTCTTCTGCATTAATAATCTGCAAATTAAAGAACACCTAAGTGGCAGTGATCACAGTGTATTGATGTGGGATTTACTTAAAGATGTAACTACCATCGAAGGTAAAGGGAAAGATTTTTTCTTTCATAAAGTGTCCACAGTGATCTTAGACAGTTTCTAAATTGTATACCAACAGAAAATTCTAAATGCATTCAGGTGCATTCAGGTAAATTCGTAGTAGTTACTACGCATTCCATAACAGCCTAGAAATACAGTTCAAGCCTAGACCTATATGGATGTCAGATCAATTACACGAGGCAGAGGAGAAAAATTCATGAATTGGATATTAATCATCAGGTTATACAGAAGCTATGGTAGATATAAAGTAGTCAACGTTCAAGTCACAAAGAAGGTAAGGCAAGCCAAGGCAGGTTACTTGACGACTCTGGAAAAGAATGTGAAGGAAAGGAGCAAAGATTTCTTTATCTGTATTATCAGTAGTAGAAGAAGAAGGCTGAATCACATTGGTCCACTTGGTGTCGATGGGTTAATTCTTTATGACCCTGCTCAGGTTGCTGACTAGGTATTTTAGGCTGAATACGTATTTTGATCTTCGTTGACACATGAGGAACTCTTTAGGGAGGGAAACGCCAGATGTTTTTCAAACTCTAACAGTAAGCAGAATGATTTAGTCATAACTGAGAGAAAAGTGTACTCACATTGTAAAGTAATGTAAAGTACAGTAGTCGAGTTTCGTAGACGGAAGTGATACAAGTGATAAAAAGAGTTCCCCCTTTCTTTTCAAATTCAGGAAAACTCCGCTTCCTTGCACACTTTATCCATTATAATACTAATATCAATATTATTACTAATATTAATTACGAAAGAACGAGCACATTTAGCAATTTTAAATGGTTGGAATTAAATAATTTAAGTAGTTAATTATTTCACTGTATAACTACAACTTACTTCAATAATCATGGGAATGATCTTTTAAAAATACAGTATACTAATTATACTCTTAATTATTTACAGATATGGATACTACTGCTCACCTCGCTGGTAATAAGCAGTTTATTCGCATATTTCCTCGTAGTAATTTCTTCTCGAATTAGTAAGCGTGTAACGACATCGTTATACGACATTGTATGGACACTGTTTCGAGCACTTATTTCTCAAGGTAAAATGCTGTTTTCTAATCAGATTGGTTAAAATCTCTATTCTGATTGACATATCTTTGTTATAGGTATACATCCAGATATAAATATTTTTATTACGATGCTTCTCTTAAGAATGATTACAAAAATTAAACGTGTCATAACTCATTGCAAAATATTCATAGATAATATATTTAATTTATTAAATTAAGTAAGGATATAAAATTTAAAAGTGGAGAGTTCAAAGCTCATTATGTTTGAAAAAAACATTAAATAATACGATATAATAATAATAATAATAATAATAATAATAATAATACGGATATAACCTCAAAGAAGGAAGGAAGAACCTGTACACACTAACCCACCTGATGTACATAGATGGCATCAAGCTCTACACGGGAACCGGAAAGCACCTTCAGCAATTACTCCAGATCACCGAAGAATTCAGCAATGATATTAGTATGGAATTTGGTCTAGACAAATACAAGACCCACGGACTGCGTCACGGAAAATTAGTCAACCGAAACTACCAGCCGCAGAATGGTAAAGAGATCGAAGCCATGGCAGAGGGAGAGCCCTACAAATACTTGGGGATGATGCAGGCTCAGCACAAGAAAATTAAGGTCTGTCTGACCGAAAAATACCATCAGAGACTTCCAATGCGTGGCTGACTGCTGAAAGAAAAACTGAACGGAGGGCACACAATTAAAGCCATAAACACCTATGCAGTCCAAGTGCTAACATACTCCTTCGGGGTCATAGATTGGACTGACACCGAGCTAGAGGATATCATGAGAAAGACAAGGGCAATGATGACCAAGAGACATCAACACCAACCGAAATCTGTCGTGGAGAGACTGACAATTGAGAGGTCTGTCAGACCCCTTCCTCCTTCCTCCCGGGAGGAAGGAGGAAGGAGCCTGACAGACCTCATTGAGCAACAGAAGACAGCGATAGTTAACCTGAAGGATTACTTCCAGAAGCACATAGCAGCACTCCACCAGGCCATAAGGAAGATAGGCAAGCGGTATACCCCACTCAACTTAAGCGAGGACTCCTCCCCTATCCAGGAGGTACAAACGAAGCTAGAAAGATGGGCAGAGAAAACACTTCATGGCAGACACTACAATGATCTCCATCAAGATCACATAGATAAAATTGCTTCCAATACGTGGCTCACGAGCGGGACGCTCTTCCTCGAGATTGAAGGATTCATGCTCGCCATCCAAGACCAGGTAATCAACACCAGGAACTATACAAAATACGTCGCAAAAGAGCCGGGAATGTCAGATGACACATGTCGGTAATGCCACCTGGCCTTAGAAACGATCAAACACATCACTGCGGAGTGCAAGGTGATCACACAGACTGAGTACACTCATATACATGACCAGGTAGTGTTGTCTGTGTTAGTGTAAATGAGTTTTGAACAGGTGGAGTGGAGTGAGAGAAGTGCCCTGTGAAATTTTCTTCTTGTGAATCAGTTTTTTTTAAAGAAAAGGTGGAGCGGAGAAGTGGGAGAGAAAAAAAGTAACGGAGAAAGTAAAGGAATGTAATGATAGAAAGCAGCGAAGGCAAAAGTGCCTGGAAAAGGAGGAAGCCCCTTTTGATGAAGGCATCGAGTTCTGGCGTCCCAGACGATATGAAGCAGCCCCTGTATCGAAACTAACAGGCGGTGAAGGCAAAGTGCCAGCCCAGAGCGGACGGAGCAAAGCAGAAGGAAAGATAACAGTCCCCGTAACGACGGAGTAGGACCGTACGTCAAAGAGCCAGCCCAGCCAGATGGAACAGTGAGTTAAAGCAGAGTAGCAAAACTGTTACCCGCACGAAAATCCTCTGGAAGTCCTGAGATGAATGGCCTTGGCCAAAGATGATGACAGTCCCAAACAAGGAGCGGAAGGCCCCAAAACAGAGAAGCCCAATTCGTAAAATTAAGTAAGTGACTAGTTATATAGTATTCTCACTTACCTATAAAGGACTGTAGGAACCCTAATATCAGATTAGTAGAAGTTTAGAAAGATACTAAGGAAAGGATGTGCAAAAAAGATAAATATATATACATAAATATAGGGATAAGACAGATGATAGTTATAGGTTTTGATTAATGTATAATTAGACATATGTAAAGGAGAGAAATTTGATAACATATACGTATGATAAATTCTGGAAGGGAAGGGTAGAGAAATACAAAGAAAGGAATAGCCTTCTGAATGTAGCTAACCCTTGGGACAAGCATTAGTCCAGAAATTGATGTTAAATGTACGATTTATCTTGATTAGAGAAAGTTTGTGAAACTATATTCCCCAAGGCAAAAAGGGGCTCTAAATAAATTAGAAGTTAAGAGTGAAGTTCCTAAATCAATTTATAAAGTAAGAATTTCACTTACGAAGGAGGAAGGGTGTTAACTAAATCTCTTAAGTATTTATTGATCATGTGTGAAGAAAGAAGAAACTTTAGCAGTTTTCTGTAAGGATATGAAATGTGTTGTGTAGAAAGAAATAACCCTTCTAGTGTAAACCCAATGTACTTAATCGCATATATATCTGATGCTACATAGGCAAATTGGGATAATATTAGTATGTGCCTGAGTTTTGTTCACTTTATCATGTTGTATATACTTATGTAAATAAACTATGTTATTTATTAATTGGTGAGTTTGTTATTCTTGAACACTCAGCCTTTCCAAAGGGAATTATACATAATTGAGAAGTTCCCTTGAACCTGAAATTCTCCTGTGAATCCAAAGTCAGATGTGTAAGTGGGGATATAGACAAGGGGTCTATATATTTATTAGGGAACAAAACAAGATATTATTATTAATATTAAATAAATCATTAAAAAAAAGTGAAACGAAAAAAGTAATCCCCACAGATGGAATTTGGTCTACAGACATGAAAGACCCATGGATTGAACCAAGGAAAATTAGTCAAACGAAATTACCAGTTATAGACTGGTATAGTGATCGAAGCCATGGCAGTGAGAGAGGCCAATAAATAGTTGGGGATGATGGAGGCTCAGCAGTTGAAGCACAAGGAAATTAGGACCTGCCTGACCGAAAAATACAATCAGATACTCAGAAGCTTGCTGAAAGCAAAGCTCAACTGTGGGAACACTTTTAAAGCCATAAAAACCTAGGCAGTCCCAGTGCTAACATACTCTTTCGGAGTCATACATTGAACTAACACGGAGCTGGAGAATATCATGAAAAAGACAAGGAAAATGATGACCAAGATCCGCCAACACCACCCGAATTCAGCCGTTGAGAGACTGATAATTGCTCGGAAAGAAGGAGGAAGTGCCCTGATAGACCTCATCCAGCAACAGAAAACAATGAATGCTGACCTGAAGGATTACTTCCAGAAACACACAGCAGCACTCCACCAGGCCATAAGGAAGGTAGACAAGCGGTATACCCCACTCAACCTAAGCGAGGAGTCCCCCCCCAACCAGGAGGTACAAACGAAGCTAGAAAGATGGGCAGAGAAGACACTCCATGGCTGACACTTCAATGATCTCCATCAAGATCACAGAGATAAAATTGTTTCCAATGCATGGCTCACGAGCGGGATGCTCTTCCCCGAGACTGAAGGATTCGTGCTCGACATCCAAAACCAGGTAATCAACACCAGGAACTATAGAAAATACATCGCGAAGGAACCCGGAGTGTCCGATGACACATGTCGACGATGCAACCTGGGCTCAGAAACGATCCAACACATCACTGCGGAATGCAAAGTGATCATCCAGACTAAGTACGCTCATAGACAAGGCCGGGTAGCCAGGATAATACATCAGACGCTAGCAAGGAAATACCAGTTGATTGAAGAAAGTGTACTGTACTACAAGTACGATCCCCAGGCAGTACTAGAGACCCCAACCCACAAGCTGTGCTGGGACCGCGCCATAGTAACGGATAGGACAATCACGCACAACAGTAACGGATATAGAACGGATATAAAGAAGATATATCTTCATGTGTTATTATAGGACAATCCCGCACAAAAAACCGGACATAACCCTTGTGGACAAGAAGTAAAAGACTACCTATTTGATTGACATAGCGGTACCCAATACTGACAGCCTGCAGAAAACCAATGGGGAAGATATCAGGATTGTGGGGGTGGCGTTTTATTTATATTTATTATATATATATATATTTTTTTTTTTTTTTTTTTGTTTAAATTATTACTATTTATTATTACTATAGTATTTATTATTATTTATAGTCTTAAAAATCCCCACTTTGCATCTGACTAGTTATCTCACAGAAGAATTCCGGTCCTGTGGGAGTTCCTATATTAGTGCACTCCTCCTTTGGATTTTTTTTTTTTCTATGTGTTCAGAAATGACCAAACACCATTTGCATTAAGTTAGATACAATTAGTTTATTATACATAATTACAAATAAAAGATCAAGCAATTCATTACACATTATTCACTTCATATATAGGTACATGGCATGGATTAAGTTCCTGGTCATTAGGCTCTCCTATCATCATCTTCTTAATATTCGGCAACTAACACATTCCTACGATCAGTTTCACCTATCTCTTTCTTAAATACAATTGACATTTTTTTATTTATTAATCATGCTTATCTAGCACAATCCTACATTCTTCTTTATGGTTAACAGAATTCTTCTTCTGGAATTTAATGTCCACTTTACACATTATTCTATTCTATTCTCACCCTAACACATTAAAATTACATGTTAATGAAATATACATTGGTTTATTTATTTCTTCATCCTCTCAGGTAAACTCCAGCATTTAGCGACTAATTTCTCTACTTCAGTGACATTATATAAGTAACATACAACTGTACCTGCTTTATAGGCTAACCCATCCAAAATTATTACTTTCTTCCATTAATTAATTAGCAAATAAACCATAACTATAATCAATCCTCCGTTAAACTAATTCTACTATATTTCTTTGCTTATCTATACAACATGCACTGAGTTAACTGTATGTTTCCCTAAATCTCACTTAATATTTATCTAATCTTCCCTGCAGTCCTTTGCAATTACGTAGGGGTATATACGTTGTTTAATCACTTACTTCTGGGGATTTGAATCCTACCGCTAATACAATGTTTGGCCTGTGACTTTCCGCTCTGCATCGGGGTCCACCATTGGTTTGGAAACGCTCTTCTCCGATTCCGGACTGCTTACTTCTGCCAGGAACACTATTCGCTTTGCCGATCATACCCTTCTTTGCTGTGCCGGGTCATTCAATAGGAGTCGCTTCCCATTACTTTATTTCTTTCTGTAGGCTAGAAGACGGTCCGGTGTTCTTCCATAAGCATTATCTCGCTGTCTTACTTCTAAAAATATCTCTCGGTGGACGCTTTCGGACTTCTATGTTCCATCTCGAGAAAGTTCCCCTTTCTGTAACGTATCTACACTTTATTAAATCTATCAGAACTTAGTCAACTCACCATAACTGGTTCTACTGGTGGATCCCTTCCGGGGACTGTTTCCTGAGCCTATCTCTCCAAAAACACCTTTCTCGCCCTCAAAAAAACTTTATCATTCCCGAAAAAACTTTATCACCCTTGTTTGCGGGCGCTCTTCCCCCTTTATTTCCCAAAATTTCGTAACGCCCCTCCTTTCCTCGACCAATCATTTCTATCTGAGCATCATCGTCTCCATTCTCATTTGCCTATGGCCCATGACACGAGGGTCGAGCCCCTTCCGGTGTAGAGAGGACTTCCGTTTCTAGAGAATTCTCGAATATTCTGGAAGGTGATCGAAATTTCGGAGCTCAGTATCATCCAGAAAACACCTGCGTCCATTTACTTGATTCGTCTCGCCACGCCCGCTCTGTTTGCAGTAAACAAGAACGCCCCCCGCTGGTACCCCTATTGTCATCTCTGGAGCAATCCGTCCCTTGCCATTCTATCAGTTGACCCCCCACTGTTCCGTCTTGCTATCTTCGCTTGCTGATTCAGGTGTGGGCACTGATTCAAAACTCTTTCTAATGTTTATTTCCACGGTATATTTGCTTGTACATTAACTATAGACTCCACTTAATTACATTCCATTAGCGTGAGACCCACTATCTTAAACAATATTTGTGACTTTATGTGTTTTCTTGTAAGGTTTACAATATCACTCTATCTAGCATTCTATCATTAATTATATAGACATTTAATTTAATTTGTAAGACTGTGTCTTACAGGATGTACACGAGAGAGGAGATCAATGGCACGGCAAAGACATTGCACACAGAGCTCAAATGATGGAGGAATATCTTGAAACTGAAGATGCCCAACCACTTCCGTGGTCAGCACAATCCTCAGACTTAAATAAGGTAATACTTAAATATGTGTAGGAACCCTTGGGCGTCATACTCGCCCAAGGGTTCCTACACATATTTAAGCGAAAGCCAAATCCTCGGTCACTTGGTGAGCTAAGGTGTGCCTGGTAGAAGAATGGGATTTGTTTTGCCAGAGAATCTTATAGACACCCTTATATCGATATGAATGTCTTTTGTAACTGTCCGAACTTTCTCGCTGTTGTTTTCTACGTAATCTGTTAATTTTGTCGAGTAATGTATTATTATAAATATATTTAATATTTCAAACGTATATATTCTCTTCACAGAAATTGGCACCATCATTTTACGTTTTAATTAATTACGATAATTTATATAGTACTCACTTTTAGTAAATTTTCATTCCAGGAGATTTTATTTATTTTTAGGGATCAGGTCATTCTTTCATTCTCAAACCTTTCAGATGTTTACGTTGTTCTGGTTAATTTTTGCTTTCGTAATGACTGCATCATATAGCAGTTGCCTTCTGTCTTTCTTGACCATTTTGAGTGACGAAGATTCCATTGAGTCAATACCTCAACTATCAAAAGCTTTGCTACAGAAAGAAATGCGATGTGGAACTGAACAAGCTACGAGTGTATATTCTACCATTATGGTAAGTAGGTTCCGAATGGATATTATAAGATACACGGCACAGAATTGTTTATTTATTGAAAAGGTTGAAAAGTCTTGTATAACTCGTTTGTCACCATAAATGAAAAAAATATTAAAGAGTCGAATCCATTTATGACAAGTTAACTAAATATGATACATATCCAGTTAATTGGACTTGATGGCTTAAATTCTGCTTCATAAAATTTGCTCAGGTTTCAGCACAAAGTAATTGGGTCTCTTTTAGGAAAAGAACTATTTGGTTTTGTAGAACTATACAAATGTCTTGATTAAAACAAATTAGCTGAAAGTTCAACTAAAAAATAAACAGGAAACTGTGTAAGTAAGGTAAGTTGTTAAATGATACATGGCCCTCTGCAAAGTATAAATAGATTAAGGTTAGTCCTCCAAGATTCTAATCAGTGATTTAGAAGAATGATCAACTAATTAACACTTTAAAAGTTTCTGATCCGACTGGTTACTGAGGAAATTCCAACTCAGACTTCAACGAAACCGATACTAGTATTCCAGCCTAAACTCAGGATTCACCAAATTGCTCCTATTGGTAAATGATCAGTTTTCTTTTGTAGTATACACTGGGTGGCGCTTTATTAAGTGCATCAGACCTAATAGCCAGTAAGTCAAACTTTAACCATAAGAGCAGCCTGGATTCGTTGTGGCATGGTTTCTAGAGATGTTGAAATCGTGGTACAGGGATGTTAATCCATGGTGATTCAAACACTTCCCAGAGTTGTTGCAAATTGAATGGTTGCAGATTTCTACTCGGAAGAACTCCTTCGACCTCATTGGACAGGTCCTTAATTGCAGTGATTGAAGAAGCCAGTCCTGGTATACCAGTTCTATTAAAAACTGCCCGCCTACCACAACAGCTGTCCTGGAGGCGCGTCGTATATTCTTGTAGGTTGCATAGTCTCGGAAATGGCGTTCATCTAAAGGGTAGTTAGGCTCACGGAAGCTCATAGCAATTTCAAAGAGCATAATAGTTTTCCATTTATGATTGTTGTGTCAACGCTTCAACATAGGCACTAATATTTACGAAGAGTCCATTCCTTATTTTATGTAAGAAACCTCAGGTACAAAAAGGAAGTATAAGAACTAATATTAGTTCTAATTAATAAAGTTAGTGTATATTAGTTACAATAATTCCTTTCACGATACTAAGTATTGTAGGTTCTAATAATTTATGAATTTAATAATGCCTTTATCTAGTAATAATAGTACCAGTAATAAAAATAGTTATTAATGGTACTATTATTGGATAAAGGTTTATTAAATTATATCGTGAATGAGTTGAAGCCTGAGATGACAGAAGATAATTTTTTGACTTTACTCCTGAATTTCTGTATATTGCAATTTTTGGAAAATACACGTGAACGAAGATTATTACAGAAAAGAGAAGTAAAAAGGTTCAAAGACCATGATCACAAGTTGAAGTTGGACAGTAGAATGAATGGATGCTGAGATGCCAGTTCAGAAAATAGTGGAATTATCTTTAGAAAAGACATGCAGAAGTAAGCGCAAACCTATGAGACGGAATGGATAGCTGCTTGTCTTTATTTCAGAATTTCTTACCCCCATAAACAAACCAAACTTTACCACAAAGTTTGAAAAGTCTATTAGGATGTTCTGCTTCTGCATTAAGTTAAGGTTTTCTGTCCTCACTTTCTCGTTCGATAAGTACTGTGTATTTTAGAATTATTTTTAGAAAATATTTGATGCAGCATTAGCGAAATATATATATCGAATTCTTTTAGTCTTATTTTGTTATTATTCTTATTCATTTTTTATATGCCTGTAAAATATATGACCTTTGGATGCATATAAATGATATCTAACGTTGCATTGTAGACCAGTAAATAATCAATATCTTATAACCAATTATCCTTGAATTTTTAAAGGAAAGGTAAAGTATTTTTGAAATGATTTATGTTTTTTCTTATTGTAATTATCCTTCTTTTCTGCCGCTTTCTTTTGTATGTTAGAGTTCCAGCAGGGGTGTTCTTAATGATGTTGGAAAACAAATCTTACTTGACCCTTCACTTATTGCTGCAACAGAAGAGAGTTTAGCGAAAATACTGAAAGGAAGTTACTGTTTTATTTTTCACGAAAATGTATTAGAATTTGTTGCTTCCAAGAATGGCTTTGAGAAGTTTCTCATATCGAAAGACAGTTTTTTCACTAATTCTCTGGGATTCTGGCTTTCAAAAGCACATCCATGCAGTGAGGTATTTTCAATTGTGTAAGTTATTTATATTATTATATATATATATATATAAATAAAACCATATTTTTTTAAATATAATACCAACTGGATAAATTGGAGAATTTATCCAGTTGGTTGGAGAATATATATATATATATATATATATATATATATATTATTTATATATTTTAATAATTGCTTAAAAGGTTAGAATTTAACCTTAAAAGGTTAGAATGTAAAGGTTAGAATATTGGGTGGTTTACCACCCAATATTCTCGACACAAGATACTTCCAACACGACCAGTTCAAGTAGAATGGCGACGAACACGTCTTCCTGACTGTGATATAATTGTCAACCCTTAAATTACTACTCACCTTAAAACACAAATGACAAATAAACTCAAAGTTGATAACGATAATGCGTTCTGAAACTTTTAAAAGTATTAAACGTAACGAATGGTAATGTGTGTATGAGTTCACGTGTGAAACGTGGGGACATATCGTAAGCGATCAGTGCATTGAAATCCTAACGATTACTTCTTTCTTTTAAGGTGGGCAGCGCTACTAGAGAATTATCATTATTGTTGTTGTTGTTGTTGCTCTTATATTATTTCTACTTCATTGGGGGTATCCACTCCGTGACGGGTACTGCTACCAAGTACACAGAGTGGTTGTAATGTCTGCTGTTGCAGTTGGTCGAAGAAATCTCTGACTATCCTACAGGTGTTCAGGATTGCAACTTTGTGGAGTTCATTGTAGTTGTTCTCTGGGAGACCTATTGCTGCTAGGCTGCTATGTAGTCTTAGGCACCATACCGGTGGTTGACCCAATGATCGAGATGGTCGATGCTTCTTCCATATGCCACATCTCCTTGATCTCATGTCTCAGGATCGTGTACTTGCAAATTTTTTCCTCATGCGTTTTCTGGACATTGCTAGTGTTGGGCACCGCTATGCCAATAAGGTAGGTAGTCTTTTGTGCGGAATGGTCTTATCCGTTATTATGGCGAGCTCCCAGTAGAACTTGTGGGTTGGGGTCTCTAGTACTGCTTGGGGTTCGTATTTGTAGTACGGTACACTTTCTTCGACCAATTGTTATTTCCTTGCTAGCTTCTGATGTATTATCCTGGATACATGATCGTGTCTATGAGTGTACTCAGTCTGGTTGATGACCTTGCATCCCGCGATGATGTGTTGGATCGTTTCTGAGGCCAGGTGGCATCGTCGCCATGTGTCATCTGACATCCCGGGCTCATTTCTGATGTATTTTCTATAGTTCCTGGTGTTGATTACTTGGACTTGGATGGCCAGCTTGAATCTTTCAGTCTTGGGGAAGAGCGTCCCGATTGTGACCCATGCATTGGATGCAATGTTATCCATGTGATCTTGATGGAGTTCATTGTAGTGTCTGCCATGAAGCGTCTTCTTTGTCCATCTTTCTAACTTCGTTTCTTGTAGCGTCTGGGCGGAATGGGGTCCCTCGCTTAGGTTGAGTGGGGTATACCAATTATATATCTCGCTTATGGTCTGGTGCAGTCGTGCTGTGTTGTTCTCGAAGTAATCTTTCAGGTTAACTATCGCTGTTTTCTGTTGCTCTATCAGGTCTATAAGACCACATCCTCCGTCTTTCCGTGCTATTGTTAGTCTCTCCACTGCTGACTTCAGGTGATGTTGGCGGCTCTTGTTCATCGTTTTCCTTGTCTTTCGCATGATATCTTCTAGCTCGGTGTTAGTCCAATTTATGACCCCTAAGGTGTATGTTATTACTGGAGCTACATATGTGTTTATGGCTTTAACTCTGTTCCCACCGATCAGTTATGCTTTCAGCAGGCTTCTGAGTCTCAGATGATATTTTTCGATCAGGCATTTCTTGATTTCCTTGTGCTCTAACTGCTCAGCCTGCATCATCCCTAGGTATTTGGAGGTCTCTCCTTCTGTCATAGATTCGATCTATTTACCATTCAGCAGCTGGTAGTTTCGGCAAACTAATTTTCCCTGGTGCAGTGTGTGGGTCTTGCATTTATCTAGACCAAATTCCATCCTGATGTGTTTGCTGAATTGTTCAGTGATCCGGGGTAGTTGCTGAAGTTCCTTCCCGGTTGCCGGGTAGAGTTTGATGTCATCCATGTACATCAGATGGGTGAGGGTGTACTGGTTCTTTCTTCCTTCTTTGAGGTTATATCCATACTTGATGCTGTTAAGCATGTTGGACAGTGGGATGTGTGCGAGACAGAACGACAGTGGACTCAGAGCATCTCCCTGAAAGATTCCTCTTCTAATGGGGATTGGCCTGATTATGATGTTCTCTACGTTAATTGTTGTGCTCCATTTCGCCATTATTGCACACAGGAATTTTGTCACCATCGGATTGACCTTGTAGATCTTCAGGGTCCCTATTAGCCAGCTATGAGGAAGGGAGTCGAAGGTCTTCCGGTAATCGATGTATTCCGTGTATAGGTTGCGGTGCTTCTTGTAGACTAGCTCCATAACTGCGGCATCTATGATTAATTGCTCCTTGCATCCTTCGCTCCTCCGCTTCCATCCTTTCTGCTGTTCGGCCATTATGTTTTGGCTCTCTAAGTGTTCTGATATCTTTTTATTATTATTATTATTATTATTATTATTATTATTAGTAGTAGTAAAATCAGTTTATTTCCCAAAAAACCTTGGGTCACCCCGGGACGGCTCTGTGCCAGAAGGGTGTGAATGTTTACAGACTAAGGTGCGAGGAACACAATGTACAATAAACAAGGGTACATTCGTGCTCGACCCGAGACTTTTACAGGATTAAATAAACAATAATGTACAAAATATACAGTAATATACATGATTACATGAAGACAGAAAGTCTTTGTCATATACAAATAGGCAAGTAAAAAAAAAAAAAAAAAAAAAAAAAAGGTCTGTCCAGGAGCAGGTGAGTATTATAGGTTCATAATCTGGAAACAGTTCTTGAGGATTTCCTTCCTGTAGGGCTTGTCTTCACAGAACCTATCAGGGTGGATCCTAAATTTATTGAAGACAATTGGCTGGAAACATGTTCCTCAGGGAATCGATGTTTGACAGAGTAAAACGTAGAGGGAGACAGGAGTCGGAGTGCTTCCCTCTTGCCCTCCTCGGGCCAGAGATTAATGCGGATACTGATGGAGCATCAATTCGCCTCGTTATAAGCCGTGCAAGCTGGTCAGGATCTTGTACATCGTTGGGAGGCAGGTAATTGGCCTATATTTCACCGGGTTTCTTGTATCTTCGTCTTTAGGCTCCCGATATGTGACTCTTCAGTGAGAAACTTCGGGATTGTGTCCGGGTTCCTTATCAATCGAGTGAACTGCTCTGCTAGATGCTTGTGTGTGTATTTGGCCAGGTGAGCTTCTTGTACCAGTAGTTATGGATGTTATCAATTCCTGGTGTTCGCCAGCTGTGGGTGTTCCTGATCGGCTGTTTTACTTCTTCTCGAATCTCCCACTCTCTCATCTCTTGTATGTCCTTGTTTTTCTTCCGTCCTACTTTTATCCATGGTACTCTGTTATTATGTCTTACTTCACTGCTCCAGATATTTCCCCAGAACTCTTCGATCGTCTTCTTCTCGGGTGGTCCGTTTCCTGCTTTCTCATCTTCACTCAGTTTCCTGTAGAAGGCTCTTTGGTCCTCATCGAAGATTCGGTTGTTTATTTTCCTCTGGGAGCTCTCTTTGTATCGGTGTAGTCTCTTGCTGAGTGAAAGGAGATTTTGCTTCTCTGTGTATTCCCCTAATCTCTAATTTCTGGTCTCATGTTCGCTGTGGACGCTGTCTCTCTTGAGGATGCTCTTCACCTTTCCAATCAATTTCTTATTTCTGTTACCCTGTTGGTACTGGGTCAATTGACATATCTTGACTCTTAATTATTCTCTCTTCTGCTGAAATATTCTTTCCCAAGCTGGTGGTTCCTTGTGTTTTCGGCTCTTCATGCTGCTGGTCTCTTGTTTCTTTTCCATTAATCCTACTAGCTGCTATGGCAGACAGTATACGGGTGTGTGGATAGCCTCCAGCGGTGCATCATTGTTGTCAAGGTAATGTGGCCTTATTTGACGATTCAGGTGGTCTGTTATTCTCCACAGGATTTTATTTGGCTTTTGCTTAGGTATTATGTGGGTTCTTTTGGGGTCCATTCCTTGGAATTCTGTTAAGTCCTTCTTCCACTCGTCTTCTATTCTGGATATCATGACTTCGGATATTTCAACTTATGCTATTCTGGGTTGTATTTCTTCTTGCTCTTCCTCTTCTGTTCCCATGGTATGCTGTTCCTCCTCTTCCATATTGACCATATTCTTTTTTGTTCTTTGTAATTGATCGCTGCATTCTGCAAGATTTTTTCCAAGATAGCAGGAGCTATTAGGTTCTTCGTGACGATGGTCCTTCTGTGGTCTGCTAATCGCTGTTCGGTGACCTGAATATCCGGGTAGCGTTCCAACCACTTGGTATGTAGTCGCGATCTGTACATTGTCATATCAGTCTCTAGACTGGTTATTTCATAGTATGCTCATATAATGTACGTATTCATTTCAATGCTCCACTTCATGCATTGGTGTCTTCTTCCTACCTGGCTGGTCACTAGCGCAGTTGCGTAGGAAACACTGGATGGTCTTTTCATTCTTTTATGGTAGCCACACAGTAGACAACGCCACTTGCTCCACTGTCTTGCTCTGGAGACACTCTGTTCAACTTTTCGGATCGACCCCTCTGTTTAAGGCCTCAACGCGAGTGACTTAATCCTCCGCCACACTCGATGCGGGATGATTAATAATTCTCTGCGACATCATCCACCTATGGAGGTGGATTGTTTAGCTCCGGCTTATGCCCAGTGGTTGTTTTTATTTTGGTTTTGTGAGTGACACTATTGGCTCTCGGACGTGACTCTCAGTCCCCCTCCCAAATGGACAAGACCTGAACATGGATCAGTATGGTGGCCCTAATATAGAGACGGCCTATTGGCGAATCTTTATCCGTGTTTCCTTGAGCGGATCTTTTCTTCCAACTTCCCCGGGTGGTAGGAGAGGGTTCTCTTTTCTCGCGTCACCAAATTTTTGCTCTGGTGGGGCATGACCCACTGAAAAAAAAAATGAGGTCACCTTAACCACTACCCCCTCCTTCCTACTTCACTCACCAATCTTCAGTCTCTCCTTCCAATACTTTCTCTTACACAACGTTCGTTACACACGTACAGACGTAAATTTCAACAAAATTTTGTCCGACCTTTTAGGTACCTAGAGCTCGTCCTTTCTGCGGACAGTCGCATGCAGCGCTCTTTAACTAAATCTTACCTAAATCAACCGCGATCACTTCAACTTTTTTTTTCTGGTCCTTGCAACTGAAATCCCTGGAAAGTAGGTTGCATGACCTGCCAGAGCATCAGTTACTGGTAACACCTGGCTAGCCTCCACATGGCGGGGTATGAGCAACGTCGGTTCCCAATACTGGGGCCCGGCAGCTAATAAGCCAGAGCAACAATGAGCACAACATGTTACAGACTTTTAAATCTCTGGCTTGACAGCGTTCTTTTTCCGATACAATGTACATACGCAGAGATGGGAGAAACCACAGGTGTCGTTTGTCCTGAATATACCTTATACCAGATGGGGTCATTATCTGCCCTTGCCGTCACACCGACCTTGGTGAAGGCAAGTACAATGGAGCAACTTTTCGGGACGTTTTATTCGAGCCTGGGTCTATCAAGCTGGTAGTCCAGTGTCTTAACCACGGGGCCATCTCGCCCTTCTTATTATTATTATTATTATTTCTCCCTGATTGTGGGTTACAACTCGTAACGGGTATTGCTACCAAGTACACAGGATGTTTGTTCTTATGTCTAGTGAATATAATAATAATATTAATAATACATAAATAAATAATAAAATAAACATCTCGAAAGTTTCTTCAGCAGATCCACCCTCCACAAGGTCGGAATGACGGCTAAGGCAGATAAGTACGTCATCTGGTGTCACTCCCAAGAACTATCGCTACCACTGGCCGTAAGTCTAAGCAAAACACATCCATAGATGGATGATGTCGACGAGAAATAATAATCATACTGGATCGAGTGTGGAGTACGATAAAGTCACACTCGTTCAGGCCTTAAGCAAAGGGGTCAGTTCTAAAAGTCGGAGACTTGTCTGCCAAGGAAAACAGTGGATCAGGTGGCGCTGACCTCCGTGTAGATACCATAAGGGAAGTGCCACACCACTAGCTACAACTTGGAAGTGCTTCCGGCGCATATGCTCTAGTGACCACCCAGAAAGGAAGAAAACGTCAACGAACGAAGTGGAGCAGCGAAATGAATACGTTCATCTTTCGAGCAAACTTCGAGATAACCAAGCTAGAAACCGATATGGCAATGTACAGATCAAGACTACATACCAAGTGGTTGGAACAATTCTCGAATATTCAGTCCAACAAACAGCTTATCAGAGAAGGACCGTCGGCACGAAGAATTATAGCTTCTGTAATCTTGGAAAATAATCAAGCAGGACGTGTGTGATCAACAAAAAAGGACAAACAATATAGGCAACATAGAACCAGAGAATGAAGACCAAGAAGTAATATAACCTAGAGCAGCTGAAGTTTAAAAAGATAAGGTTATGATATCTAGAAGAGAAAGAGGAGTGGAAAAATGCTATAACAGAATTAAAAGGAACGGACCCCACAAAGTTCCACGTGATACGGAAGCAGAGACCCAATAGAATCCTGTGGAGTGTCGTAAACTCCCTTAATCAGCAAATAATATCACATTACTTCGACAACAATGGTGTAACACTTGAGGCCTTCACACAGCCGTATAGAACGAAAGAGATCAAGAACGTTCCAAGTTCTTTATCGTTCATTTGTCTTTATATAACAGGAATCGTCGAATTGGTGGTACTCTGACATACAGTCAGATCCTCCAACGCCAACTGCATGCCGGAGTTCCACAGGGTGGAGTCTTATCTGGATTCCTCTTTAACGCCATGATGATCCCGTTCTGCAAGGGTAGCGATGATGTATGCACTTACGAAGACGATAATAAGATTCTAACAACCATACAACCGTCCATGACTAATAGTGTATTGCGCGACCAGATTAGTGATAAACTTCTGAGCTTATTCGTGTACTTAGATAAATTTGGCTTGGCCCTATATCCGCCGAAGACTGTAATCATGGTGTACTCGCTCAAAAAATCGCCTACGCTCGTACACCCGAAACTAAAGGACAAACCTATCCCAGTTGTTGAGACGCATAGAGATCTGGTAGTAGCGTTTGAAACTAAACTTACGTTCAAGTCCCATATTCACCTGATTGTAAAGAAAATTAACTACTTACGTTGAGCAACAAAACAGAAACGCATGCACGTGAAATAGACTACAACAACCGCACTATATTTAAGAACCACAGTGTATTCGGCAATTTTTTTTGGCGTCGAATTGTGGACGTTAGCACATCTACCCACATTAGGAGAATATATGCGAGTGAATTCTGGCTGCTGAAGTGGGCAAACCATAAGCACCATCTCCCTCAACAGTTAAGAACCACGCAGCTCTCTGAGCAGCTTAAAGTGTAGCTTTTACCAGACATCATTGCCTGGAAACGATTAATAACCACAATCAAAACGATGACTAGTGTGATATCATCACCATGCTTCTGGCAGCTTTGTGAGTGGCACATCCCGCCATCTGCATTAAGAGGTTTCAAATCCTTGAGAATGGAGACCAACAGACTGAAGATGGCCGACAGGTTTATACCCGCCAGTGCGTTAGAATCAACTCAGTGCCTCGCACATATTGGAATTGACCTACTAAGACTCACAGAATATCCGAAATATTGGAAACAAACCGCAGTGTGATTCGCTGAGGCTACTGTTGCCTAGTAGTTGTGCGCATTTCTGTCAATTTGTGCGAGATATACACTGTTCAATTGCGTGTACGCCATTGAACAGTGTATATTTCGCACAAGTTGATTCAGTGGATGTCATGTTAAGATGAACTTTTGTACTACAATTGCAGGTCTCTACATAGAAATCTAGTGATGAGTAATGCAGTATATACCTCATCTTTTCTTGTATATTTTACCTGAGATAACTGAGAATAGACGGGCACACAAGAAACCCCTTTACAAGACCCTTTTTCTACTTGATGTATAGTTTCATGTTTCTGTTCAACATTGTAATTTGTCTGTCCCAAAGAATGCTTTGATATTACTAATGGCAGTTATATAAAAGTTTTTGCAGTAAAGAGTGCTTATTTAAAAAACTATGTCGAGTTGCTGTTAGTATTAATATTAGTATTAGTATTAGTATCAGTATTAATAATGGCCGCACTGTGCAAGAAAGCCTATGGCTTATGCTGCACCACCAGCCAAAAAAAAAAAAAAAAAAACAGAATAAAACAATGATAAAAAAAATGATAATAATTAATAAAAAAAAGGCAATTAAACCTATCATCCTATGCGCTTCCCTTACCCGAAAGTACTATCCAGATGACCTTTGAATTTCCCCAAACTGTCGGCCTCTACCACCCATGAAGGCAACTTATTCCAGTAATTTATAATTCGCTGGCTAAAATAAAACTTCCTGCAGTCCAATAGAAACATTTCCCCCCGTAACTTGAATTTATGTCCCCTAGTTCTAGCATCATTTATAATCTTGAAAATTTCGTCCTCATTCATTTTGCTGATGTCTCTCAGAGCCTTAAACACCTCAATCAAATCTCCTCTAAAGGGTCTAGCTTCCAACCTCTGCAACCCATATATTCGAAGTCTTTCTTCATAAGGACGTCCTTTTGCCGATCTCACCAGGCGAGTTACTCGTCTTTGCACCCTTTCAAGAAGCTCGATGTCTTTCTTTAGGTGCGGTCTCCATACTTGAACACAGTATTCCAAGTGTGGTCTAACATAAGCCTTAAATAATGGGATTATCACGTCCCTATCTCTACTTGCAAAAGTTCGATAGACCATCCATAGGACACCATGGGCCTTCCTTGCAACCTGTTTACAATGCTCAGAGAATTTCATGTCTGACCGTATCGTAACACCCAAGTCCCTTTCCTCCAGTACTGGGTTTAGTTGAACTCCACCAAGTGAATAAGTTATTTTGGGATTACTGTTTCCCAGGTGTAATACCTTACACTTTGTTGGATTAAAGCATAACTGCCATTTTTCTGACCATTCCAGAAGTTTATCTAGGTCTCTCTGAAGAAGCTCAGCTTGACAGTGATCATTAACTACTCTACCAATTTTAACATCATCTGCAAATTTAGACATCACGCCCTCTATCCCTTCATCAGTGTCGTTTATGAAAATTAAAAACAACAGTGGTCCTAATACTGATCCTTGGGGAACCCCATTTCTTCATCATCATCATCATCATCATCAGCCATTTTCAATCCACTGCAGGATGAAGGCCTCTCCAGCAACTTTCCAGTTCCTTCTGTTTTGAGCACTGGCCATCCATTTACTACTCAAAAACTCATGAATTTCATCTGTCCATCTCCGCCTTTGTCTTCCAGGTTTTCTTCTAGCTCCTCTTGGGTACCATTCTGTTATTTTCTTAGTCCATCTGTCATCATGTCTTCGAGTTATGTGTCCTGCCCAAGACCATTTTAGTTCTTTAGTTTTGATAACAATGTCCTTTACTTGAGTTTGCTGCCTAATCCATGTGTTTCTCTTCTTATCTAACAGTCTGATTCCCAATATAATTCGTTCCATTCTTCACTGTGTAGTTCTTAGCTTCTCTTCCATTCTTTTGGTGAGTGCCCAAGTTTCACTTCCATAAGTCATGGTGGGGAGTATACATTGATTCATTATTTTACGTTTCAGACAAACTGGGATATTGCTCTTCAGTATGTGACTATATTTTCTGAATGCTATCCATCCAAAATTTATTCTTCTCTTCACTTCCAGCCATTTATCATTATTACAGCTAATAACTTGTCTCAGATAAGTATATGACTCCACCTTTTCAATTACTGCTCCTTCAATCATTATTTCCCTTTCCGTGGCATACTTGTTCATCATTACTTTTGTTTTAGCCATATTCATCTTTAGTCCAAAATCATTACTAACTGTGCATAACTGATTAAGATTTTCCTCTAATTCTTTGGGATCGTGGCTTATGACCACAATGTCATCTGAAAATCGTAAATGGTTTAGGTACTCTCCTTTCACATTGACTCCTTTCTGCGACCAGTCTAATCTTCTGAAAGCTTCCTCAGGGGCAGCAGTAAACAGCTTCGGAGATATTGTGTCTCCTTGTCGAACTCCTTTCTCGATTTTAAATATGCTACTGTCTTTGTCTAGTCTAATAAAGGATGTGGCAAAAGGCCCCCCATTTCTTACATCAACCCAATCTGAGGAATAGCCATTTATCACAACCCTCTGCCTCCTTCCTTGAAGCCATCCTTCTATCCATCTAAGGATTTTCCCAGTGATTCCAACCTGTTCCAGCTTATAAAGCAACCGCTCATGTGGGACTGAGTCAAAAGCTTTGCTGAAATCTGAATAAACAATGTCGAAATTATTCCCTAAATCCAGCTCGTGAGTGACCTTTTCAAAATAGCGAACCAGATTTGTTACACATGATTTTCCCTTTATAAAACCATGCTGAGTATCCTCGAGAATTTCAATTCGATCCAAATGATCCTGAATTCCACCCTTGATCATTGCCTCCATGATTTTCCCTACCACTGAAGTCAGACTGATAGGTCGATAATTTCCCACTTCACTTTTAGAGCCATCCTTATGTATGGGAGATACATTGGCACTTTTCCAATCCAAGGGAATCTCCCCAGGGTCTAGTGATGCTCGCATAATTAGCCTCAATGGTTCAATGCGCTCACTTGGCGCCTCCCTTAAGATTATAGGGTATATTCAATCAACTGCAGGAGCCTTACTGGTCTGTAGGCTCGAAAGTTTTTTCATTAAATAATCTTGCGAAATTTCAATATCATTAATTACATATTTTTTAACTTCGCTCCCACAATTTCCCATTGCCACAAAAGGCTTTTCATTTGTAAATATCGATGCAAAATAACTGTTGAGTTCATCTGCAACGGCAGCTGGTGTATTTATTACTAGCCCCTTTCCCTTACGTAAAGGTCCGATCTGGTTTGTCCTGTGGGGGGTGGAGGTTTTATTCTCTTTTTTTTTTTTTTTTTTTTTGGTTCCTTTCGCGGATTCTTGGCTATGTGTTCAAAAGGCAGTCACAAACACATATATATATATTATACATAAATGAAATTGGTCAATTGATCCTGTTATTATTATAATTGGTATTGTTTTATTACCGTACAAGCATAAAATGATTCGTTAAGTTTAATTATATTCTTGTGTAACCTTTTCCATTATATCACAAGGCTAACAACATCTTTCTTATGCCACTCTTTTTATACAATACTTAGTAAAATATTCTCTGACTAAATCATTTTTATTCTAATAGATCAGGCTTGTCTCTCTCATTCCAATCTTCCTTTTTTGACAATAACATTTCTCTGTTAGCAACATTAAGGGTAATCGCTTTCTAATTAGATTATTTATCTTTTCTAATACATTAGCATTCATCTTTTAAATCAATATTTATCTTAATCCCTAAGTTATGCTAACAACCTTATTTCTGAATTGTCAGCTTATGACAGTTCAGTGTATCACATGTATAACACTCTTTCTATAATCCCTCTGAATTATCCCACTTCCAAAACTGTTACCTTACTTTACGTTACTCAAGAAAATTTTCTACATCTATAAATCTCTCTCTCTTTACCTTATCTAGGGAACCTTATCTTAATTACACATTTGTTTAAGGTACATATCTCTTATTATATGGTATAATGTATTCTGATCTATGCCGAGTGCAGCGTTGAGTACAGCGTTTTATTTTCAAAGACGTTTTGTAGAGTGAACCGTTTAGCATTCGGTCTGAAATGTTGAGGATCGCTTCCACACCTTCGAGAATATGTCTTCCTTCCCTGGAAGATGTGTAGAAGTATGTCAATGATGCAAGCGCTAATAGATTTTAATCGTCCATAGCGGAATTATCTGGGCTGATTGTCTTCGTATTTGAGAGACTCCTGAATGCTGTTTTTAGACAAAATATAAGAAAAATGCAGAAATCACTTTTACCAGTATAAACGCTTTTTTAAGCAAATTTTCTCACGTTTTTTGTTAGTCCGGTGTAATTGATGTTTATTTCCTTAATTCGCTCAATTCCGTTTTGTATCCCGCTAGCAATTTCATCGATATTATTTTATTTTTCTTTTAGGAATGCTTCAAATGTGAATTGAATCCGTTTTTCAATTTATTCTGCACTCCTTTTATGTTGACAACTTTTTACTTTGTTGCTGTCATTTTCATTCGAATGAAACTCGCTCTTTCACGATTAAACTAGGCATAAGTAGTTGCGTGTCCGTTTCTTTTCCATGTTCTGTACCAGGTTTAATTATTTTGGAATATTACTTTAATTTTATTATATTTCGTTAAGAAGGTATTTAATTTATTTTCTCAACACAAATGACTTTGCTGGCTATCATGCTGATCTCTTAAGGTGGTTTCAAAATTAAGTAGTCGGTGCTGCGAAGCGAATTTCACATTGATATTTTTTAAGTTAACGTACTTGGTGTTGCCATAAGTGAAGCTTAGGCATTGCATGACCCTTGTGTCTAGTTCTTAAGTTTAGGATTTTATTTCTGTGTATACGTTGACCTTAACATTTTTAGGCGATTATAAGTGCTTATTATGCGCCGGAATTTTCTGTACAGTGCAAAACCTTAAAAAAAGTAACATTTGTAGAGAAACGTATAGATATTGTTTGATTACAGTCATTTTGTTTGTCGCAAAGCAAAAGTTTTGCATCAGATAACTTTTCTATTGCATCAGACAGTAATTGCAAGGTATTGTATTCGCCTTTTCTATAAATACGGCGTTGGAAGGGTATACACGCTCATCAGTATCCCGTGTGCTGAAATTAAAGCGTGAAACCGGTGATGTGAAGAGAAGACCACGATCAGGCCGTAAGAGAGTGACTACGACTTCTCAAGATCGATATTTGAAATGGTTATGCCTTCGTAAGCGCCATGCTAGTGCTCCTGATTTAAAACTGGACTTTGAGATGACCCCTGGTGTTGTAACAAATGCACCAACTATCCAAGGACGGCTTTCGGAATGTGGTCTGCATGCCTATCGGCCCAAGAAGAAGCCTTTATTGACCCAACAAATGAGGAAGAAGCGACTTGCTTGGGTTAAAACGCATGTTTCATCGACAAAAAGAGCAATGGGACACTGTCATCGTTTCTGACGGATCGAAATTCAACTTCCATAGCCACGATGGGAACCGATATGTCAGAAGACGAAAATCGGAGGCATACCATCCTGACTATATAACTCCGGCTGTAAAGTTCTTCGCCCGCCGGTCAAATTGTCTTGGGATGCATAACAAGCAAATGGTTGGGGCGCATTAAGTTTATTAACGGAACAGTGAATGCAGAAACCTACACCGCTATCTTGGTGGAGTACCTGAAACCCGTTATTAGAGATCACCACACAGTCGTCTAAAACTGCATTTTTCAGCAGGACTCAGCACCTTCGCACACAGAAAAATTGGTAAGTTTTATGCTATTCAGATTTAATGATGAGTTTGTCTTCTTCTCTCAAAATTCTTAAAACATACTTACACCAATGCTTTCCCTCGTTTTTCTCCTTTAAGAAATAGTCATACCTAAGAAATTCTGGCATTATAGTGTTGGACTGGCCAGTCAACAGTGCAGATTTGAACCATATTCAAAATTTCTGGTACATAATGTCATCTAAAATTGCTCAGAAGAAGCCAACAAGTACGATTCAGCTGCAGGAGAGCATCGTAAGGGTGTGGTAGCAAGAAATTGGGCAACCATATATCCAGAATTTGATTAACTATGCCAGATCGTTGCAAGGCTGTAATTGTAGCTCGAGGAGGAACAACAAAATATTGAGGACTTATTTTGCTGGTTTACAGTACATAATACTATTACATTAACTTGTCATTTCAGTTTGTACACGTAAATGCAATAAAATGTATGTTTGGTTGTCATCATTGTCATTTGCATGATTTCTTACATTGCCATTAATTACGCATTTTACCCTTTGGGAAGATGTTTATGGCGATTAGGTATATCGGACAGATTCTTTTTATTGAATTTCATTCACAGAGATATATATCCCATCTAACAAATGCATTTCGAACATTTCTGCATATATATATATATATATATATATATATTCATTATATTGATACGAGTTATAATCATTATATTGATACGAGTTTAATCAATATATATAATCATTATACATAATAACATAATCATTATATTGATACGAGTTTTTTATGTGAAGTGGGACAGTTTAACGCACTTTGCTTATTTTTATACTTTTTTGTTTTTTTTTAGCATGATGAAGTTTTGCGATGCTGGCATAATAAATAAAATTCTAAAGGATGCTCTATTTAAAACAGAGTTAAAATCAAGCGAAACCATTGACTTGAGCGATGAGGTTCAAACGACTCAGGTGTTAAACTTTGGTCATCTGCAAATGGCTGTGGCACTACTAATAACAGGATATGTCATTTCTTTCCTAATTCTTCTTTTGGAAATCACGTTTTTCAAATCAGAAGCTTATCTGAAAAGGAAACCGCACTATT